>NC_037670.1:149217579-149525358 GCF_003255815.1 Theropithecus gelada | reverse complement strand
AGAGCGAGACTCCGTCTCAAAAAAAAAAAAAAATAAAATAAAATAAAATAAAATAAAATAATTTTATATAAATGTGATTTATGCCTCAATTGGCAGTAAATGGCAGATATAATATATATATTATAATATATCTCTTATTTTTCTTTGCTTCAAATCTTAATATTTTAAATGGGAATTTGTCGTTTTAAATTTCAACAGCAAATGCTTTAAGTTATTTTGTTAGATATACATTGTTTGCAAGAAACAAAACATTTAAATATCTATTATCTTTATTTTCTCCTGAGTATTAGACACAGTTTCTCTCCCATTATTTTATAAGATTTAGATTCAATTATAGTATTAAGAATTATCCAAGCTCATTTCAGGTGCAATTTAAAAATAAAATTTAATCATTTTCTAGATACCATAAGATTGTCTTCTGGTCCAGATATTTGAAGATATATAAAAGTCAAAGTAACAGGACTATATATTTTATGGGAGTGTGCTGTTAATTCCATAATACCTCTAGAGTCATTCTGTTTGCTTATAAGACCAAAAGGAAGTGGAAAGAGAGGTGCAGGACCAATTGGCTCAGCTCTCATTGGTTTACAGATCTGTGCCCACGTCTTAGTAAAGTGGGAAGTTTCATAGTGAATGTGAACCCTACCTGAAATCCATCCATGCTAGATACATCTGAAGAGAGGGCATAACCAGAGGTGAGGATTTGCATGATAGGAAGATTACATGGGTCCCAACAAAACTCATAGAGGATGTCATTTTTCATCCAAATGCTGTGTTTAAATCAGTTCATAATAACTGTTAGTAGAAAAAGATAAAAGTATATCTTTTTCCTTCAAACAACTTGATAAAATCCCACATGAACATCCAAATAGAGTTTCAGATATGTCAGGAAGCCCACTTTAAAGAAATACATAAGAAGCAGATCTTCATTCAGTCCATTTGGACCACAAGGTCTAAACATTCACTTCGTGGGCTGAAATAACTAAGACGAGCTGTCTACATTAATCAAACTACATAAGCAACGGGCAAGAGTCTACTGGGTGCTGTGTAAAGACAGACACTGACAATCGAAGCTAGGGAGTTTTAATGAGGAGACTTAATTAAGATACACATCATCTTCAGAAATGTGAGCCTTTAATTTTCAGAAAACCACTGCCAACCTTAGCTCATCTGTGCTAATTAGCAAAGACTGGGAATTCTGAAAATCAGGCTCTTAGGGAAAGGTATGCTAAAGAGAGACTTTACAGAGCACTACCCAGAGAGTACACTGTTGTGACTCTGAACCTATCGTAGAGACTTTTGTAGATTTTGGCAGGAACACGATTTTAAATATACCTGGCTAAATGGCCCATGAAGCGCATTATTCTCTAAACATCCTGACACTTGGGAACCTCAAGAACACCAGAGACAAGGACTCATTATGCTCTGTGGCTGTTCTACCAATTGTTGAATAGCTCAATTTAATTGAAAGTATTGTCTTAGGCTAAGCCAAATCTGTCTCTTTGAGGTTTTCATTTACCATTTAACTCTTACTCTCTGAAATTATGCCGATGAAGACTAACCCCCATTTCCATGTCTCTCTCTCTCTGTTAGATTTTCTCCTTTCCGACAGAATTCTCTACTGTCTCCATTGTTTTTTGATAACTCCATTACAGACCTTACCACCATCCTGGGCAGCCTCCTGGAAGAAACTCAGTTGCTGTCCTTCTTGAAAGTTGGTGCCTCAGAGTGTGATCTATTCAATGTGTCATATAGTAGAACTCTGCCTCTGGTCCTCTGGACAATTAAATTCTTTAATTGCTACCTAAGTTTGTATTAACATTTTGGCAGTTACAGTATGCTGTTGGCTGGTTTTGAACTTGCAATCAACTAAAACACCTGTCTTTTTCATGAACAGCTATTGAGCTAAGTTCCTCTATGTTTTGTGCTTCATCAGTTGATTTTTAATTTAAGTCCAAATTTATTTAGTCTCTAGTAAACAAATGATCAATGCCCACTTGCAGAAAAATTAGAAAATATGGCAAGATAAGCAAGATGAGCAAGCATAAAAATTAAGTATAAATCATCCCTATATTCTAAACATATGAAGATAACCACTCTTGACATTTTGATATATACTTATCAGTATGTTTTTCTGTGCATACACACAATGGCTGCTGGGTATTTATGGTTATTTTTGTGCACATATACATGGAATGTAATTATTTATACTCTTATGTACTTGTCATTTTCTGTAAATGCTATAAAAATATTATTATATATTTTCATTTAAAATTGCCTCAAGAATTTCATTTTTACATGTGCTGTTATTTCATTTACCATGGCTGTGTAATAAACCACTTCAAAATATAGTGACTTAACAACATTTATTTTGCTCATAATTCTGCAATTTTGCAGACTCAGCAACTTGTCTCTGTTCTTTTAAACTAGCTATAGTGGCTTAAAGAGTGGAGGCTGGAATCAGTTGTGAAATCTACAATGGCAACATACTCCCCACCTTCCCTTTTCTCTAGTGGAACCCTAGTGCTTGTCTTGTAGCCTTAAAAAATTTAAAAACTATAGAATGGAGGCTTAAATCATCTGGAATTTCTCATATTACTAGCAGATGCCAGCTGTTGACAGGAACCTAAGCTAGGGATGTCTGTTACAACACTTACTTGTGACCTTGCCACATCCTTGGGCCTTCGTACAACATGGTAGCTGGGTTTCGAAGGAGAAATATCCCAAAAAAAGAGACAGCCAAGTGGAAGTCATGTTGCCTTTTTTGACCCAGCTTTAAAATCACCCAACGTCACTTTCATTATAGTCTATTTATTGAGGGAGTCACAAAGTGACTTTTTGTTTACTTTTTAATTTCTTTTAGTACTAGTATATTTGAATATTTGTATATGCCTACTAGTAACTTTAGAAGTTGTTTTCATTCAATTTCCTACAATTATGTACTCTCTGAGACTTTTATCTTTATCTTTGAACGTATCTCATGGATATAACTCCTAAGTATTTTATAATTTAGATTATTATTGTTAACGAGCTATATTTTTCATAGTAGGTTATATTCGTTTCTTGATAATACATAGGAAAACCATTATTTTTAACAATTCTTTCTTATCCAGCCCCTCACTGAATTATTTCAAATCTAGTTGTTTTCATTTTGAATCCTCTGTGTCCTATATAGGCAATCAAAATTATCGACACCACATATATTAATAACATTGTCTTCACTTTCCTAGTATTTAGATAATTTATACATTATGTTAGAATGTTTACAATACATATTTTAGTCTGAATATCTAAAGCAATGCTAAATAATAATGAAGATAATATGCCTACTTTTATTTTCTAATGAATGAGTTCATGAGAATGCAACTAGAATTTCACCTGTGCAAAATAAAAATTCTTACTGTGCTCATTTCCTTCTGTTCTTCATAAGTTTTTCTTCTATTCCCAGATTATTAACCATAAATGCTATTTTAATTTTTTTGACATATGATTCACAAACCATATCATTGTCTTTTGAAGTATACAATAATAGTTTTAGTATAGTTTGGTGCAAAAGTAATTACAGTTTTTGCCATTTAGAGTGATACTGTGAAATTGGTTCCATTAAGACTCTTTTTCGGCCGGGCGCGGTGGCTCAAGCCTGTAATCCCAGCACTTTGGGAGGCCGAGACGGGCGGATCACGAGGTCAGGAGATCGAGACCATCCTGGCTAACACAGTGAAACCCCGTCTCTACTAAAAAATACAAAAAAAATAGCCGGGCGAGGTGGCGGGCGCCTGTAGTCCCAGCTATAGGGAGGCTGAGGCAGGAGAATGGCCTAAACCTGGGAGGCGGAGCTTGCAGTGAGCTGAGATCCGGCCACTGCACTCCAGCCTGGGCGACAGTGCGAGACTCCCTCTCAAAAAAAAAAAAAAAAAAAAAAAGACTCTTTTTCTTCATAAATTATCCAGTCTCGGGTATATCTTAATCAGCAGTGTGAAAACTAATACAGTCTTTAAAGTTGGAAATACTAGACTGAATTAAATGATAACGTATTTATGTGAAATGCCCAGAATAGACAAATTACTTTTAATGGCAAAAACCGTAACTACTCTTGCACCAACCTAATATAGTGACAAAGTTGTGCAACCGTCACTATTATCTACTTCCAAGACATTTTTGTCACTACAAAAATAAACCATTAATTGGTAATCAGTTCCCATTCCCCACATCCCTCATCCCTTGGGAATCTGTAATCTACTTTCTATCTGTATGGATTTGTCTATTCTGGAAGTTTCATATAAAGACTTTCTCATTTAATTCAGTCCAGTATTTCCCACTTCATAGGCTTCATTAGTACGTTTTCACACTGCTGGTTAAGATATACCTGAGACTGGGTAATTTATAAAGAAAAAGAATCTTATTTGACTCACAATTTTACGTGGCTGGAGAGGCCTCACAATCATGGCTGAAGGTTAAAGGCATGTCTTGCATGGTAGCGGGCAAGAGAGAATGACAGCCAAGCAAAAGGAGAAACCCCTTAAAAAACCATCAGATCTCATGAGACTTATTAACTACCACGACAACAGTATGGAGAAAACTGCCCCCATGATTAAATTATCTCACACTGGGTCCCTCCCACGACATATGGAGATTATGCGAGCTAAAATTCAAGATGAGATTTGAGTGGGGACACAACCAAACCATATCATTCCACCCTGGTTCCTACCAAAATTCATGTCCTCACATTTCAAAACAAATCATGCCTTGCCAGCAATCCCCCAAAGTCTTAACTCATTTCAGCATCGACTCAAAAGTCCATAGTCTAAAGTCTAATCTGAGACAAGGCAAGTCCCTTCTGCCTATAAGCATGTAAAATCAAAAGCATGTTGGTTACTTCCTAGATACAATGAGGGTACACACATTGGATAAATATAGCCATTCCAAATGGGAGAAACTGGGCAAAATAAAGGGGCTAAAGGCCCCCATGCAAGTCTGAAATCTAGTGGGGCAGTCAAATCTTAAAGCTTCAAAATGATCTCCTTTGACTTCATGTTTCACATCCAGGTCATGCTGATATACGAGGTAGGTTTCCATGGTCCTGGGCAGCTCTGCCCCTGGGGCTTTACAACCTCCTTTCCAGCTGCTTTGAGTGTCTGCAGCTTTTCCAGGTGCACAGTACAAGCCCTCAGTGGATCTACCGTTCTGGGGTCTGGAGGACCATGGCTCTCTTCTCACAGCTCCACTTGGCAGTGCCCCAGTGGGGACTCTGTGGGGGTGTCAACCCCACATTTCCCTTCCGCATTGCTCTAAGAAGATGTTTTCCATGAGGGTCCTGCCCCTGCAGCAAACTTCGTCCTAGACATCTAGGTGTTTCCACACAGCCTCTGAAATCCAGGCGAAATCTAGCCACAGTCTGAGCTGTACCTTTACTCCTTTTAGTCGTGGCTAGAATGGCTGGGACACAGGGCACCAAGTCCCTAAGCTGCACATAGCAAAACCCCACAAAAACCATTTTTCCCTCCTAGGCCTCTGAGCTTATGAGAGGAGGGGCTGTTGCAAAGGTCTCTGACATGCCCTTTGAGGAGACACTTCCCCCATTGTCTTAACGATTAACATGCGACTTCTCATTACTTATGCAAATTTATGCAGTGGGCTTGAATTTCTCCTCAGAAAATGGGTTTTTATCTTCTATCATATCATGAGGCTGCAAATTTCCCAAACTTTTATGCTCTATTTCCTTTTTAAAATTGAATACTTTTGACAGCACCAAAGTTACCTTTTGATGCTTTGCTGCTTAGAAATTTCTTCCGCCAGATACCCTAAATTATCTCTCTCAAGTTCAAAGTTCTACAGATCTCTAGAGCAGGGGCAAAATACCACCAATCTCTTTGCTAAAGCATAGCAAGAGTCACCTTTACTCCAGTTCCCAACAAGTTCCTCATTTCCATCTGAAACCACCTCAGCCTGCATTTCATTGTCTATGTTATTATCAGCATTTTGTTCAATCCATTCAACAAATCTCTAGGAATTTCGAAAGTTTCCTACATTTTCCTGTCTTCTTATGAGCCCTCCAAACTCTTTCAACCTCTGCTGTTACCCAGTTACAAAGTCACTTCCATGTTTTTGGATATCTTTACAGCAGTGCCCCACTACCTGGTACCAGTTTACTATATTAGTCCATATTCACACTGCTGATTAAGACATACCCAAGACTGGGTAATTTATAAAGAAAAAAGGGTTTAAGGACTCACTGGGGCGGCCTCACAATCATGGTAAAAGGTGAAAGGCACGTCTTACAATGTGGCAGGCAAGAGACAATGAGAGCCAAGCAAAAGGGGAAACCCCTTATAAAACATTTCATGAGACTTATTCACTACCATGAAAACAGTATGGAAGAAACTGCCCCAATGATTCAATTATCTCCCACTGGGTCCCTCCCACAACACGTGGGAATTATGGGAGCTACGATTCAAGATGAGATTTGGGTAGAAACATAATCAAACCATATCAGAGACTTTTCTGAATTCTAATTCATTCAGATTATGTGACTAGATGAATGTTGATTAGTTTTATAAGTATGCCCCTATGTCTTAAATTACTGATATATTTTAAACACAAAGTGCCAATTATTTGCTCAACTTCTATGTAGGAACTATTTGTTACATTTGCATAACAAGCTCACAATTTGCTCATTTCTAGAGCCGTGTTGCCTGCATATCTCTATTTTGCCTTTAAGTATGTACTGAAAGACTAAATGATTAGCTAAACACATGATACACTGTCTGTGCTATGCCAACCAAAACCTTGTAAATGACAAAACTAGGGGGTTTTGGCAAAGTATATTCTGAGTAATTACATATGAACTTATATTAATCAGTGTACCCTTCTCTGTGTGGGAATAAATCACCCCTTTCATAACGCCAATTCAGACTCTTTCATTAGTATTAACCACAAGCCTACTGACTCACAGTTTTCAGAACAAAGCGTTTTTAAAACTTAAATCATTCAAGTTTTTTCCTTCCTCTAAACTCTGTAATCTTTCCTTTTTTCATAGTATCTAAAAAAGTCACAGATAACGTGGCAATTGCTAAATCTCAACTTCAGTGTCTGCTTTGTAAACACTGCAGCCTGGCTGAAGAAGCAATGAAAAGGAGAACAGTATAATTCACATTCATCTATCAAGTTGCTGGTGGTTCTCAAGACATAGTTTACGGAAACTTTCATATTGAATTTTATTATAATACAAAAAACTAGCCGGGCGTGGTGGCGGGCGCCTGTAGTCCCAGCTACTCGGAGGCTGAGGCAGGAGAATGGCCTGAACCTGGGAGGCGGAGCTTGCAGTGAGCCGAGATCGCGCCACTGCACTCCAGCCTGGGTGACACAGCGCGAGACTCCGTCTCAAAAAAAAAAAATAATAATTCAATTTAGCTTTCTTCTCCCAATTTGGTTGCTATAAATTATCATGAAAAAGAGTCATGGACTAATAACATGTTAGGTAAAAATTTCATTAGTATCTACATGGAGATTTATAATTAATACGGTCATAGGATCATAAACATTTGTGAAATCTTGTTGAAGGCGTGCATATGCAAATCTGCAAATATGTAAACAAGGACACCTTCACTCGATGTGAAGTTCATGAATGTTTCATGGATTCTTGAGTGACAGAAGCTTTCAGGAACAGTTTTTCTCTGATTTCCATTGCCTGCAAACAGCACACACTGGTAACAATTTACTGCAAGCTTTGTCTCTCACCATCTAATTAATGGGAAATGAATATAAACCTGAGTATATTGAACCACTGAAGAAAATTAAAAAGACACTAACTACTAAAGAGAAAAAAAAAATTGTAATAGCTTATATAAGACCAACTTTGTTGTTTATTAAATTACCTGTATTTAAAGAAATCTGTTAAGATAAATATAAGCTTGATGGTGAACTAAATGTTTTATTTTCTATTTATGAATATGATGGACAGGAACTGCTACAAAACAGAAGAAAGATAAATTCTTAAAATATTCAATTCTAGAATGTGTCCATGACCTTTTGTGCCTTATGCCACACAATGAATTATTCATAGAACATTGATAACTACGTGACATACAGACTATACACAGTGGATCAAAGCATTGAGCTGGAAGATGGAAGATTTTAATTCTCATTTTGGCTCTCCAACTAACCATGTGTCCCTGGACAATACATTCATTCATTCATCCACTCAATAAAATTTCTGAAACTTCTGCCATGTGCTATGTACTCTACCAGGCAACAGAATATAGTAATTAACAAGATAGCAAAATGTCCCTGATTTCAAAAAGCTTAAGTTCAATCATTTATCCTCTATTCAAGACTTTTACTTTCTAGTCAAGACACACAATTCCTTTGTCTCAAGTGTTCTCATTTATAAAATGAAAAAATTGGATTGCAGTATTTATAATATCCCATCAAAGACTCTTGAGTCTTCATTAATAAAACGTGTGCTTTCTCTCATGTTCTCAATAATGACTGTAGGTTGTCCTGGGTTGTCTATATACTAGGTTTCAAGACCTCCACATGATCACTAGCAACTATTTCTTGAGCAAATTGACATTTTTGTTATGTGGTCTATCAAAACACCATCACAATTCATGTTGAACAACACAGGTGTCCATTCCATAAGCACAACCACTTGAAGTTCCTTTTCAAACTTCAGAGTATTCCAACCAATGTAGATGAGTTACATCTGTGCGTGTGAGGAGACAGCGATTTCCTCCAGCTTCAGGGTGTTCTGATAAAAGTATGGGAAGCTGGAGCATGTGGCTTGTGCTCTCCAAAAGTAAGCATCTTTATCTACTGCTCTTCATGTACTGCATGTATATATCATTTTCTAGGTGTACCATGATGTAAAAGAAAGTGGGAACTATTGATCTAACCAACTAAGTTATAAAATTAAAAATGCTAATATTACAATTTAGGTAAAGAAATAATTAAATTAAAGAACTGAAGAAAAACAGGAAAAAGGGTATGGTCAAGTTCTAAAAAGTCTTTTGTATCACCAAAACAAATTTATTGTTATGTGAATAAAATTGAAACCAATAGATCTTAGACTTCAGGGAGTACAAAATTATACATAAATATCACATTCAATTTAAAGTGAAGTAAGTGGGCACCTTTTGAAAAGTCTAATGGAAAGTCATAAATTCATCATTTCACTTTATAAGGCAGTATCCCCTTCCCCTTTATTTAATATGTTTATAAATATAATGATCTAAAGCACCTATAGATTCTATATTTATAAATTCAATTAATATATATTACCAAAACCAAATCCCACTGATTGCATATGGAGCCCTAAGGGAACAATATTTTAAAGCTTTCTTCTTCTCACTTAAATATAAATAAATAAGTTAGATCAAAGCCCTGATTTATACAAGTCCTGTTGATGCTACAACCCCGCCAGTTGCTCAAATCTGTTGACCTCCCCATATGCAGCCATTGCCATAAGTCAAGCTTTCATATCTGTCATCTAATCTACCTCCTCATTGTTTCAAAAATGCATCTCTATCCTCTGCAAGACATTTTAAAGGAACCTCTTTGCCTACATAATGATTTGCACTGAAGGAATGTAAAAACTACCATAATCTCAAATTGTTTTAGGAGAGATTTGTTACGTATCTCAAACAGATTTTCTTTAAAAGTATGTAACACTGGTCAGCCAAATAAAGTCTAAATTTATTGGTATGGCATGTAAGATACATCTTGATCTGGACTCAGCAAATCTCTTTAGTTTTATCTTCTCCCATCACCATTTCAAACAATTCTAAACTGTCCATAGTTCTTCCAAGCATTGGTGCATCAAATACTGGGTGCATTTGAACGTGCCTTTCTTTTGCCTATAACCACCCTTCTCTATTTGTGATATTCTTCAGTTGTATTTCTCAGATAATCACAGATAAAGTTAATCATTTCTCCCATGCTTTATATCTGCTGCTCTTACAACAGAGTTAAAAGTATGTGTATGTCCATCTTATCTACCAAACTAAGCTCTCTTTGAATATATAGGTTGCATATTGCATCTTACTCACCAGCATATATTAGGTAGACAATAAATATTTGTTAAATTAAAGAAAACTCTTTCCTACAAAGGTATTCATAATATTCTTTGCAACCTTGGAAATCAAATTATAGTTGAGGATTCTTATAAAATTATATGTCAACTTGAAAAAATATTACAAGATTAATAACATATTAGCTCAATGTAGTAAAGGAAGAATTTGCAGTTACAATGCCTATATTCAAAATTACCTTATCATTTTCGGCAATGACGGTGAAACAGTCAGTGTGCTCAGTAGTGAGAATTGAAAAATAAATAACAAACTATCACTAGAACCTTCAGTTCAAAACTGTATGTGGTCATCTATAGTTATGATGTCTACTCAAACTTTACTCAAATACTTATGAAAATCAAAGAAAAAATGACAGTTTCACGATTACCAATTATTACAACTAATGAAAATCAATATCAGTATCTAGAATGAAATGAATATGAACTGTTAAATTTTTACTGTGTCAGTTAATGTCATACCTTGCCCTTGTTTCACCAAATAAACTCAGTCTGCAATAACACAGCATGTGCTTTAAGTTTCCAAGAAAAATTATTTTAAATTTAAATTCTATACCTATGAATAACAGGAAAGCCATCTCCAAAGGAAGCTCCTGGCAAACTAGCTAAAATCATCTTTATTAAAAGTAAACTTTGTGCAAAGAGAGCTTCTACTTCCCAATATTTCCAGGAAAAACAAGCATCAATATCTCTTCTGAAGGCAACAACATGATTCATGTTTCTGAGTCAATCACTGCAGCCAAGAAAATTAAACGAGTTAATTAGTCAGACAGGTTACATCTCCATCCATGAAGAGAGAGCAGTAAGGTCAAGAGGTCATGCATACCTAAATCCCATGGACTAAGGGTGGACCCTTCCAAGTATACTCAGGTCACTGGTATTCAAAAAAAAATAAAAGAGATGCTGAAAAAAAATTAAAATGCAAGTTCACTATAGAATAAGGACAGAGAAAACCTCAAAATCAGTATTAGTCTATGCTCTCCCTTCAGCATTATTCTTTACTAAGAATATGTTGATTATTGTGCTATCAAATGTTCTAGAAATGGCAAATAATATCTTATTATAATTGTGAAAACAAGTTTGACCTCATAGACTCCATGGAATTACCTTAAAAAGCTCCAGGGATACACGAACTATTTTTTGAGAGTCACTGTTTTAGATAATGCTTCTCAAATTTTAATGTCTATATAAATCACCTTGGGATTCTGATAAAACGTAGACTATGATTTAGTTGATGAGAGATGGGACCTAACACTCTTCATTTCTAGGAAGTTCCTGGGCAATATCAATGCTGCTGGTTCATGGACCACTCTCTGAGTGGCAAAATTTAAACAATGAGGACACAATCGACTCACATAAATGAAACTCCAGAGGCAGAGAATAATTCTCTCTTTCTTCTCACTGCCATTCAGCGTCACTTTTGTTCTAAGGTTGATATCATCTTTGATCATAAGATATCTGCAAGAAATATTCATGTCCAGTGAGAAAGAACACTTCTCACCCTCAGTGAACCAGAGGCTTGAGCTTGTATTCCCTGAACCTCTCTTGAAACAGTTCCTGCAAACAGAAAAATGCCACGTGCTGATTGATTGACTCAGATGGCTGGGGTACCTGAGCCATTCATTATGACAGAAGCAACTGATTTACTAATTAGCTGAAAAGTGAAATGGTGAGATACAACATTTAGCCAACAAATTATACTTCAATTTAGCATAAAATATATAGGAGATAACATTTATGAAATAAATATTGAGAAACAAGAAAAACAGATATGGAAATTACAAACAACACAAAAAAGAAAGGAATAGAATGAATAAAGAGATGGCATAATAAAGAATTAGATGAAAAACTATTCTTACAAGAAATTTCAGACTCTAGAAAATGGAGGGCTAATTGTAAAATTGTGTAAAGTTAAACACTTTTTTAATGTTTAAGAAAAATGAAGTAAATAAAATGCAGCAAACAATAAAGGAGGAGAAAATATGACAAATAGAAAATACAAAATAAGACAAAGGATATGGGAGAGATTTAATATTTTACATGACAGGAATCTTGAGAATAAAGCAACAGAAAAGGAAAGTGATACATCCTCATGTTATTTTCAATACAGTTTTGTGCTTTGATTTTTAAATAAAGTACATTTTAAAATAACAGTTTCTTAAAATACCAATAAGATGGAGAAAATATAAAATATTTTATGCTTTTTAGCAGAAATGTAGTTTCTAAGAGTAAGTGAAAAACCTACAGAATAAACATCACAAAATTATACTGAATGTCTTAGAACTTAAACCAACAAAATGCATTTCATGTTCCGAGCTGCAAAAAAAGGACACTAGAAAGTTCTTTTCACAATAATGCCATTTTTATAAATAACCCTCAGGACTGTCAAACTTGACAGGACTGTCAAACTTGATAAAATGGTGGCAATTTTTGAAAGAATAATATAATAGAACTATATAAAAACAATATAAATGGAAGAAAAGAATAGACAATTTTGAAAACTACATCAAATGATTACAATCTTAAGTTGCCAGGTATTATAAGATCTTAATAAACTGTGTAGAACACACATATAGGGAAATATAAATGAAATAAATGAAATGTCCAGAAGCAGATTTATTTAGTGTTTGCTAAAAGAGGCATTTCTAAATCTCAGTATAAGATTGGATGATTAAACAACTCTTCTTGTAACAGCTGGTTGAATCATTAGAAAAATGATTAACTTTCTTATACTATTTAGAGAAACAAATTGCAGAGATTTTCCAATGAACTAAAAGTACCAAAAAAAAGTTTAGACATTTCAAGCAGGGGGAATTTAATATAGGGAATTGTTTTTTCCAATCATGAAATAGCTAAAAGCCAAAAGCGTGATACAAAATGTAGCAACAAAATAAAGCTGTTATTACTCACTTGTGATTAATGGATAAAGAGTGGTGGCAGTCTTACCAAGGCCTAACGTCCAAGATAAAAGAAAGATTGCCAAGAAAAGATTGTTGTGTTAACTTTAAAAAATTAATTTTTTACACGCAAAAAATATCAACAATCAAAATGAGGCTAATAAAATGGAGAAAAATATTTGTAATATATGCAATATCTTTAATACGTTAAGAATTATAAAGAAAATTTGCAAAAGAAGAAATGTAAAAAATTACTTTTCCATGTTCAATCTTATGCACTAGAAATAAAACAATGCAAATTAAATCAGAGAAGCTTATATTAACTGAATAAATATTATGCTGATTTAAAATCAATAACCACAATAAAATGTAGACCATGAGTTTTTTTAATAGTAGATGTAATTTTATTTTGTAGGGTATAAAGATATTTAATCCTAACAGGATATTGAAAAGGAAAAACTCCAAGCCCACTTTGTAAATAATAATCTTAAGCCTGGAGACTTAAGCTGGAGACTCTCTCAAAAAAAAAAAAAAAAATTAAATTTAAATTTAGAAATAAAGTTCACACCTTTGGCTTCCCAATATATACAGTATATAGAGATGATCTTCTAGCCAGGGTCTCTGCAGTTCCTACATCTAGTTGTGAATTCAGTTTTTCTGATTGATACTTACACTTTCTTTAGTATTTTCAGTATGATGATCAGAGTGATTGCAAGATGGTGATCATAACTTCATTCTCAAGATCTGAGGGTTGCAGTAGTCTTTCCTTAATCCCTAGCACTGGTTGTTGCAAGTATCATGAGCGTTTCCAAAGAATCAGTTGAATTTCATCCATACGTCTTCCTGCCCCTATTGTGTATCAATATCCTACTTTTAATTAATACTCTAGGATAACACATCAGCACCCATGGTAACACTATCCTTTTGCTGATATGTACTACAGTAATTCTATGTAAACCTGTTTAATCCAAAATATATATCTTTTTTCATTTTTAGTGTTTTTTATTGTTGCTGTTTTGTTTTGTTTTGTCCTGTTTTTGAGACAGTTCTGCTCTTGTTGCCCAGGCTGTAGTGCAATGACGTGCGACCTCGGCTCACTGCAACCTTCGCCTCCCAGATTCACACCATTCTCCTGCCTCAGCCTCCCGAGTAGCTGGGATTACAGGTGCCTGCCACCATGCCCAGCTAAATTTTTGTATTTTTGGTAGAGATGGTTTTCACCATTTGGCCAGGCTGGTATCGAACTCCGGACCTCAGGTGATCCACGCACCTCAGCCTCCCGAAGTGCTGGGATTACAGGTGTGAGCCACCGCACCCAACCTAGTTTTTAGTTTTATGAGTACATACCAGGTATATAAATATTTATGGACTACATGAGATACATTTCGTTGCAGGCATGCAATGCCTAATAACATCAGGGTAAATGGGGTGTTCATTACCTCGAGCATTTATCATTTCTTTGTGTTACAAGCATTCCAATTATACTCCTTTAGTTATTTTTAAATGTATTTTTGTTGACTGTAATCACTCTGTTGTGCTATCAAATACCAGATCTTATTCATTCTAACTATATTTTTGGACCCAGTAACCATCCTCACTTGCCCCCACACTCACTACCCTTCCCAGCCTGTGGTAACCGACATTCTACCTTCTATCTCCAATTCAACATAAATGTCTTTTGAAGAATGATAGAATCTGTCCAACTAATTAACCTGCTAGTAGGTAGCTTATTGGACCACTAAAATATAGGGCTTGTTAAGTAAGAGCCCATATGGTATCCTGATCTTTCATAAACAACCTGATCACCATTGGATCTACTGAGTCATAAGGGCTAAGAAGCACAGTGCTTGTACAGCACCCTTTTATTGGTCTTGGTGCCTCTAAAGGTGAGTGGTCCTTCAAATCATCAGTCAGATAGGTTTGATAAGTATATACATAAATATGATAAACTAGTAACCCTCTTCACATAACTTTCACCTACTTGCAGAATTAACAAATGCTGTCTTACACCCATACACTTTTGCTCCCACTGAATTATTATATGCTTCCCAAAGTTCTATTATATTTATTCTGAAACCTGTTTGTGCTTTCATCTATAATTACATAAGTTAATTAACTATCATGTAAGCTAGTAAAATATGTATGTAAAAAAGGAATTTGATTCTATAAAACCTAAGTTTAATATATGGAAATGTCCAAGTAACTTAAATTACTTTAAAAAATTATAATCAATTACATATAAGACAATAATAAAAGTGGAGAAAATCTGGATTTCTGTAAAGACCTCCACACTTAAATTTCTTTGAAAGTACTTCTAAGTACTCACCCAGTTTATAAAAGCTGGATGTGGTTATGAAAAAATACAATAATAGTCTAACCAAATAGTAATCTAAACAAATCAAAGGCACAAAGAAAGCCTTTACTCTATATCAAAATTTGATGAATAAACGTACATTTTTACTTTAACTTACTGAATTTTTGCCTCATTGAATTATACAAGTCTATATGTTGTCATCAAAACAAGAAGTGGTCCTACAATCATTGTACCTCTTCCTTTTCTTGTTTTTTTTTTTTTTTTTTTTGAGACGGAGTCTCGCTCTGCCACCCAGTCTGGAGTGCAGTGGTGCCATCTCGGCTCACTGCAAGCTCCGCCTCCCGGGTTCACGCCATTCTCCTGCCTCAGCCTTCCGAGTAGCTGGGACTACAGGCGCCCGCCACTACGCCCGGCTAATTTTTTTTTTTTTTTTTTTTGTATTTTTAGTAGAGACGGGGTTTCATTGTGTTAGCCAGGATGGTCTCGATCTCCTGACCTCGTGATCCGCCCGCCTCGGCCTCCCAAAGTGCTGGGATTATAGGCGTGAGCCACCGCGCCCGGCCACTTCTTTCTTAAAGTAGGTGATACAAGGTGGAACCACTTGCACTTGGGAAAATATATCCCAGTGTATACTCTTACTCACTGGTCTTCCAGAAGCTTCACTGAGGCTGCAGGAACTTAATTTTCATGGTTATTATTTCCTATCCTTTGATACATACTTGTCCTACCTAGGCATCTGGGACATAAGCAACTTCTCATTCTCCAGGTATTGTCAGTCTAATGTCATCAGTGGACCAAAGTGACAATCTATAGGATGATGAGATAATTAGTTCCCACAGACTACACCTTTCATGAATCCTTGAGACAAGACTGAATTTGTATTACTCTCCTTGTTCTATGCAATAAAACTGATTCTGGAGGGTTTTTTTTTTTTTTTTTTTTTTTTTTGCCATTGGGCAAGATTAAACATTATTTCCAAGGTTAAAAATGTGTTTACCCACTATTTGCCACAGTTGGTAAAAATTTCCTCAGCAAGGAAATCCACCGGCTTGACAACATTTATAATAATCCACTAACATTATCCAAAATGCATTCATCTTCAGCACCTGCTGAATCAGGTGGTTAAACAGGGACGTAATAAGAATCACCAAAACTGTAACTTTTAAGTATTGATATTACTTTTGATATCGTATCACTTTTGCAAAGAAGAAAAGCTCTAGGATCTTCCCTTGCTCCACACTATCCCTTTCTCCTCAAGTCAGGGAACCAAGTGAGGAGTTTGTCATTTACTTTAACATTTTGCGGTTGATAATTTTATTTCTGTCCACAAGTAAGATTATGAGTAGCCTTGCCTTAGGGAAAACAGTCAATAAATGATTTTTTAAAGAAGTTGTCACTCATCATTTATTTCTCATGGCCTGCAGGAAGACAGTGTGGTCTTCTTCTTCTTTGGAAATAAACTTAGGGGATAATTCACACACAATCTGCTAAAAAATTTAGGTTAGTTTTGCTAGTAATGTTAACAAGTTTTACTGGTGGACTTTCATATGGGATTTAAGGGACATACCTACCTAGTAGATAAATACTGTGTCTGTGGCTTGAGAAAGTTTGCAGTTCAGGAGAGAGGTTAGTGGAAACCAGTTCTTTTGTTTTGTACATGTAAAATTTTCGATGCCTATTAGATGTTTAAATTTCTACATGCAAGTGGCACATCATATACTCTGGAGTTCTGGGATGTTTGGAACTAAAGATATGAATCTGACAGTCAATCTAAAGTAGATGGTATTCAGAGTCATAGCACTGAAAAAAAAAATTATCTGTGGAGAAAGAAAAAAGAGCCAAAATTCAATCACTGGGACATCTCATTGTTCAGAAATCAGTCACAAAAGAAACCAGCAACATTGGACGAGAAGTAGAAGCCACTGAGGTGTAGTAGCAGAGAAGTTAAGAAAATAAGGTGATCCAAGAAGTCAATAATGGTTAACCGTCTATTGCTACTGAAAGATGAAGTAAGATGAAGACAAAGGAGTTATCAAGAGATTGGCAACATGCAAGAGCTCTTTCACTGCAAAGTTGAAAAAAAAAAAAAACAGTTCATTTGGAGTTTTTCAAGTAAAAATGAAAAGTGAGAATGTGGAGATAGTAAAAATAGCTTTTAAAATAAGATGCTGTGAAAAGTTGCAAAAAATTATGGTGGAAATTGAGTAGTGTGTAAAGTCAAAAAAAAGGATAGCTTTATTTTCTTAAGTTTGCAATGATAAAGATGTATTTATGCTGACGTAAGCTGAAATTTTAAATTATTAAAGCTGAGCAGATGTTAGCTGGATAAGGAATGATGAGAATCTCTTCTGAGAGAGCAATGTGTAAGAAAGTGAAAAGAAGCTTAATACAGTCAGTCCTCCAAATCCAAAAGTATTCATGAATTTGGATTTATTGAACACATTGAGACAAAAAATAATAAATAGTTGCATCTGTACTGAATATGTACAGACTTTTTTTATTCCCTAAATAATACAGTACAAGAGTGTTTACATACAATTTACGTTGTATTAGGTATTATAGGTAATGTAGAAATGATTTAAATTATATGAGACAATGTATGTAGGTTATATGCAAATACCTACCATTTTATATAAGGGACTTGAGCGTCCACAAATTTTGGTATCGCTGAGGATCCTGGAAGCAACCCACTACTGGTTATTTACCCAAAGAAAGGAAACTCAGAATATAAAAAATACCTTCATCCCCTGTTTATTGCAATACTGTTCACAATAGCAAAGACAGAATCAGCCTAAGTGTCCATCAACACAAATAGACAAAGAAAACACGGCTGGGCGCGATGGCTCATGCCTGTAATCCCAGCACTTTGGGAGGCCAAGGTGGACAGATCACAAGGTCAGGAGATCGGGACCATCCTGGCTAACACGGTGAAATCCCGTCTCTACTAAAAGATAGAAAAAATTCACCGGGCTTGGTGGTGGGCGTCTGTAGTCTCCAGTTACTCAGAAGACTGAGGCAGGAGAATGGCGTGAACTCAGGAGGCCGAGCTTGCAGTGAGCCGAGACTGTGCCACTGCACTCGAACCTGGGCAACAGAGCGAGACTCCATCTCAAAAAACAAAAAGAAAAGAAAATATGATATATATACATAATGGAATACTATTTGGCCCTGAAAAATGAATGAAATCATGTCATTTGCAGCAACGCGGATGGACCTGGAGGTCATTATGTTAAGTGAAATAAGCCAGGCACAGAAAGACAAACATTGCATGTTCTCACTCATATGCAGGAGTTAAAAAACTGAGTCTCATGGACTTAAAGAATAGAATAATAGTTAACAAAGGCTTGAAAGAGTGTGTGGATGGGGGAATGAAGAGTGGTTGGTTAATGGGTACAAACATACAGAAAATTAGAAGGAATAAGTTCCAACGTTTGATAGAAGAGTAGAGTGTATATAGTAACCAACTATAGTTAACAACAAAGTATTATGTATTTCAAAATAGTTAGAAGACTTGAAATGCTCCCAACACATAGAAATGATTAATACTCAAAGCGATGAATATCCTAAATACCCTGACTTGATCATTACATATTCTGTGCAAGTACCAAAATATCACATGTACCCATAAATATATACAAATATTACATGCCAATCAAATAATTTTTAAAATAAAGAAGTAAAAACTGGCCAAATTGCCTAGAGCTTAGAGAGAAGTGTGAAACAAGAATTAGATGTAGGGAGGGATAGTGGTGTGCTCTTATGCCCAGTTTCTTATGCCTGATTTCTGAACTGGCTCTGAGGAAGAAAAGCACAAATTTGCAAACAATTTGCAAAGAATAATGAAATATATAATACTCTGCTATAAATTCCATATAGCAAATTAGTTCTCACAGAGTGATTTTATTGATTTTTGCTGAACTCTTATGTTCTACGACTGCAATTATCAAGTGTAGCTTCAACATTAATGTTGGTTATTTTCATTTCCATTAACTAGTAAGCCAAAAGGGAAATGAAGATATACATCTGAACCTTATTTGTTGGTCAATGACATAAAGGCCTTCCTTTTTGAATTATAGCATAGTTTTCCCAAACTGGAAACTTTTTTTTATTTTTTGTGATATTCACAATGTAACAGGAACAGACATGACACTTTTAAAAGTTTCATCTGTATTATTAAGAGAGCCTCTCTTTCACACTATTGTGTAGGGGCCATACGATATACTTTCTTTTATCACTTTCTTATGTCTATACAGTCAACAAAATAGTAAATCAAGTTCTGATTTTTAGTATTTGCCAACTCCCGTGGAGTAAATATTCCCACCATGGCCAATTTTAAGAGATGAACATATCATCACAAAATGCTGAGTTGGAAAGAGCTGCCAGTAACACTCCATTAGATGATATTTCCATGACACGGACACAATGGGTGTAAGTAACCTCAAGATAATAATAAAGTATAGCCAAATAATTATGAAGTGATGAGTTCTGAGTATTTATTACTTTTGTTTGTTATAGAATCTACTTGATGTTAAGTTTATATAATTATCTTAAAATAATATCTGGGTTTAACAACCGGCTCACAAAATTTCTCAAAGTTTAGCTCTTGCAAGTTGATACAAGTCAGCTCCTTCATACTGTCATGTAGGGACCATAAGACACAATGCCTCACAGGCCATATGAAAAATGTTGGGCATCAAACTATGTACAAATGTTGTGTTTTAAACATTTAAAAGTAGAGTAATAAGAAAAATGAAGACCACAAAAATATATTAATATTGGTCTCTTAATACTTCAACAAAACAGGAGAGTTTAGGAATATGATTTGAGGACAGTTGGAAAAACTTACTTTGGAACAGGCCTCAAATTGCTGGAACCAAATTATTTCCTAAAATCCATTCCACTTTGATTTTTCTGCAGTTCTCCAATGATTATACCAACTACTGAAAATATGCAAATATAGGTCCCCAACAGCTGATGATCCTCTATAGAAATTATTAGGTTAGCTGATGATTCAAGCCCAGTAGGTTTCAGCACAAAGCATGTTAAACTGAACTCTGATAAGCATTTCACAAGGTCTAAAATCTTCTGATAAACAATATGATGTAACATATTGGTTGATTTTTTGGATATTAACCCATCATAGCATTTGTGAAAAAATCCTACTTGGTCATGAGGTATAATTATTTGTATATGTTGCTACATTCAGTCTGCTAGTATTTCTGAGACTTTATATGTCTATATTCATATGGAATATTGGTCCACGGTCATCTTTACTTGTAACTGTTGTATCTGGTTTCGGTATCACAATGAACCTGAATAATTAATAAAATAGGAAATGTGACCTTTAAAAAACTAGGTACAATTAGACAATCAGTAATGCAGGAAAATAAGATGATATCCTTGGGTTCCCAGTACTAAATCGAAAATATGTGAATGGTGTGATTAAAAAGTGGTGAAAATAAATGTTACTTTATCGCTATAAAGCTAATGAAAACCTCGTTTCAGAAAAGAAATGAGACCATCATAATATTTACTGGTACATCCAATTCCTAGAAGGAAAACTTTAAAAAGAGAGGGAGAAATGAAATCACTCCCCAATGAGAAGGCAGCCTGATCAAACCTAAAATGTTGAAAAAAAAGTTAAAGTGCAGAATTAAAAGACGTCATTTCTACACCTGTGACACTATCAAATTGGTTGTTTTCAATGTGGCTCTTGAAAATGGTTTGATGGGAGCCAAAGTGTCTTTTGGCTTGTGAGGCTAAGTGATAAATTGCTCATCCAGCACATTCTCCCTCTCCAAACCCATAGAAGCCTTCATTACACTCACAGTGACAGTTGGTTAACAGGTCTGGATAGTCTGGATAAAAACTACTCGTATTAAAAGTTTAGAGCTCTATTGAAAGTGTTGAAAATAACTTGAAAAGTGTTCTTTGTAGTGAAATAATATTGTAAATGGTTAGTCGCAAAATATAATTGTGGATTTAACAGCTATGGGTATTTTTTCTTTTTAACTGGAGAAGCCTGCTGATCAAAGGGGAAGTCTTAAGAGAATTAACTAAAAATTAATTAAAAATTTATTTAGTTCTCTTTTAAACTGTGTTTAAAATGTGATATTTATTGCAGTTGTGAGTAATATTATTGAGAATACAGAGTTAAATTAACCTACATATTTTTATAACTTATCCATGTATTTAAAAATCTTATTAAACCCATTTTCTCATTATTCAGCTACATCAAGAAAGGCGGCATAATTAAGTTACTATTAAAACATTATTATTGGCCGGGCGCGGTGGCTCAAGCCTGTAATCCCAGCACTTTGGGAGGCCGAGGCGGGCGGATCACGAGGTCAGGAGATCGAGACCATCCTGGCTAACATGGTGAAACCCCGTCTCTACTAAAAATACAAAAAACTAGCCGGGCGTGGTGGCGGGCGCCTGTAGTCCCAGCTACTCGGAGGCTGAGGCAGGAGAATGGCCTGAACCTGGGAGGCGGAGCTTGCAGTGAGCCGAGATCGCGCCACTGCACTCCAGCCTGGGTGACACAGCACGAGACTCCGTCTCAAAAAAAAAAAAAAAACATTATTATTGCTAAAGAAGTCACTGATAAAAATTCATTTTTGTCCATTGACAAGTATAGATACCTAACATTAACACAGAGGAAAAGAAGACCTAATGAGAAGCATAAAAACTAAAAAGAGAACGAATTAATTTGATTACATGATTTGATACTGAAATACCATATTCCAGAACTCATTTTTTGCCCATTTTTTTTACCATTCATTAAGAAAGAATTAGCAGCTAATATGATGTAATTTGTTACAAAAAGTGCTGTTGCATAGTCTTTAATATGTGCTACATCAAATTAGGTCCCCACATGTAATGTACACATGTAATATGTGTATGTAGTATGACAAATTGTCATACATACTATAGGCAGTTCTTAACCATCACCCAAATTCTACTCTATAATACTTCTTTATTTGGTAGTATAATTAATTCCATCCACTTCCTCTAGAATCTAGTCCTGTTTTTCAGAGTCAGATTCAAAGAGAGAATGATGGCAAGTACAGGTTTGTAATGTGTGCAACTATAAATTATCTGCCCATCTTTGAGATAATAGCCAGAACAAAAGTGTAATTATGGGAAGAATAGTAGCAAGTAGTATTCACAATTTTATATGGGGGGGAAAGAAAAAAGGTCCTTGTTATAAGTAAGTAAGTGAATTGGCAGAGTAGTTTTTAGTTCATGCCCTTCCATGTTAGAACATAAAAATCTATCAGGGTAGCCAGGCGTTGGGGCTCAAGCCTGTAATTCCAGCACTTTGGGAGGCTTAGGCAGGTGGACCACCTGAGGTCAAGAGTTTGAGACCAGCCTGGCCAACATGGTAAAACTCTGTCTCTACTAAAAAATAACAATAATAATAATAATAATAATAATAATAATACAAAAATTAGCCGGGCAGGGTGGTACACGCCTGTACTCAGGAGGCTGAGGCACAAGAATCACTTGGGCCGGGCGCGGTGGCTCAAGCCTGTAATCCCAGCACTTTGGGAGGCCGAGACGGGCGGATCACGAGGTCAGGAGATCGAGACCATCCTGGCTAACACGGTGAAACCCTGTCTCTACTAAAAAATACAAAAAACTAGCCTGGCATAGTGGCGGGCGCCTGTAGTCCCAGCTACTCGGGAGGCTGAGGCAGGAGAATGGCGTAAACCCAGGAGGCGGAGCTTGCAGTGAGCTGAGATCCGGCCACTGCACTCCAGCCTGGGCGACAGAGCCAGACTCAGTCTCAAAAAAAAAAAAAAAAAAAAAAAAAAAAGAATCACTTGAACCCGGGAGGCAGAGTTTGCAGTGAGCCGAGATCATGCTACTGCACTCCAGCCTGGGTGACAGAGAGAGACTCTGTCTCAAAAAACAAAATTTATGGAGGTACAGGGGACTATTAACAGTAATAAGTTTAGGCTTACAAAACCAGCTTGCATAAAAGATAAGGATATAGAGTGCTGACAAGGTCAAATACATTTTAAAAATATACAAAATTATTAAAATTCATCTTCCACCAAATCACAGTATTGAGCATAATAACAGTAAACACAAATGATTTTGTTGTGCCAAATAAATAAGAAAACACATGTAATGTGAGCTGCATTCAGCAGAAAATAAATATCCAAGAATGGTGACTATGATGATAAGAATAATTAGGCTAAAACATCTTACCATATATACATAATTCTTCAAAAGTATCTTTTAGGAGTAAGGTTTATACTCTTTGACCCAGCAGTTCCCACTTTGAGAATATTTTTCTAAGGAAATAATTAGATACGTGTGCCAAGATATATGTGTAATGATTTTTATAAAAGTTAATTAGAACAAAGATATTGCTAGCAACCTAGGTTTTAAACAAAAGGGACTAATTAAATCAACCAGAATTCATCAACACCATGCAAAAATGATAAATGATGTTATAAAATATTATATGACACAGTACATTTTCACAATACTTTGATAAATGGTAAAATTTTGTATGTCTAGAATGTTGTGTTTTGAATATATGTAAATAATCCATACCGGTTATTTGTATTTTTCATTTATAGACAAATTTTACATATATATTCATATATAGTGAAAAAACAGATACCTGAAATGAGCAACTCTATCTAGGTCGTGATTACTTGTGTCTTTTATTCTTTCATTTCCATTTTCTTCTTTTCTGCATATTCAAATTGTCTATGTCATTTTGCATAATTTTTATAATGTCAGTATCAGTCACTAGTCTACTAAGGGACTTTTTAATAGACACTAATAGAACTAGGAAAGGTATTTAGTGGAGTACATTGATGGGATTTGGTTGAGGTTCTATAGGATGCTAGAATCATAAATCAGAGATATAGCAAATGCTAGAATGAATACCTCATTCTGATTCTCGTAATCTATAGAGTCAACTTTAAGTATTTTTTTAGGCCACAATTTCTTTAAGATTCGCACATAGGTCTTCAAGCAGTTTAAGACACTAGTCCACTAAATCAAGCAGGTACTTCTTTGACAAGTTCATTTTATGAGATGATCTCAATTAATGCTAATGCTTTAAAATTAATAATTAGAGAATGTGGCCCTCCCTCCATGTCCTGAACAACTGAGGGGAAAAGCTAACAAAAAGAGGTTGGTAAAAGGATATGTGATTCCAAGGAGCAGATGGCTCTGGTGGTCTTCAGCAGGTGCTCATTTACATATTTTTGCCATAACCACCCTCTTCCTTCCCCCAGCATGGCAATATGCTCTGGCTTGAATGCACATTTATACCAGAAGCTTTTGGATTTGGTGAAAAATATACTGACTATAGGGTCTTAGGTTTTGTTTATTGTCCTGTCCCTTAGGCTAAGTACATGTAGTCTTAAACACATCCCTTAAACTTTGTGAATGTCCCTTATCCTCAACCAGGTTTCCCTGTCATACTATTCATACAGCGATAAAAGGAAACTAAATGGAAAATTGTGCTAGGGAGGGCTTGGATTTCAACCTAAGACACTGATAATTTAAGAGCCCAAATTTTGGAAAGAAGCAGAAATGCTGCTGTGGGTAAAGCCACAAAAATTGGAGGTCAAAAGACTCTGGTCATCTCCTGGTCACTAGTTATACATAGTAGGACCTTCAAAACATGTAATTTCATTCATTCTCAATTTACGTAGGTACAAAATGTGGGTAGAAGAAAAGGAGAAGAGAAGGTGGAAGTTAAACTATATTATTTTTAAGGCCTTATATAAAATGCTTTAATTTTGTTCTATGATGTGAGTAATCTGGTGAAAGTTTTTTTTGAGAAAAGTAAATTTATTCCAAAATTTTAACTGATTTCATTTGCTAAAGAGAATATATAATAGAACCTCACAGAAACAAAATAATATGTAATGGTACATATTATTGAACAAACACTTTACCATTATACTTTATCTATGATTAGAAAATAATTGATACATCCCTTTCCATACTAGTTAAATATAAAGGTTCCTTCTTACAAATAATATTTTCCCATATTATTGGTAGCATAAATTTTTGTCATTATGATCCTTTCGGACAGTAGAAATACTGTCTAATTTAGCCTTTAGAATACTAACGGAACTTTTGAAATAGTAAATAAATTTAACATTTCAAAGAAACTCTTCAGACTAGTTTAAATCATGTTTTGTGGAACATAACTAGTTTTTTAAGTATTTGTGATTTATTTTATACCTTCCAGGTATGATCATTTTGCAGTGTGTGTCATAAAATGAAATTAAATATAGAAAAAATCTTGTATACAAACTAATAGAATCATCTGGATTTTTGATGATGTAGTAAAACAATATTTTAATATATTTTATATATTTTATAAATATTAAATATTTATATAATATAAAATAAGATATTAAATATATAAATATATATATTAAATATATAAAATATTAAATATTTTAATATGCTACATAAGTAAAACTTTAAAAATTAAGAACAAGATTTTATTCAAAGTTAATTCATTTCTTGAACAAGATTTAATTGAGTGTCTGATGTGTTACAGCATTGCAGTAAGCATCAAAGTCTTTAAATAACATGAGGTGAGTATTTGAGATGCAAATCACTGTAATATCAGTTTCATCATACTGTTTTTTAATCCATATGATATGCTAATCTTTCAACTTGTAATAGCGTCCTCTTATCCCTGATAATTTTCAGTTATTTCGAACTTTTGAAAAATATAAATGTATAGACATTTTATATCCATGAGCTTGCTTAAACAAATATTATTAGAGATCACAGAGTATCCCACCAGTCTAATTATTTTTATTCTAGAGGGCAGAAAAATCGGCAGATTCAAATATAATACAGGTGAATCATTTAGAGAGTGAATTACGTCATCTCCTAAAAGGATGATATCTTTTGTGTTGAAATTTCATAGATTTTCAAGAGAAGATGACAATGAATCATACTCAAAGGTGACAAACCCATAGACTTTTTTATGTTCTGATAGAAATGCATTTCCACCCCTGAAAGAAAACAGTGATGAGATTCTGAAATCTGAACAAGTTATCAAGTTTTCAAGCAAGTATAATCAAACACAATAAAAATACTTATAGGAAAAGAAATGTTCAAAATCTTGTGAACCATCTATTTTTCTTGCAATAGTTGCTTCAAACCCAAAGAAAATTGAGTGCTTCTCTATTATTGAGACTTAAATATGTTTTGAATAACTGAGTGTCTAAACTTTTCAAAAATCCACTCTCCAGTCAACAATTTAATTGGATTTTAAGTTTCTAAAATTGACATTGAGGACAAATGTCAAGGAGAGGAGAAGGAGAGGACAAATCTGTCATAAGTCATAGCATTTTCAATGATGATAAAAAAGTCAATCTAACTGCTTCAGTAAATGATTTAATTGGCTTATGCGTAAATGCAAGGAAAGATAAATAATGTAATTATTACATAAATGTAAAATGTTTGTAATTAGCTCTTTTAAAAGTCTAGGGCAACATTAATGCATAGATAATTATATCAAAGGTTGCAAATTAGTTTCTAGTGGTCACCCACAATTCAGTTAAGAGGACCAAATGGTCACATTTGACTACCTCTTACTCTTGTTGACATTTCATATTTTCTTATGTATTTTCTTATGTATTTCTTATGCAGTTTAACAATTAATTTTTATAGGTAGCCAACTTTTAAAACGTTATTCCTTCTGAGGCATAAGAAATCAAGCATGAAGAGCACACAATTGCCCCTACCCACATCAAGCTTCTGTCTCTTCTCACTTCCCTCACTAAGTTCCAGGCAAAGTGTCCAGCTTTCACCTCTTTAAAAGTAAAGTCGTCCCTCCATATCCACAGAAAATTGGTTCCAGCACTCCCCCTCAAATACCAAAATCTGCCATTACTGAACTCCCTTATATAAAATGGTGTAATATTCGCATATAATCTATATACATCCTCCCATATACTTTAAATAATCTCTAGATTACTTATAATATCTAATACAATGTAAATGCTATGTAAACAGTTCTATACTGCATTCTTTTAAATTTGTATTATTTTTATTGCTGTATTTTTAATATATTTTTAGATATTTTTTAATTCTCGGTTGAATTCATAAGTGCAGAACCAACAGATATAGAGAGTTGACTGTAATAGTTAATAAAAATCATGCAATTGAAAAACAAATTCACATTGAACATTTTATATTCATACATAATTTTAAAGTCCTCATTGATGTATCTTAAATTATTTTGTTTCTAAAATATAGAGATGTATGTTGAAATTAAGTGAAATTATCCTATGATAATAAGGATTGAGTAGTGTTCAATTGTGTTGGTGAATCTGCCGCTTTTTAGGCATGTTCAAAAAGTGGAATTGAACTGCTAAATAAGTTTACCAATAAAAAATTAAGATTAAATTAATAAACACATATATAAGCCTCAAAATTGGGTAAGGGTATTTTATGAAATCAAACATTTGTGTAATCATTCTCAGGAATAAAAGAGACAGAAAAAGAGTGCAGTGGGGCAATTTTCTTCCTTTAGAAATAGCTTGGATTTCATTTTTGTCCTAAAGAAACAGAAGTGTAATATGGAACATTTCACATTGACAGATCTATTACCTTAAAAGCAAAGACAAAGTGTAACAAGCAGTTTAACAAAAGTGAAGAGGAATTCTGTTTAATTTGGAGCTGTAATAGGAATCATGATGCAAGAACTTAAAACTGCAGGAGACAACAAATAAGGTCTTTGTCCAATAAATATCTTACCAAGAGCATCAGCATCCTCTTTTTTTTTTTTTTCTTTTTTTCTTTTTTTCTTTTTTTCTTTTTTCAGACAGTCTCACTCTGTCGCCCAGGCTGGAGTGCAGTGCAGTGGCACAATCTCAGCTCACTGCAACCTCCGTCTCCCGGGTTCAAGCAATTCCTGTGCCTCAACCTCCCAAGTAGCTGGTGAGCACCACCATGCCTGGCTAAGTTTTGTGTCTTTAGTAGAGATGGGGTTTCACCATGTTGGCCAGGTTTAAGCCCTCAAGTCATCTGCCCGCCTGGGCCTCCCAAAGTGCTGGGATTACAGGCATGAGCCAATGCGACCAGCCATCATCCTTTTGTTAAAAACAGATGCCAAATGCCATCAGGGAAGTTTAGGACGTAGACAGGAGAATATATTATAGAAAGAAGTGAAGTCAAATCTTCTAAGCTTATCTGAAAATTCTATGATGAAAACTAGATGTCTACATTCAAAACTTTCTCTTTGTTCTTCAATCCACCGTACCATGTTACCTCTCAGGATTATCTTGAGGTGAACAATTCCTACTCAAACACTAGAAACAATTGGGAAAACACTAATTCTATTTTAAGCCTGATTGGATGTGCACTCATAGGGAGTTTGGTGAAGGTAGTCACATAATGACTCTTCATAAGAAAATGTTTGACAAGCTGTCAAAACTCTTTTGGAGAAAGAAATGGTGGATAGAGTTGCTCTAAGGAATACATGTCAATTCAGTTATTTTATTCCTATATCACATTTTGATGGCAGCTGAGTGATCTCTGTGGATCTCATACTAGAAATTAGGTTAAAGTAAAAAAAAGAGTCAGATTGATTTTGAAGAATTTAGTTAATGTTATAAGAACAGTGGTGACATTGGTGCCAAAATTTTAACATATGGTAAACTTTTAAAAACTAAGATTTAAAACAAATTCTTGACATATACAAATTCAAGTTTATGACTTGACCAAATAATAAGTTTATGACTTGACCAAATAATTCAATACAGACACTGTAGTTCAGAGGTTCATATTTCAAATGTCAAAAGCTAGAATCTGAAAAGAAAAGCTGTCAAGAAATAGGAAAAGAAGGATAACTCTCTGAAAGCAGACCAAAACTCGTAATCTGTCATCTGGGTAATGAGGCTAAGAAACAGCTGTATTGTAGACACATGGAGGAGAACATGATTTAAAAAAAAAAAAAAAACTCTATCTCCCATGAACATTTTTTATTGACTTGATGTTTCCTAAGGAATGTCATCCAGCTACTTTAGCTTTGAGCCAGGTGGGGTGGTTCATGTGTGTAATCCCAACACTTTGGAAGAATCACTTTAAGCCAGTAATTCGAGACCAGTCTGGGCAACATAGTGAGACCTCATCTTTACAGAATATTTAAAAATTAGCTAGGCATATTGATGCATGCCTACAGTCCCAGCTTCCAGGTCCCACCTGCAGACCCTGACCGAGAGATAGATGAAAGACTTACACTGACACAGATATTTTGCCTGTCAGCACAGTTAAAGGGCTCTGCTGCCTGAGTCTGCAGTGTCACCCCAATAAACTGGTGAAGTTTGAATTTATTTAGTATAGATTAAATGACAATGGCTTTGGGTCAACACAGCTGTGGGTAATTAATCTGGTCTCCCTCCCCTGGAGAGAGCAGTCTTGCCCTCCAGTGATCAAAGGTCAGTCTTAGGACCACATGAGTAAACAAGCTATTTAGATATACTCCCCTATATTCTTTATATCTACGCCCTAAGCTTTTAAGTGAATTCAGCTGCCTTCAGCAAAATATTTTACTGAAACTATTATAAAACCTTCCAGACTTCCAAGAAGGTTTGCATCTTTACAATTTTTCCCACAACCCTGACTGAACTCCCATACCCAACTACTCAGGAGGCTTGGGTGGGAGGATCTTCTGAACCCAGGAGGTTGAGGCTGCAGTGTGCCACAATTGTCCTACTGCACTCCAGCCTGGGCAACAGAGCAAGACCACGTCTCAAAAAAAAAAAAAAAAAATCTAAACTTTAGCTTTGGCATTCCAGGGTCTTTTATGACCTTGATCATGACCTCATGTGCCTCTCCTCTCTATTCTCTCTGTTCCCTACACTCTATCCACACTAGACTGACTACTCACCTGATCAACAGATTTATTGACTAGGAAGCACTGATGAAACTCTCTTTGTCTGAGTTCCTCTCTCTGTAGCTTTGAGGATCAAAATCTTACATAAATTGTAAGGCTCAGTTCAATTACTCAAATCCCCTCTCTTTCAAGAAAATTCCTCTGCTTACTTACTGAGAATTATGCTTTTATCTGTACATACATATCTTGCTTTGAATCTGTAATTGACTCATCACATTCTGCCATAAATTACAGTTGATTGTATATATCTGTCTTTTCCCTATATATAGCCCTAGAGTACAGACAAGATATTAGTCTCTTTGTACCACATTTATATCTGAAAGATTTGTAGAATATAACTAAATGAATTAATAAACAGATTAGGAAATCTTAGATAATGCTATATTTAAATATCCTTCATCCCGTTTTATATAAATAGAAAAAATGTTCTCTGGAATCTTCTGCCATATGTCTACTTTGACACTGGAAAATGAGCACCTAAGCATTATTCTAGGGCAGTAATATATCTCTTAAAAATTATTCTTAAACTCACCCTGTATATTTATCTTCTGATGCTCAACTATAGCAATCTGTATTCATCCACAATAGCACCACACATTTCCTTCTCATTTGGGATTACGACAATCCCTGGTAAAAACATCGCACTGACTACTCTCAATGCTGAAAACTAAAGTTAGAGACATGAGAAATTGTTATATGTATGAGAAATATTTCTTTACTGTGCAATAACTGTAGGGTATTCTACAATGACATTCTGAATTTTCCTATGTAGTTAAAAGGAAAAGTATCTTTGTGTTTACTGATATTTTTAAAAATGCGTTATTTTGAAGTTATAGTCCAACATAAACTCAGGTCTCACCAGAGGCTCTTAGCAGTTAACATCTTCTAACCAAGGCTTGTAATGTTAATATTTTATGAAGAGACTGAGTTAAGTGATCAATATAAGAAATATCTCTGCCAGAAAATTGTGTGTGTACCCTATTCTGTTGATTCCACAGTAGTCAGCTATTTGTTTAGACTCTAGAACATATAGGCCTCTAGGCAAAAGTTATTCAGAACTGAAATATCTGTTTGAGACAGGAATAAAGGAGGAAGGGAGTGTATAGGGGAGCAAACAGCATCAGCGTCAGGGTTATTCCTTTCCTTTCTTCATTACTCTGACTCTGAGTTTCTATTCTCATGTTACTTTGACTTGCTCCTTTAATGATGAAGAGCTCTGATTCACCCATGCTTTTAACTGACCCACATCTTACTGCTGCTTCAATTTTTTTAGTTCACCTGGTTGCTGATTATTTACATGAACCTTAGACTTCATGCCCCTGCTTTACCTCTCTTATTTTCCTATCTGGCATTGTATACACCTCTTGCCTGGACATACTACACTTGTCTGTGTTCTACTTTCCTCATGGCTCTTCAGGGAACTTCTCTCCTCACTGCTGGAAGAGGTAATCATAAATAATAATAGTTTCCCCTTCTCAACTTTTCTCAATACCAGTTGCAACCCAGCTTTGTGGTTTTTTTTTTTTTTTTTTTTTTTTTTTTTTTTTTTTTGAGATGGAGTCTCGCTCTGTTGCCCAGGCTGGAGTGCAGTGGCCAGGTCTCAGCTCACTGCAAGCTCCACCTCCCGGGTTCACGCCATTCTCCTGCCTCAGCCTCCCGAGTACCTGGGACTGCAGACGCCCGCCACCTCGCCAAGCTAGTTTTTTGTATTTTTTAGTAGAGACAGGGTTTCACCGTGTTAGCCAGGATGGTCTCGATCTCCTGACCTCGTGATCCGCCCGTCTTGGCCTCCCAAAGTGCTGGGATTACAGGCTTGAGCCACCGCGCCCGGCCACAACCCAGCTTTTTAAAGGTGTTGAATTTAAAACTTTTACTGTGATAAATGGATAACGGAGAACAATGGCATATCAGAATTCCAGGCTGTGTAACAAATTACTAGAAACTGGAGGACCTCAAAAACCAAATTTTTTTTTTTTTTTTTTTTTTTTTTTTTTTTTTTTTTTTTTTTTTTTGAGACGGAGTCTGGCTCTGTCGCCCAGGCTGGAGTGCAGTGGCCGGATCTCAGCTCACTGCAAGCTCCGCCTCCCGGGTTTACGCCATTCTCCTGCCTCAGCCTCCTGAGTAGCTGGGACTACAGGCGCCCGCCACCTCGCCCGGCTAGTTTTTTTGTATTTTTTAGTAGAGACGGGGTTTCACCGTGTTAGCCAGGATGGTCTCGATCTCCTGACCTCGTGATCCGCCCGTCTCGGCCTCCCAAAGTGCTGGGATTACAGGCTTGAGCCACCGCGCCCGGCCTCAAAAACCAAATTTAATCTCTCACAGTTCTGAATCTTGTAAGTCCAAAACTAAGGTATTGACAGGGTTGGTTTCCCCTGCAGGGAGAGAACTGATTCCGTGCTTTTCTCCTAGCTTCTGGTGGTTGCTGGCTGCATTGGTTTGAATGTTTGTTCCCTCCAAAACTCATGGAAAAACTTAATCCCCAAGATGGCAGTATAGAGAGGTGCAGCCTTGAGGAGGTAATTGGTCATAAGGGCTCTACCGTCATGAATGAATTAATCTGTTCAAGGGTTAATGTATTAATGGGTTTTCAAGGGAGTGAAACCGGTGGCATTATAAAAAGAGGAATAGAGACCTGAGCAAGCACATTAGCATGTTCGGCCCCCTCACCTTGTGATGTCCTGAGCTATGTTAGGACTCTACAGAAAATCCCCACCAGCAAGAAGGCTCTCACAAGATGCAGTCCCGCAACCTTCTTTTTTTTTTATTTCTTTTTTTTTTTTTTGAGACAGAGTCCCCGTCCATCACCCAGGCTGGAGTGCAGTGACCTAATGTCGGCTCACTACAACCTCTATCTCCTGGGTTCAAGCGATTCTCCTGCCTCAGCTTCTTGAGTATTTGGGATTATAGGCACATGCCATCATGCCTGGCTAATTTTTGTAGTTTTAGTAGAGACAGGGTTTCACCATGTTGGCCAGGCTGATCTCGAACTCCCAGCCTCAGGTGATCTGCCCACCTCAGTCTCCCAAAGTGCTGGGATAATAGGCATGAGCCACAGCACCCAGCCCGTACATTTTAGCCTCCATATATATTTTTTTTCTTTCTTTCTTTCTTTTTTTTTTTTACTTTAAGTTCTGGGGTACATGTGCAGAATGTGCAGTTTTGTTGCATACGTATACATGCCATGATGGTTTGCTGCACCCATCAACCCATCACCTGCATTAGGTATTTCTACTAATGCTATCCCTCCCCTAGCCCCTTTTTGCTGTGCAGAAGCTCTTTAGTTTAATTAGGTCCCATTTGTCAATTTTGGCTTCTGTTGCCATTGCTTTTGCTGTTTTAGACATGAAGTCTTTGCCGATGGCTATGTCCTAAGTGGTATTTACTAGGTTTTCTTCTAGGATTTTTATGGTTTTTGGTCTTACGTTTAAGTCTTTAATCCATCTTGAGTTGATTTTTGTATAAGGTGTAAGGAAGGGGTCCAGTTTCAGTTTTCTGCTTATGGCTAGCCAGTTTTTCCAACACCACTTATCAAATAGGGAATCTTTTCCCCATTGCTTGTTTGTGTCAGTTTTGTCAAAGATCTGATGGTTGTAGATGTGTGGTGTTATTTCTGAGGCCTCTGTTCTGTTGCATTGGTCTATATATCTGTTTTGGTGCCAGAACCATGCTGTTTTGGTTACTGTAGCCTTGTAGTATAGTTTGAAGTCAAGTAGCGTGATGCCTCCAGCTTTGTTCTTTTTGCTTAGGATTGTCTTGGTTATGCAGGCTCTTTTTTGGTTCCATATGAAGTTTAAAGTAGTTTTTTTCTAATTCTGTGAAGAAAGTCAGTGGTAGCTTGATGGAGATAGCATTGAATCTATAAATTACTTCGGGCAGTGTAAACGGTATTCAAATAGGAAGAGAAGAAGTCAAATTGTCTCTGTTTGCAGATAACATGATTGTATATTTAGAAAACTCTATCATCTCAGCCCACAATCTCCTTAAACTGATAAGCAACTTCAGCAAAGTCTCAGGATACAAAATCAAAGTGCAAAAATAACAAGCATTCCTATACACCAATAACAGACAAGCAGAGAGCCAAATCATGAATGAACTCCGATTCACAATTTTACTAAGAGAATAAAATACTTAGGAATACAACTTACAGGGTGTTGGGAACAGGCCCCCCAAAATCTGGCCATAAACTGGCCGCAAAACTGGCCATAAACAAAATCTCTGCAGCACTGTGACATGTTCCTGATGGCCATAACACCCACACTGGAAGGTTGTGGGTTTACTGGAATGAGGGCAAGGAACATCTGGCCCGCCCAGGGCAGGAAAACCACTTAAAGGCAGTCTTAAGCTAGCATGAGTGTTCTGTGCCTTAAGGACATGCTCCTACTGCAGTTAACTAGCCTAACCTATTCCTTTAATTCAGCCCATCCCTTTGTTTCCTATGAGGGATACTTTTAGTTAATTTAATATCTATAGAAACAATGCTAATGACTGACTTGCTGGTAATAAATACATGGTAAATCTCTGTTCGAGGCTCTCAGCTCTGAAGGCTGTGAGACCCCTGATTTTCCACTTCAAACCTATATTTCTGTGTGTGTGTCCTTAATTCCTCTAGCGCCGCTGGGTTAGGGTCTCCCCAACTGAACTGGTCTCAGCAAGTGGCGTCCATCATGGGGGCTTGAATCCAGGTCAAAGGGTCGCCAGAGCAATGGTTGGAGAATGTGGAACCAAGCTGTAAGACACCCGAATACTCTAAAGCAATCCCCATGGTGAGTAAGAAGGGGAGCTTGGAAGCATCAGGGTAACAATGCGATAAGTGTGGTTCATTCCACCTTGAAACTTTTTCACACTGATGATGAGGAAGAAGGAGAGTATAATGAAATAACAGAAGAGGTTACAGAGCAAGTTTATTTGCCAGCTAAAGCTAAAGTGGCAAAGGAGGGAGAGGTTCATCCCTACCCTTCTGCACCCCCTCATTATTGTTTTGAAGAAAATGACCCTCCAGATCTTTCTTTTGCAGAGGACAGTGTGCAAAAAGTAGTTGCCCCAGTGACTGTTTGAGCAGTGCCTCAAGCAACTGCTCTTAGTTCTATTCAGGCAGGAATTCAGCAAGCTAGACGAGAGGGTGATTTAGAGGCTTGGCAATTCCCTGTTAGAATACACCCTCCAGATCAACAGGGAAATATTATAGCTACATTTGAGCTTTTTCCTTTTAAATTACTCAAAGAATTTAAACAAGCTAATCATACTAAAAAATAATGTAGAAATAATCAGCAAGTCAGGCCGCCAGATAGGGGAAAAAGAAAACTGCTGAGTCTGAAATATGTCCAAAATGTAAAAAAGGAAAACTTTGGGCTAATCGATGTCACTCTAAGTTGGATAAAGAAGGGAACCCGATTTCAGGAAATGCCATAAGGAGCCCATCCGGCCCCGTTCTAAACTGGGGCATTTCCAGCTCAGGCCATTCCCTCACCCCTGTACAACATCTGTCCCCCACCACAGCTGGTAGTGCCACAATAGATTTATGCTTCACAAAAGTAGTGAGCCTTCTGCCTGGGGAACCCCCACAAAAGGTCCCAACAGGAGTCTGTGGACCCTTGCTAATGGGGACAATAGGATTACTTTTAGGAAGATCTAGTTTAAGTTTAAAAGGGGTACAAATACATAGAGGAGTCATTGATTCAGATTACAATGGGGAAATTCAAATCGTTATATCTACTTCTGTTCCCTGGAAAGCAGAACCAGGAGAGCGCACAGTACAGCTTCTGATTATGCCCTATGTGGGAATGGGAAAAAATGAAATTAAATGAACAGGAAGATTTGGAAGCACAAATAAACAAGGCAAAGCAGCTTATTGGGTAAATCAAATTGCTGATAAACATCCTACCTGTGAAATAACTATTCAGGGAAAGAAATTTAAAGGCTTGGTAGATACAGGAGCGGACGTTTCAATCAATTGTCTACAGCACTGACCGTCCGCATGGCCAATTCAACCTGCTCAATTTAATATTGTTGGAGTTGGTAAAGCCCCTGAAGTATGTCAAAGTAGTTATATCTTGCATTGTGAAGGGCCATGGACAATCTGGGACTATTCAACCAATTATAACTTCTGTACCTATAAATTTATGGGGAAGAGATTTATTACAACAATGGAGAGCACAAGTTCTAATTCCAGAGCAATTATATGGCCCTCAAAGTCCACATACAATGCATGAAATGGGGTATGTCCCTGGTATGGGACTAGAAAACAATTTGCAAGGTTTGAAAAAATCACTTCAAGTGGAAAGACAAAGCTCCCGCCAAAGATTAGGATATCATTTTTGATGGCGGCCACGGTCAAGCCTCCAGAACCTATACCTTTAAAATGGTTAACAGATAAGCCAATTTGGATAGAACAATGACAGCTAAGTAAAGAGAAACTGAAGGCTTTAGAGAAATTAGTTACTGAACAATTAGAAAATGGGCACATAGCTCCAACATTTTCCCCTTGGAATTCTCCAGAGCCATCAATTCAGTTATACAACCTATGGGAGCATTACAGCCAGGATTTCCTTCTCCTGCTATAATTCCAGAAAATTGGCCTTTAATAGTCATAGATTTAAAAGACTGTTTCTTTACTATCCCCTTAGCTGAGCAAGACTATGAACGGTTTGCATTTACAATTCCTGCAGTAAACAACCTGCAGCCTGCTAAGTGTTTCATTGTTTTACAGATGGGTCTAGTAATGGTAAAGCTTCTTATTCTGGATAAAAAGGTAAAGTTTTTCAGACTCCCTATACTTCAGCTCAAAAAGCAGAGCTTGTAGCTGTAATTGAGCTACTGACTGCTTTTGATATGCCTATTAATGTGATTTCTGATTCTTCATACGTGGTTCATTCAACACAGTTAATTAAAAATGCTCAGTTACAATTTCATACAGATGAACAACTGATTAAAAAAAAAAAAAAGGGGGAGAAATAGAGATTATGAAACAGCCCATACACAGTTGAATCTAGCATTAACTTTAAATTTTTTGAGCCTGCCCAAAGACCAGATGTTAGCAGCAGCTGAACAGCATCTACAGAAACCAGCTGCAAAGACAGAAGCAGAACAACTGGTTTGGTGGAGAGATCCAATAACAAAAACTTGGGAAATGAGTAAAGTAATAACTTGGGGTAGAAGTTATGCTTGTGTTTCTCCAGGCCAAAATCAACAGCCTATTTGGATACCATCAAGACACCTGAAACCTTATCATGAGCCAGATTCTGGGAGGATCCCAAGGACCCCTGAGTTGCAGCCATGTTGAGACTGACACTGAGGAGGACACCAACTGTCACAAGCCGCACCCATCAAACACAACCACCCATCTGGGGACAGATCAAGAAGCTGTCACAGATAGCAGAAGAAAACCTGAGGAAAGCGGGACAGCCAGTCACAATGAGTAATTTAATGATAGCTATGATAGCAATGATCACCATTACCATGAGTATTCCTTCACCAAGGGCTGACACAGAGAACAGTTATACTTATTGGGCATATTTATCAATCTTGTCTGGAAATAATGCCTAGATGTAATCACTCTATGGCACTGTTACTTATGCTTTCTGATCTCAGTATTTACCATAATAAATCTGCTCCTATAATTGAGGCATATCGCCTTCAAAAAACTATTTGTAAACAAAATTGAACATGGCCAGAAAAAATGAATGTGCTTGTTTAGGAAGATTGCATTGCAGAACAGGCACAGGTGCTGTGCAGCAAAACCTATGGAATCATTATTGATTGGTCCCCTCAGGGGACGTTTAGCTTGAATTGAACCTCTCAGTCTGTGTGCCACAGCCACACTATGTTCAGATGGTCTGAAAAAAATGGTCAGATGGTAGAAATGATAAGAAGTATGGCAAAAAGTTCCTATTATCTGGAACTGTAGTGGTATAGTGGCACCTCAACCTCAAATGATATGGCTCGTCATAGGAGCTAAACATTGTGGCTTAATAAGATCAAAATTTGGGAAAGAATATAAAAGCATCTAGAAAGATACTCTACAAACTTGTCTTTGGATATTGCAAAATTAAAATAACAAATATTTAAAGCATCCCAGGCACAGCTGACCTTAATGTCAGGAACTGGAGTGCTTGAAGGAGCTGCAGACAGATTAACAAATAGTAACCCATTAAAATGGATAAAAACACTTGGAAGCTCTGTAATTTCAATGATGATTGTGCTTTTAATCTGTGTTGTTTGTCTTTGTATAGTCTGCAGATGCAGATCCGGACTCCAGAGAGAAGTAGCTCACTGTGACAAAGCCGCCTTTGCTTTTATCGCTTTGCAAATCAAAGAAAGGGGACATTTTTGGAACAGGTCCCCCAAAATCTGGCCATAAACTGGACCCAAAACTAGCCATAAACAAAATCTCTGCAGCAGTGTGACGTGTTTATAATGGCCATAATGCCCACGCTGGAAGGTTGTGGGTTTACCGGAAGGAGAGCAAGAAACACCTGGCCTGCCCAGAGCAGAAAATCGCTTAAAGGCATTCTTAAGCCACAAACAATAGCATGAGTGATCTGTGCCTTAAGGACATGCTCCTGCTGCAGTTAACTAGCCCAACCTATTCTTTTAATTCGGCCCATCCCTTTGTTTCCCATAAGGGATACTTTTAGTTAATTTAATATCTATAGAAACAATGCTAATGACTGGCTTGCTGTTAATAAATACGTGGGTAAATCTCTGTTCGAGGCTCTCAGCTCTGAAGGCTGTGAGACCCCTGATTTCCCACTTCATACCTCTATATTTCTGTGTGTGTGTCTTTAGTTCCTCTAGTGCTGCTGGGTTAGGGTCTGCCCGACCGAGCTGGTCTCAGCACAAGGGATGTGAAGGACCTCTTCAAGGAGAACTACAAACCACTGCTCAAGGAAATAGGAGAGGACACAAACAAATGGAAAACCATTCCATGCTCATGGATAGGAAGAATCAATATTGTGAAAATAGCCTCCACATTTTAAGAAAATAATTTCTTTTTTTAAATAAATTATCTAGTTTCCAATATTTTTATAAGCAACAGAAAATGGACTAAGATATTGGCAGCCCTTGGTGTTCCTTGGCTTGTGATATATCACTCCAGTTTCTCCCTCTGTCATTACATGGTGTTATCCCTGTGCATCTCTGTCTCTACGTCTATTCTCTTCTTATAAGAAGGCCATTTATATTAAATTAAGAGCCTACCTTACTCTAGTAGAACCTAATCTCAACTTAATTACATCTGCAATAACCCTATTTACAAAAATGAAACATTCTGGTACTGAGAATTAAGACTTTGACATATCTTTTTGGGGGACACAATTCAACCTGTAACAAATGGTTATAGCCTATGCTGGCAGATCTAATTTGCTAGCAAAAATTTACAACAACTAAAAATTATTGCGATTTCTGACCAGATAAATGCACCCCTGCTTCTGCAGGATATAATTATGATGGCTTTCTCTGCCTTTGTTTTTCATCAAAGAAAACATCTCAAAGTCTGAATCTCATGCATACTAATGAGATTCAGTTGTTGTGTTTGTTTGCCATAACTGCAAATCGTTTCACATTTGTACCATTAGCAGATTTATATTTTATTTAATACATACTTATATTCCTATTTATTATAAGATACTGTTTTAGGAAAAATAAAAAACTAACATAGTTTGGATATTTGTCCCCTCCAAATCTCACATCTAAATTGATCTCCAGTGTTGTAGGTGAGGCCTAGTGTAAGGTGTTTGGGTCACAGGGCAAATCCCTCATGAATGGTTTAGTCTCATCTCAGTGGTAATGAGTGAGTTCTCCTCAGTTCTAATAGTTCCCAGAGATCTATTTAAAAGCCTGCCACCTCCCTCTATTATTTTTCATTCTCTCTTACTTTCCACCATGTGATCTCTACATGCCAGCTCCCCTTCAACATTCTATCCTGAGTCAAAGCTTCCAGAAGCCCCCAGTAGAAGCAGATGCTGATGCCATCCTTCTTGTACAGCCTGCAGAACTGTGAACCAAATAAACCTTTTTTCTTCATAAGTTATACAGCCTCAAGTATTCCTTTCTAGCTACATGAACAGGCTAGACCATTAAATTTCAAAGTACTTACTGTAATAAATTTCCAAAAAGACAAACAGTATAAATGAAGCATCATAGATTTGAATAGAGGCAAGAATGACAGCAGCTGACAGAATGAGGAAAGGCTTCCGAGAAAATACGGTTTTAAGTTTAGATCTCAAAGGATAAGAGCAGTAAATGCTTACCAGAAAACTGAATTTGGTGGAAGGTTGTATATCTTTGTCCCCAAAATTTTGAAATTCTGTGATTTCATTTTCTCACAAATATGAAAATAGCTTATAATGGACAACATTTCAAGCAGAAGAAAATTAAATTATAAATAATTAAAGGACAAGGAGAGTATGTCTCAATGTGGTTGGAGTATGACTAAGGAAACTAATTGGAGATAACACTGGAATGTTGGCCCAGTGTATGACTCAGGCTAGTTCCCAGCAGTCACAGGCCAAACTCCTGATCTCAGGATCAACCTTGATCAGAAACAGAGAACATATAAACCTTCTTAGTCAACAATCTTGGGTTAAGTTTCAAGTCACCTTTGCAGCAAGTTTCTGGCTGGTCCCTAAACCCTAGTCATGTCATTTGTGTCAATCTATAAAAATATAAAAGGGCACTGTGGGGACTGGGTATTTCTATGCATTACCAGAGGAAATTTGAATAGTAGTGGCACCTTTGAAGAGCAATCTGATGCCACTTATTAGAAATTAAAATATATAAATTATTTAGGCAGAATTAATCTATTAAAAATCTATCCTAAAAGTGTTAAGGAGAGAGTAAAGATCTCTCTCTTTATCTGCAAGGATCTGCTTCTGTTTTAGTGCAAGGATATTTATCGTAGCATTGTTAACAGTGAAAAAAGAAAAGAGAAAACAACAACAAAGTGAACACCACCATCAATAGAGGAACAATTGAATTAAACAACATTTATAAATAACAATTCAGCATGAGTGCCATGTTGCTGTTTCATCCATTTGAGCTAATCTGGTCTCATGTTCTCTCTCTAAAGGATTATTCTATTATGATAATTAATAGTATTCTCTCAGTTTTCCTTTAGAAAAGATGTAGAGTACATATATTCTATCATTATTTTTGAGTATCTTGACCAAGCTTCATGGAAACCATTCACTTTCTTCTTTACAAATTTATTTTTTGGAGAAAAAAATACATTTATTATAGGTAATCTAGAAAATGACATAAGCAAAATCTTACCCAGTAGTTAATATTATATATCCTTCAATCTGTATTCTCACAGTATTTTTTCCCATGAAAAACATTTTTCACCAAAATGATCTCAGATTGAACAACATGTGCTGTTGGATGGTGAATTAGATTCTTATTTTTTCTGTAACAAATCTATTTAGTGGTTTAAGACAAGACAAATTTATAATTCTACAATTCTGGAAGTCAGAAGTCCCAAATGAGTTTCACTCGACTGAAATTAAGTTGTCAGCAGGGCCATGTTCCCTCTGGAAGCTCTAGGGATGACTCTGCTTGCTTGTCTTTTCTATCTTCTAGAGATGGCCTGGATTCCTTGGCTCCTGGCCTCTTCGTCTGTCTGCAGAATGAGTAGATTTTAGCTGCTCTTGCCACAAAAAAATTAATTAATTGAAATATAATTATGTGAGATTATGTATATGTTAATTTGCCTCACTAAAGTAATAATTTTACTATCTATTTATTTACTATCTATTACTATCTATCTAAAAATAAATTTACTATCTATCTATTAGTATCTGTATCCCATAACATCATGTTGTATACATGTTGTTGTATTTGTTGTATAACAAATAAATACACACAATAAAATTTATTTTAAAAACCAACACAAGAACCTGGTAGACTGACATCTTTAAATCTCTCTCTGACTCTGACCCCTTCTTCTTTCATTGTATCTACTTTCCGACTCTGAAACTTCTCTCTCCCTCTAAGAAGAACCCTTATAACTATATTGGGGTCACCAGATAATTCACAATAATATTCACATATCAAGATTGTTAATTTAGTCACATCTGAAAAATCCTTTTTGCCATGTCAGGTAACATATTTACAGGTTTCTGAAGTTAAGATGTGGACATCCTTGAGGGGCCATTATTCTGTGGACCACCAATAGGTTCTCTAGAAGCCAAGGCTCAGATGGAGTTTGGGATGCAAGATGTTTTTCAGGGCTTAATCTGTGGAAGGGAAAGAAAATACACGTTTGGGTAGAGAAGGAAGTCAAACTTAGGCCTAACAAAGTCTCAGCCAGCCCAACAAGGAGCTCTACAGCAATTGCTACCCTTAGAGTATCCTAGGTCAGCCCCAAATAGCTAAGCATTTATACCCTGACCTGCATCAATCACTGAGTGATACAGGGAGTAAAATCAGGCAAAGCGGCTCTCTGCAGCTGGGGCAGGCCATGAAGAAAATGACAGCGGGAAGCTGTCTGCTCACCATACTTGCTATAGCTGGGCAGCAAGTCTAATCCTTGAAGAGGGAATGTGTGTGGCACATCCTCGGCTCACCTACATAATATATTTATAATGTGTCTATAGATTACTCTTTTATAACTTGATTCCTTCATTAAATATACTTTAAACATTTTCTAAATAATTGCATATTTCTTAATGTCTAACTAATACCAAGGTACCTGTAACAGATATCTTGCGGTTCAACATTTGGGGCATTGCCATTTTTTTACTCTTATAAACAATGTAGCCAGGAACTATAAATTATATCATAAAACTATATTCACCTAATATTCATCTTAGATTTGCACTTTCTTGTCTATCCAGAGTGATAATCACCTTTTTTTCCATTCCCCCGTAACAATCAGATCATATTGGAATAAGAAATGGTAAATCTTTTAAATCTAAACTTCTACAATTTATCTTCCAGAAGTTGTACTTTAGGACAGGATATTGTTTTTCTGGCATGAAGATGTAAAGTTTTCCTTATTAATATACTTTATCCTTTTTAATATCAATAGTAAGAAATCTTGTCAAAGTTTGTAAAAGCTACACATCAATTTTAAAAGTAAAAATCTAGAGTAGATATGAAGTTCTTCATTCATGAACCACCAGCCTCCTCATCTCAGGTACACTGATCCTCTTCCCCTCAGCAGTCCCACTCTGTCTATCCCATTATCACACGCTTTCACTTTATTCTCATTGAGATACAAAGTTCCGCTCTCCCACTTATAGAGCTTTAAGCCAGGACCAGAGATAATACCTTTAAACAATAACTACTAGTGAGACTTCTACATTCTCTTTACATGAAGCCAATCCTGGGTGCACATTTATGTAAATCAAGAAAAGTCATAAATTGTCCAAACTCAGAGAAAGAACACTGGGAGATTAACAAACCCCATTCCTCTCCGGACCAAAATATTAGTCATTTTAGTAGTCATTCATACTTATTTTACTGGCAAATGTCTTTGTCCACATACACTAAGAGAACTGGGCCATGTTTGGGAACAAATTCATACCAAATAGTGGAAAACTTTGATACTATTTTAAAATATGAATCTATTTTTCCATAGATACATTAACAATTTTCCAGAACAAGGAAGTAAAATTGCATTGAGAGGAATAACTTTATATATTCTTAAATACATCCCACGCATAATTGCTTAGTACAGAATTTCTCTTATGCCTGTTCCTTCCACTGTTAAAAGAACACAAACTTTCTAAATTTAATTGGCTACTAAACTATCATGTCACAGATTAGTCACATGTAAATTTAACATATCATATAAAGAAATATTTGGGGCAAATAGTTATAGTATTAAATGCCCAGTGAAAATGCATTAAAATAATTTTGAGTTTGATGGAAAAAAAATCTCATATACCTAAAGTATCCTACTTCATTCAAAAAGTCAAAATGAATGGCCGGGCGCGGTGGCTCAAGCCTGTAATCCCAGCACTTTGGGAGGCCGAGACGGGCGGATCATGAGGTCAGGAGATCGAGACCATCCTGGCTAACACAGTGAAACCCCGTCTCTACTAAAATACAAAAAAAAAAAAATTAGCCGGGCGAGGTGGCGGGCGCCTGTACTCCCAGCTACTTGGGAGGCTGAGGCAGGAGAATGGCGTGAACCCGGGAGGCGGGGCTTGCAGTGAGCTGAGATCCGGCCATTGCACTCCAGCCTGGGCGACAGAGCGAGACTCCGTCTCAAAAAAAAAAAAAAAAAAAAAAAAAAAGTCAAAATGAAATATTCCTGTGGACATACAAAAGTTATATGATAAAAATGATTTGTTATATAACTAGAAATAGTTTATTACTAATGTGAGTCCATTTTTGCCAGAATTTGTCAGCAAGTTGGTATTTGCATATCTGAGTATGTATTTTTTTTTTTTCTCTTCCAAGGTAAGGAGTGTTATACCTGAATATAGAGCAATCACTCTGAAAAATTATTGATGAAAAAATGTCAGTAAGCTAGTGTTCACTTTTATATAAGTGTGTTGAGTGGAGATTAAATAAATTGAATTAAGTCTGATCTGACAGTTGGATGATAGCACTGAGTTAATTAGTGTAGCACTAAATGAAAGGAAAGGATAATTGGGCACCAAACCAAGATATCTCATTTTAAACAGATTATGTATCTGGTTTTTAAAGTATGTAAAGGAAATAACAAGCTTCATATGATTTCTCACCTATCCCATAAATTAAGACACTAGCAGTAAAGAGAGTTAAAAGAACCACAAACAACAGTGAGACTGGGGATCACTTAGCACTGCCATTAGGGTGTGTGGGTTAATATTGAGTGTTGACTTGATTGGATTGAAGGATGGAAAGTATTGTTCCTGGGTGTGTCCCCTCCCCTCCCCTCCCCTTTCCTTCCCTTTCCATCATGTCACGGTCCCTCCAAATATATTTTTAATTTGTTTTTAGCTCTTCCTGTTCTACACGTGTTACTTCTGAAGTTGTAGAAGACTTGGCCTTCTGTCATACTAATATCTTACCCTCTGAGTCCCTTTACCTCTGGCCATAATAGGGACAAAATAAGAATCAGAGTAAAAAAAAAAAAAAAAGAGGTGCAGGCAGAAAAATGCTTTTAAACAAATAAGCCTGGCAAGGAAATAAAGGATGTAAAGTCAAAAGGGTGAAAATGAAAGATTGGGGACAAATTAGAATGTAGTGGATGTAATGGTTAATATCTGCTCTCAAAGACAGTTCCCAAGAACAGTACAAGGATGTTCATGACCATTTATGTCAAGTGCCAACTGTGATTTAGAAGGGAACCAGGCAGCTTAAAAGGATCCTTTCCCTTGGAATGTCCTTGTCCAGTGTAACCCCATCTGCCTGAACAACTCCTATGCAGTCCTCAACTCCTTCCAGTTGCCTCTCTCATATCACCTACTTATTTCTTTGATAACAGTTGCCGCCATCTATAATTACTATATTTTATTTATTTGTGATATGTTTATTGTCTTTTTTTCTTATTAGAATGTATGCTACATGATACTAGGAGCCTCTGTTTTTTACAACTTATGGCTAGTACTGAGCATGGTACATGACACAAAACTGAATGAATTCAAGATGTAATTCAAGCACCATATCTTTTCTTGCATGTTTGTTTTATATCTTAGCTTCTTTCTCATTATAATAATGGCACCTTCCATATACAATTGTATTTTATTCTACATTAATAAACTCATTTGTTTTCTTTTCACTTTTAGTAAAACATGAGCCCCCTGAAGGTTAGGTCATGTCTTATTCCTCTTTGGAAATGCAGACCACTCAGTATATAGTTCTGTGAATGGATGAACACTTTGAGAAACCATAATTAGCCTCCCAAAACTATCTTGAGCAAAAGAGAAAATTTATATTTCACAAGTTATTAAATATAAAAAATACACTTCTTTATAAATCAGAGAGCAGAAAGGTTATTATCTACTTATGGAAATAGATTATAATGTAAATATGCATTTTCTCTTCACCTGTACATTCCACAGTCTATTTTAACCACGTCATTTGCTAAAAATTAGCTGTTAAATATAGGAAATGCAAAGCTATGATACCTTTCCAGAGTATCTCCTTAGGAATTGCTGATTGACTTCACCAATCCTTCGTTTTCTTCAACTCATCTAATACTTCAGTACATATTAAGAATTGTGACTTTCTCTATGATACTTAAAATTTCAGAAAGATCAGAGACTTCTCAATGACAAATATGAATTTAAAGAAAAAAGTCACTTTCCACCTTTCGCAAATTTTTGACTTGATAAGATGTCCTATATTCAATTGAAGTTGAAAGAGATACTTAGGCTACAGCAAAGTAGACATTTTCTTTTCTAATAGAAATACAGGACTCTGATTAAGAAAAGCTCATATTTTTCTTCATTGGGGCTACCTTTTGTCTTTGGTTGAACACTTTCTTAGATGTAATTTGCTATAAAAGATATAAAATAACATCACACACCGGGGCCTATCATGGGGAGGGGGGAGGGGGGAGGGATTGCATTGGGAGTTATACCTGATGTAAATGACGAGTTGATGGGTGCAGCACAGCAACATGGCACAAGTATACATATGTAACAAACCTTCACGTTATGCACATGTACCCTACAACTTAAAGTATAATAATAATAAATAAATTTAAAAAAAAAAGATATAAAATATATATGCTTTAGATGTCTTAAAAGAAGAGCGATATTATTGGGTAACCAACATCCCAGCTTGCCTGGGACTGAGGGTTTTCCTGGGATATAAGGCATTCACTGCTAAAACTAGGCAAATCAGGATGGTTGTTTACCCTAGGCCGATACAACATCATTTTTTTTTTTCTTTTTAAACTTAAACTGTATATGTGTTAGAAAGTTTCTAGGATTTTATAAGATGCATCTCTAAGGTAAAGTTAAAGAGAGGAAGGTAACTCACTTTAGTTTGAAAGGTTGACATTTTTATGTTTTACTTTTATCCCAAGATGATGATGATTATTTATTTATAATAGTTGTAAGGGTATATGGCACTTACAAACACATAAAAGACAAAGCTCCCGTGGAGGTTCCCATCTAACCCAATATGCAATACAACACATAATAGCAAAACAGGAGGTTCCAGAAGGAGTGGAAAAAATCGATACTGGAAGGCTTAGTGAAAGAAATGTGTTCTAAACTTTCAAGGAGAGATGTCAAAGAATAAAAGGAAGTGTGTTCCAGTAAGACTAATTTGGTTTTAAACATTTTAAGAATTACACATGCATAAGTAATAGGAAAATGAATTTCTGTATCTGTTCTCTTGTCATACTGTATCTTCCTTGTGAGTTTTTTCTTATTTACCATTATGCAATGACCCTCTTTACCCTTAATACTGTAATGTTTTCTGCTTAAACAGTTGTCACTGAGAGTTATATACTTACTCCAGCTTCTTGTTGTTAACATTTGTCAGGTACATCATTTGTCTTCCTGTTAATTTTAAATTGAACATGTCACTATGTTTTAGACAGTGCCTTTTAGATAGTGCCTTTTAAAATAGCACATAGCTGAAAATTCATAATCAAATCATAGAATTTCCATGTTTTAATTGTTAGGTTGATTCTATTTTCTCTTACTGTGATTCTTAGTATTTTATTTCTGCAACCTTACTTTTAGGTTTTACGTTCTTTTGTTTTTGCTATTGTCTATTGAACTCAAATGTCTTTATTCTATTTTTCCCCTCTAAATTATTGGAAGTTTCACATTATGTTTCTAGTTTTTTTTAGTGGTTTCCTGAAATTTCTAATATGTATAATCAAATCTGACAATGTCTAATATTAATTTATATCTTTATACCCCTATGTCATAAAGGAAAAGTAACTTACAAACCTCTTCCATGTAATTCATTTCTAATACTTAAATTGTTTTGTTTTCAATCCATACACGGTCATTATTTGTAATTTCACTTCATGTTTGCCACGTATTTACCAATACTCATTCTTACCATCCGTTTATGGATCCTGTTCCTCCCTTCTGAGTACAGTTTTCTTCTTCCTACATTAAATCCTTCATTGTAATTTAAGTGACTTTTTAAAATCCAACAAACAAAAAGTTCTATTTGAATATATCTTCTCTTCCCCCTCACTCTTGAAGAATTTTTAACAGTGTATAGAACTCTTGATCTCCTATTTGCTCTAAGCATTTTGAATGTCTCATTTCTTCTTTATTTTCTGACTTTTCTAGTTGATTTTGACATATATGCTACAGTCCAAATATTATTTCTCTGTAGTTAATCTGTCTCTCCACTTCTCTTTCTCTCTCTGCCTCTTCCTCCTTCCCTCCCTTTCTCCGTTTCTCTCTCATTCTTTTCTCCTTTCTCCTGGCTATCTTATCCCTCTTATTTGTCTTTAAGATAAAACAAACAAAAAAGCCTGTCGTCACTTTTAATTAAATACAACTGGTATAAATTTATTTTTAATTAACCTGATTGGAAATTGTTTTGTTTATAGGCTATAAGAATTCTTATTTTGCATCAATCTGGAAAAACTTTCAATTATTATCATTTCAAATATTGTCCCTTTCCTATGCTACATTGATAACTTCTATGAATATGTATATTGGATTTTCTCTTCTATCTTCCATGCGACTTAGTCTCTCATTCATATCTTTAATCTTCATATCTCTCAGGACTACATTCTGGGAAATTTCACCAGCCAACCAATTCAGCATTCTCTCTTCAGCTTTATTTTTATCTTAAGAACCATAGAATAAGTGGGATGTGGTGCTGAGAAAAATGTACATTCTGTTGATTTGGGGTGGAGGGTTCTGCAGATGTCTATTAGGTACACTTGGTGCAGCGCTGAGTTTAAGTCCTGGATATCATTGTTAACCTTCTGTCTCACTGATCTGTATAATATTGACAGAGGAGTGTTAAAGTCTCCCATTATTCTTGCATGGGAGTCTAAGTCTGTTTGTAGGTCTCTAAGGACTTGCTTTATGAATCTGGGTGCTTCTGTATTGGGTGCATATATATTTAGGATTGTTAGCTCTTCTTGTTGAATTGATCCCTTTACCATTATGTAATGGCCTTCGTTGTCTCTGTTGTTATTTGTTGGCTTAAAGTCTGTTTTATCAGAGACTAGGATTGCAACCCCTGCTTTTCTTTGCATTTTATTGCTTGGTAGATGTTCCTCCATCTCTTTATTTTGAGCCTATCTGTGTTTTTGCATGTGAGATGGGTCTCCTGAATATAGCACACTGATGGGTCTTGACAGTTTATCCAATTTGCCAGTCTGTGTCTTTTCACTGGGGCATTTATACCATTTACATTTGAGGTTAATATTGTTATGTGTGAATTTGATCCTGTCATTATGTTAGCTGGTTATGTTGCCCATTATTTGATGTAGTTTCTTCCTAGCATCAATGGTCTTTACAATTTGGCATATTTTTGCAGTGGTTGGTACCAGTTGTTCTTTCCCATGTTTAGTGCTTCCTTCAGGAACTCTTGTAAGGCAGGCCTGGTGGTGACAAAATTTCTCAGCATTTGCTTGTCTGTAAAGGAATCTATTTCTCCTTCACTTATGAAGATTAGCTTGGCTGGATATGAACCTCTGGGCTGAAATTTTTTTTTCTTTAAGAATAATGAAGGCCGGGCGCGGTGGCTCACGCTTGTAATCCCGGCACTTTGGGAGGCCGAGGTGGGCGGATCACGAGGTCAGGAGATCGAGACCATCCTGGCTAACATGGTGAAACCCCATCTCTACTAAAAATACAAAAAATTAGCCGGTCGTGGTGGCAGGGGCCTGCAGTCCCAGCTACTCGGGAGGCTGAGGCAGGAGAATGGCGTGATCCCGGGAGGCGGAGCTTGCAGTGAGCCGAGATATGGCCACTGCACTCCAGCCTGGGCCACAGAGCGAGACTCCGCCTCAAAAAAAAAAAAAAAAAAAAAAAAAAAAAAAAAAAGAATAATGAATATTGGCCCCTCTCTCTTCTGGATTGTAGAGTTTCTGCTGAGAGTTCTAAAATTGACCACATAGTTGGAAGTAAAGCTCCTCAGCAAATGTAAAAGAAGAGAAATCACAACAAACTGTCTCTCAGACCACAGTGCAAACAAATTAGAACTCAGGATTAAGAAACTACTCAAAACCACACAATTACATGGAAACTGAACAACCTGCTCCTGAATGACTACTGGGTAAATAATGAAATGATGATGCTCTTTGAAACCAATAAGAACAAAAACACAATGTAGCAGAATCTCTGGGACACATTTAAAGCAGTGTGTAGAGGGAAATTTATAGCACTAAATGCCCACAAGAGAAAGCAGGAAAGATCTAAAATCAACAGCATTAACAAAACAATTAAAAGAACTGAAGAAGCAAGAGCAAACAAATTCAAAAGCTAGCAGAAGGCAGAACTAAACAGGATCAGAGCAGAACTGAAGGAGATAGAGACACAAAAACCCTTCAAAAAATCAATGAATCCAGGAGCTGGTTTTTTGAGAAGATCAACAAAATAGATAGACTGCTAGCAAGATTAATAAAGAATAAAAGAGAGAAGAATCAAATAGATGCAATAAAAAATGACAAAGGGAATATCACCACTGATCCCACAGAAATGCAAACTACCGTCATAGAATACTATAAACACCTCTACACAAACAAACTAGAAAATCTAGAAGAAATGGATAAATTCCTGGACACATACACCCTTCCAAGACTAAACCAGGAAGAAGTTGAATCTCTGAATAGAACAATAACAGGCTCTGAAATTGAGGCAATAATTTATAGCCTACTAACCAAAAAAAGTCCAGGACCAGATGGATTCACAGCTGAATTCTACCAGAGGTACAAAGAGGAGCTGGTACCATTCCTTCTGAAACTATTGCAATCAATAAAAAAGAGGGGATTCTCCCTAACTTATTTTATGAGGCCAGCATCAAAGACACAATGAAAACAGAGAATTTTAGACTAATATTGCTGATGAACATCAATGAGAAAATCCTCAATAAAATACTGGCAAACCGAATCCAGCAGCACATCAAAAAGCTTATCCACCATGATCAAGTCGGCTTCATCCCTGGGATGCAAGGCTGGTTCAACATACACAAATCAATAAATGTAACCCATCACATAAACAGAAGCAATGACAAAAACCATATCATTTTCTCAATATATGCAGAAAAGACCTTCAACAAAATTCAATAGCCCTTCATGCTAAAAACTCTCAATAAACTATTTATTGATGGAACGTATCTCGAAATAATAAGAGCTATTTATGACAAACCCACAGCCGGTATCATATTGAATGGGCAAAAACTGGAAGCCTTTCCTTTGAAAACCGGCACAGGACAAGGATGACTTCTTTCACTACTCTTATTCAACATAATGTTGGAAGTTTTGACCAGGGTACTCAGGCAAAAGAAAGAAATAAAGGCTATTCAAGTAGGAAAAGAGGAAGTCAAATTGTCCCTGTTTGCAGATGACATGATTGTATATTTAGAAAACCCCATCATCTCAGCCCAAAATCTCCTTAAGCTGAAAAGCAACTTCAGCAAAGTCTAAGGATACAAAATCAATGTGCAAAAATCACAAGCATTCCTATACACCAATAAGAGACAAACAAAGAGCCAAATCATGAGTGAATTCCCATTCATGATTGCTACAAAGAGAATAAAATACTTAGGAATACAACTTACAAGGGATGTGAAGAACCTCTTCAAGGAAAACTACAAATCACTGCTCAACGAAATAAAAGAGGACACAAACAAATGGAAGAACATTCCATGCTCATGGATAGGAAGAATCAATCTTATGATAATGGTCATAATGCCCAAGGTAATTTACAGATTCAGTGCCATCCTCATCAAGCTACCAATGACTTTTTTCATAGAATTGGAAAAAACTACTTTAAACTTCATATGGAACCAAAAAAGAGCTCGCATAGCCAAGACAATCCTAAGCAAAAAGAACAAAGCTGGAGGCATTACACTACCTGACTTCAAACTACCTGATCTTTGACAAACCTGACAAAAACAAGAAATGGGTAAAGGATTCCCTATTTAATAAATGGTGCTGGGAAAACTGGCTAGTTATATGTAGAAAGGTGAAACTGGATCCCTTCCTTACACCCTACACAAAAATTAATTCAAGATGAATTAAAGACTTAAATGTTAGACCAAAAACCATAAAAACCCTAGAAGAAAACCTAGGTGTTGATACTATTAAGGACATAGACATGGGCAAATGCTTCATATCTAAAACACCAAAAGCAATGGCAACAAAAGTCAAAATAGATAAATGGGATCTAATTAAACTAAAAAGCTTCTGCACAGCAAAATAAATTACCATCAAAGTGAACAGGCAACCTACAGAATGGGAGAAATTTTTTGCATTCTATCCATCTGACAAAGGGCTAATACCCAGAATCTACAAAGAACTTAAATAAATTTACAAGAAAAAAAAAACAAGCAACCCCATCAAAAAGTGAACAAAGGATAATGAACAGACACTTCTCAAACAAGACATTTATGCAGCCAACAGAAACATGAAAAAATGCTCATCATCATTGGTCATCAGAGAAATGCAAATCGAAACCAAAATGAGATACCACCTCCTGCCAGTTAGAATGGTGATCATTAAAAAGTCAGGATATAACAGATGCTGGAGAGGATGTGGAAAAATAAGAACGCTTTTACACTGTTGGTGGGAATGTAAATTAGTTTAACCATTGTGGAAAATAGTGTGGCGATTCCTCAAGGATCTAGAACTAGAAATACCATTTGACCCAGCGATCCCATTACTGGGTATATACCCAAAGGATTATAAATTATGCTACTATAAATTATGCTACTATAAAGACACATGCACATGTATGTATGTATGTTTATTGCTGCACTATTCACAATAGCAAAGACTTGGAACCAACTCAAATGTCTGTCAATGATAGACTGAATTAAGAAAATGTGGCACATATATACCGTGGAATACTATGCAGTCATAAAAAAGGATGAGTTCATGTCCTTTTCAGGTACATGGATAAAGCTGGAAACCATCATTCTCAGTAAACTATCACAAGGACAGAAAACCAAACACTGCATGTTCTCACTCATAGGTGGGAATTGAACAATGAGAACACTTGGACACAGGGAGGGGAACATCACACACCGGGACCTGGAACCATTACCTAGACCAAGTTCATGAAGATTTACTCCTATTTTTTTCTAGGATTTTTACGTTTTCAACTCTTAAATTAGGCCTAGGATCTACTTTGTGTTCACTTTTTGTGTCTGGTTTATGGAAGGAGTCCGACCTCATTTTTTTTGCCTGTGGATATTCAGCTTTTACAGCAATATTTGGTGTAAAAACAACCTTTGCTTCTTGTCTTAACACCTGTGTTGGTTAATTTTCTTGTGTCAACTTGGCTTGGCCAGAGTGCCCAGATATTTGGTGAAATATTATTCTGGATGTGTTTTGTGAAGACTTTTTTTTTGTTTTTGGATGAGATTAACATTTAAATTGGCAGACTTTCAGTAAAGGAGATTACCCTCTATAATATGGATCAGTTCTGTAATGTGGGTGGGCCTCATGCAAGCAGTTGTACGCCTTAGTAGAACAAAGACTGACCTCCTCTGAGTAAGAAGGAATCCTGGCAGCAGAGTGCCTTTGACTTGAAATTTTACTCTTCCCTGGGTCAACAGCCTGCCAGCCTACTCTACATATTTTGGGCTTGCCAAGTGTCCACAATTACATGAACCAATTCTTTAAAATAAGTCTCTCCCTCTTTCTCTCTCAATGTGGGTGTGTGAGAGACAGAGACAGACAGACTGGTATCTGTCATTCCACAGATACACACACATAACACATTTTGCTTGGTCTGTTTCTCTGGTGAACCCTGACTAATACAGTACCATTGTCCAAAATAATTTGACTTTAATTATAAGGGTTTAATTCTGGACTTTCAATTCCATTCTACTTACCTATGTGTTCATCTTTATGACTCCAGTACCAATTTTAATGCTTCCATTTCATGATTCACATATATTATACAAGATTCACATATATAAATAAGATCAGACTTCAAACCTATGTATGGCACACTCTTCATTTTGAACTCTCATGAGATATTTCTATTTCTACCAAGAACTGAGCAGAGAGATGACAACTTGACTCATATTAGGTCATTGTAATTTTTTTTATCATCACCAAAGGTGAAAAGTCAGAAGATGCTAACTTTATGTAGCTGCCTTAGTTCCAACTTTGTGTTTAATTTCTCCTGAAGCCTCATCTTTTGTCTCTGCGTGGACATTATGGTTCAAATTCTTGGGCATTATAGTTTGTTTCTGAATTTGATAATCACCTCCTAGATAAGCAATATCAACTGGTGCTCTTAATTGCACCTTCTTCATTTTTGACACTACACACACACACACACACACACCCCTCACTTTTAGTTACAATTTATTCATCATTTCTAAGTTTGAGAGTAAAGATTTTAGCCACAATCTTCATTAGAAACAGAATTTAAATACATTTGTTTGTTTTTGTTTGACAGCTTCAAAAGTCTGCATTAAAATACAAATACAATTTTAAAAGTTCAATATGAAATATAGTCTTAAGAAAACAAGATATGAGTACTCAGATTTTATTGATATGAATACTCTAAATTTCTTATATATTGAATGAATAAAGCTATTCCACGATTAAATGACATAGTCCTTTTTTTGGAGGTGGCGAAGAGGGGAAGGGACTCGCTCTGTTATCCAGGCTGGAGTGCAGGGGAGCAATCTCAACTCACTGCAACTTCTGCTTCCCCGGGTTCAAGCGATCCTCCAAGTAGCTGGAACTACAGGCGCGTGCCACCACTCCCGGCTAATTTTTGTATTTTTTGTAGAGATAGTGTTTTGCTATTTTACCCAGGCTGGTCTTGAACTACTGAGCTCAAGAGATCCACCCGCCTCTGCCTCCCAAAGTGCTGGGATTACAGGCATGAGCAACCGTGCCAGGCCTAAATGACATAGTCTTAATACGAATTTTAGTGATTAAAATAAGCCACTGACCACTTAATAAATTAAACTATTGTATTTAATTTTACTGTTCAGTTACACATTGGATTACATACGTGTATGGCTAACCTTAGGGGTTACTTAAATCTTACTATTTCTTTTTCCACAAAAGAAAATATATTCTGAATTCTAAATAACTATTGCCAAATGTATTTTGAAATTTTTAAAAAGCTCATGTCTGTATTCTATATTATATTTAGGGCTCTACCTACTTGAAGACAAAGCCATTTAGACAACATAAAGGCAGGTTATATTGCAGTAAGGGAAGCATGCAATTTCTAAATGATTTATCTTCCTCACTGCAACAAAAAATTCATAGACATTTTTAAAGTCTCAGAACAAAAATTCCAGAGAAAATATTAACAATTTTACTTCCAAAATAAGCAGCTATTATAAACTCCTCAACTTCAATTATTAATGCATAGAAACGACACAACAAACCACAGTAATCTTAAGAAACTTTAATTCTTGAGGTGGACCATCCACTCCCCATTTCCTAATGAAATGGCTGTAAAATAAACATTTATTTCCTATATTTCCACTTTAAAAGTAAATGGTTTTTCAAAAAAAAAAAAAGTAAATGCTTTTTTTGAAATATTTCTTTGAAAAGATTTGTTGTTAAAATACTAATCAAGAAAACTAAATTCAGTGTTCTTGTCAAAATGTCATTTTGTTTTTGGGAAGCTTTTCCTATGTTGCATGCTGTTAAATACGTTTCGAGAAGCAATAAATTAGTATTTTAACAACAAATCTTTTCAAAGAAATATTTCAACATAACATTTACTACAAATTGGAGGCTTTCTTACAATATGCTAATGATTTCACATTGCCCAAAAATATCTTCCAGCCACACAGCTTTGATGATCTTCATTTTATCTGATTCTAGAGCTAACGAGTTGAGTGTCCATAATGAATGTCTATGGTGTTTGTTCAGGGAAGAAGACAGGCAAAAATGAAGACAAATGATGTGCTTAGTATGTATGAATTTTGTAAATATGATTTACTCTATCAATCAGAACAATTGGTAAGCCATACACCTCATAATTGTAGGTACCACGTTGTATATAACCCTATTTTTCTTAGTTTTGACAGGAAAGTTTCCCAAGAGTGAATGGCTATTGCTACAGGATTATAAAGCTTTTTAGAAATTTTACATAACATGTTGAAATTATTCCATATATTTTTGAACTTGTCTATTGGGTGAAAATTGATTTAAATTTTAACATACTTCTAACTTACTAAAACATATATTTGGTTTTGCACAATTCAATGGGTTTGATGTTGTAGATTGAAGCTTTAAACAGTTGCCTTCTCAACAAGATTAACAGCTAATATGGCCTCCCTCAGATGTGTGAGTTTATTTCATAAAGAATTATTTGTCCAGTTACATTTCCCAGGTGATATGAATCTCATTTCTCATAATTTAATATTTTAACATTTGTATATGTGATGTTAAAATTATTATGCTGATTAACATTCAAAGAACGTTTTTCTGTAGAAATAATATATTCAATTTCATATTTAAGTGCAAGTATCAGATTTTTATTTTTAGCATATCTGTTTCAATAGCCATTCACTTTTGTATCATCTGTTATTTAAGAATTTCCTTTCAATTTTTTTATGTTAAGTAACAACAGTGCCAGAAAATAAATGTAAGGGCTTCTTACTAAAGATATATAAGATCCAATTATTTCTCAATTAGCCACTGATAAATAAAAAATGGCATTCTCCCCAAAATAACAGGTAAAACCCAAATCTCATGTATTTATATCAGAAATTTTCTGTAAGTTTATAAAGGGGAAAGGTATGAATGTCTCAATTTTTTTATATTTAAGAGATGAAAATTCACAGTGAAAAGTTAAATTTCTAGCCCAGTCCAACAGAGATTTTGAAAATGATGACTTAATTTCTGGGCATCAAGAATTAGAAACTAGTCCTAAAATAATACTTAAATATTTAAAAATAAATTATTAGGACTGCAAGAACAATGTCAAGTACAAGTACAACATATAAGTTTTGTCACTTATTACATTTAAATTTTCTTTTCTTTTAAGAGGAGTAAAACCATCTTTTTTTAATCATTTCAACTTTTCGTTTTCTTTCTTTCTTTTTTTTTTTTTTTTTGAGACAGAATCTCGTTCTATCGCCCAGGCTGGAGTGCAGTGGCGCAGTCTTGGCTCACTGCAAGCTCCGCCTCCCAGGTTCACGCCATTCTCCTGCCTCAGCTTCCCGAGAAGCTGGGACTACAAGCACCTGCCACCACGCCCGGCTAATTTTTTGTATTTTTTATTTTTTTTTTTTTTTGGTAGAGAAGGGGTTTCACCGTGTTGGCCAGGATGGTCTTGATCTCCTGACCTCGTGATCTGCCCGCCTCAGCCTCCCAAAGTCCCGGGATTACAGGTTCAACTTTTATTTTAGACTCATGGGTATACATGGATATGCTGTGTGATGTTGAGGTTTGGGGTAGAGATTCCATTGCCCAGATCACTATCTCACTAAGTGCCCAACTCACCAAGCATAGTACCTAGTAGGTAGTTTTTCGACTCACACCTGCCTTTTTCCCCTACCTCCACAGTGTCTATTGTTCCCATCTTCATGTCCGTTTCTACAGACATCCTCATTTGTGTTATAGTTTACCTAGCAGTTTTTCTAATATATGTGTGTTAACAAAAACATTTTGAAAACCAGTCTGAGATAATGGCTGAACACAGAAAATGAGAGTAAATGTGACTCCATTTTCATCTTAAAATATCTTTATTTTTCAGATGATTTACTTTAAATTTTATATGAGCTCTGTATGTGAACAACAGATTGTGAGGGCATGTTCTTCTCACTAAAGATTTTACTGTGTTTCACAATCTAAGATTCCAGTTACCAAATAATAAAACAGCCGGGCGCGGTGGCTCAAGCCTGTAATCCCAGCACTTTGGGAGGCCGAGACGGGTGGATCACGAGGTCAGGAGATCGAGACCATCCTGGCTAACATGGTGAAACCCCGTCTCTACTAAAAAATACAAAAAACTAGCCGGGCGAGGTGGCAGGCGCCTGTAGTCCCAGCTACTTGGGAGGCTGAGGCAGGAGAATGGCGTAAACCCGGGAGGCGGAGCTTGCAGTGAGCTGAGATCCGGCCACAGCACTCCAGCCTGGGTGACAGAGCGAGACTCCGTCTCAAAAAAAAAAAAAAAAAAAAAAAAAAATAATAATAATAATAATAATAAAACAGCTAGCTTCTGTGGTTGCAAAGATAGCCTTCACACTGTAAATCAATTCACTAGCTTCTTGTAAACTGCTGTGAAGCCAGACAGCCTGAACAATTTAATACCAAGAGAGGTGTGAATTCCCTCTATCTTAATATATGATTAAGCTCAAAATATTTAAGTGCTTACAGTTTTATTCCAAAGTAAAAAGGCTCAAATCCAGTTTTGGAAATTAAATCACTTTTCATTTCACAATGTCTTTCTTATGCTCTGCTATTTAACTACTACTATTTTAAAAATGGGTTTTCTAGGACCAATGACAATATTTGACAAACCAAATTTTTGAGCATAAACATAAAAAGCATTTAGTCATACTTCCAAAGGTGTTATCACTACTAACAATAACATTGACTTGTCTATCATTACTAACAGTAATACTGAATTTGTAATAAAAGTGTGATGTTGCTGTAGAGTTATACATCGGCATGGAATGGAGCTCGAGCTTGGTTATACAGCACTTGTCTGGAGTGAGAATTTCTAGGTTCAGATTCTGGCTCTGCTATTTATCATCTAAGACTAATTTTGGACAAATTATGTAACACTTTCTACCTCAGTTTAGTAATCTGTAAATGGGAATAATAATGGCAATACCTCATAGGGCTATGATAAAAATTAACTGGGTTAGTATTTCTATTTAGAACAGTGCCTGGCATATGTAAATAATATACATATGAGTTGAAAAAATACTTTAATATAAATAACATACATGTGAGCTAAAGAAACACTTTACCTAATAATATACTATAATAATATCTGTATTGAATAACATTTTGAAATTTGTAATTCCTGCTTTCTTTCTGAATAGTGGATTGTTCTGGAGAATAGCGATTGAAAGTCAATGTCTCATCTGGAGGAAAAATAAAAGACATACTTATTAAATTCATTAATAATACAGAATTGAGAGCACAGCTGATAGTTTCAATAACACATTGATTTTCAAAAAGTTCCGCTAGAAGTAATTTATTCTAGCCAGATAAAAAAGTGAATATGAAAAAATAAAATTCTAATATTTAGATTATTTAAATTGCCAAGTCTAGAATGGAAGAATTTAGTTTAACAAAGGTTCCATGTTCTATGAAACGGCAAGTTCAAAATTAACCAACCTTGTCATAGCTGCCCCAAATAACTATAACTTTAGCCTGAATCAATAAATATGCAATGTCAGTTATTTTTTAAAAAGAGTTAGAATGTAATCTGGAAAGGTCTTAATATTAATAGAATATTAGAAAAGATTAGAGAGTATTTTTAAGGTGAGTATTGACTAGCTGAAGTATGTGTGGAAGGTGTCAGGAAAACTGAATAATAGAAACCTCAGCAAAGACAGAACTGAAGTGAATTACACAGTTTAGTCTAAAGAAGAGAATACAAAGGTATAGGATAGTTGTTTTCAATAAGCTCTATAAAATTCTTGAAAGGAATTCTGCCTCATTCCTGTTAAGCTTGAAAACAGAAGTAGTTTCAAAATGCTTAAATACCCACTACTTTAACAAATTTTTTGTCTATGAAAAACTTTCCACTTGACATACAAATGACAGATTTCTCTGTTCTCCTCATTCTCATCCTCTTTACAGAAGTAACTAAAACTAACAACTATTTGAAACTGTTATGTCTTGAAGACCTTTCTCCACTAACCTGCATCTTCAACGTTTTCTTCTTCATTTCCTCTTTGTCAGGCTCGCCTTCCTTCTTCCATTTCCTTAACTAGGAGTTCAGAAATGTTTTTTGTTCTCTCTATTACTCTCTCAATCATAACAATCCTCTCTATATAACACAACTGGAACTGCACGTAAGCTCCCTCAGGCACCATCTATTGATTATTCCCAAAGAACTACCTTATTCATTTCCTCAGCTCTGTCTTGGCATACCCATCTACAGCCTGGTAACCCAGAGTCTCTGTTATCGTCCAAGCCATCTAGAAATACCACTTTCAGGGAAAGGTAGGGTTGGGGAAGTATAATTAAAAACAAAATCCTCTCCCAACCCAGAAAAACACTCCACAAAGGTAGAGGAGAAAAAAAAAAGTTTTATTTATTACTGAATAAGCATTAAACCAGAGTGTGGTGTGCATCCCAGGCAATATGCTAAGACATTGCAGACAGAAAGGAGTCTCACCAACATTTATAGAGCCATGTAGTTTCAACCCATTATATATGTGGTCCTGAGATAAACAATTAGTTCTCACGTAAGAGAACCTGACAGCACCATTTGTTGCACATAAGTTTTGTTAGAGGCATTTGAACCACAGCACTCCATCCTGAATAGGGGCTAGGTAAAATAAGACGTGTTGGACTGCATTCTTAAGTCACAGATGAGATAGGAGGTCAGCACAAGCTACAGGTCATAAAGACCTTGCTGATAAAACAGTTGGCCGTAAAGAAGCTAAATAAGTCTCTTGCTACCTTTAGCCGTGAAGAAGCTGGCTAAAACCAACCAAAACCAAGATGCCAACAAGAGTGACCTCTTGTCCTCACTGCTACACTCTAGCAACATGACAGTTTACAAATGCCATGGTAACATCAAAAATTTACCCTATATGGTCTAAAAGGGAGGCATAAATAATCAATCCCTTATTTAGCATATCATCAAGAAATAACCATAAAAATGGGCAACCAGCAGCCCTCGCAGTTGCTCTTTGGAGTAGCCATTCTTTTATTCCTTCACTTTCCTAATACACTTGCTTTTGCTTTACTCTACGGCCTCGTCCTGAATTCTTTCTTGCACAAGATCCAACTCTCTTGGAGTCTGGATCCGGACCCCTTTCTGTAACAGTTTATTCTAAATTTAAGTGGGAATTGGGGTGACCATTTGTGTTAGTTAATTGGCTTTATCCAAAGGAATAATAAACTTCCTATATCATAATGACAGAAGATAGTCATAAGGTGCAAGCATCCATCCAAGTTAGGCTCTAGCTCTCCCACAGAAACTGGGACATAGGGATGCTATCTTCCTTGATGGTCACATTTCCAAGATAAGGCTCTTGGGTTTTTGAAAGAGATCTTCCTGGGTCATGAAGGTAGCAAGATACTTATTTACCTTTTAGAACTATTTTTATACATTTCAAAGTCACAGAGAAAGAGTTTACAATTACAAGTTTCTAAAGTGAATTTTCTTTTAAAAGAAAAAAAGGGGATAGAGGGAGTTTATTCTCTATTTTCAACATGGAGAATTAAGCCTCTTATTTATCTGGATTTCCCCTTCAGTAGAAGGGAGGAATTGAAAATGACAAGGGAAAAGGCAAACAATCTTTGCCATGCATCAGCATTCAAATGCAGAAAATACAAGTGGCTAAAGAGAGAAATCAAGGATATTTGTTTTATAACTGCTTTTAAATGAGTGATGATGGCACAGCAATCATCCCTCCTTTTATTAAGAAAAGAAATGCAGTGTATGTCATGATTTAATTTAAAATTATAATATCACTTATATCTAATGTAAGTTCAGCCCAATACAATTAGACTTACAAATGAATGTGGGGGAAAAACACAAATTTCTTCATATTTGCCCAGGCTCCATTGTTTATTGTTACAGAAAGGTAACTAAGAATCTAAAAAGAATTGCACTGGGAACAATTTGCGTGAACACATTTTCCAGAATGTGCTCCAAGAAAAAGAAGAATGCATGGTAGGATAAATATAAGAAAACTTACATTTGCCTCCCAGGACTAGAGGTGTATGAGACACATTCCCATGTCAAAGCCTCTGTGAAGTCCAGCATTTAAGAGACCCATTTAACTGCTGTGAAAATAACAAAGACCATCTAAATGAGAAGAAAAAGAGACTATTTATTTGGATCTTGGTATAGCAAGAGAGTCAGCCATCATCACTTGTATTTAGCAGAGATTTAAAGGCAGGCAGGGGAATTTGAAAGCTGAATCATAGTGAAAAAGAGGAAGGCTTTCAGGTATGCTCTGATTGGAAGATGTTGCCATGGAAAAGCTGAAGGTGTGACAACTAGAAGTGGAGAATCTCATGTGATTGGATCCCAGAATGTATTTGGCTTTTTTGGTGGGCCCTGAGTTGGTAGCAGTGAGAGGTGACAAAGCGCTAGCAGCCCTTGCTGGCTCTCGGCACCTCCTCGGCCTCCACATCCACTCTGGCAGTGCTGGAGGAGACCTTCAGCCCATCACTGCACTGTGGGAGCCCCTCTCTGGCCTGGCCGAGGCCAGAGCCTGCTCCCTCTGCTTGTGGGGAGGTGTGGAGGGAGAGTCTTGGGCGGGAACTCGGGTGCGTGTGGGCCAGTGCAAGTTCCGTGTGGGCGAGGGCTTGGCCTGCCCCAGCGGCAGGCTGTCGCCTTGGCCCTGGCAGTGAGGGGCTTAGCACCCAGGCAAGCAGCTGCAGAGGGTGCCCCAGGTCCCCAGCACTGTCGGCCCGCCCACACGGCACTCAAATTCTCACCAGGACTCAGCCTGGCTCCCTGCCAAGCAGGGCTCAAAACCTGCAGCCAGCCAGGCCTGAGCTTCCCACTCCACCCCCACCCTCCACCCCCATGCCCTCCACCCCCCATGCCCTCTACCCCCCACCCCCCTCCACCCCCACCCTCCCACTGCCCACCACCCGCTCCAACCTCCACCACCCCCTACCACTCCCTACCACCCCCCACCACCCCCTACCACCATAGGCTCAGGCACCACAGGAGCCTCCCCCAGGGGAACTGCCCCCTACTCCACGGCTCCCTGTACCATCAACTGCCCAAGGGCTGAGGAGTGCAGGTGCGTGGCTCAGGACTGGATGGCAGCTCTGCCCGCAGCCCTGGTGTGGGATCCAGGAGGCGAAGCCAGCTGGGCTCCTGAGTTGGGTGGGAATTTGGAGAACTTTTATGTCTAGCTGGAGGATTGTAAATGCACCAATCAGTGCTCTGTATCTAGCTAATCTGTGATGACTTGGAGAATGTTTGTGTCTAGCTAAAGGATTGTAAATGCACCAATCAGCCCTGTGTCTAGCTCAAGGTTTGTAAACGTACCAATCAGCACCCTGTCAAAACGGACCAATCAGCTCTCAGTAAAATGGACCAATCAGCTCTCTGTAAAATGGACGAATCAGCAGGGTGTGGGTGGGGTCAGATAAGGGAATAAAAGCAGGCTGCACGAGCCAGTGGTGGCAACCCATTCAGGTACGGTTGTAGACAGTGGAAGCTGTGTTCTGTCACTCTTTGGAATAAATCTTGCTGCTGCTCACTTTTGGTCAGCGCCTCCTCTAACATTCATCTCAAAGGTCTGCAGCTTCACTCCTGAAGCCAGAGAGACCATGAACCCACCAGAAGGAAGAAACTCCAAACATATCTGAACATCTGAAGAAACAAACTCTGGACACAACGATCTTTAAGAACTGTAACACTCACCGGGAGGGTCCACGGCTTCATTCTGGAAGTTAGTGAGACCAAGAACCCACCAATTTCGGACACAGCACAGTGAAAATGGAGAAGCTGGCAGTTATTGACTTGAGCTGAAAAAGTCCTAACCATTCTGGGCTAGTTGCTGCTGAGGTTGTGGGTCAGTGTTCTATAGTCGTATATAGTCTAGTTATTGTCCATGTGTATGCTATACTATCTCACTTTTTTTTAACCCAACATTCTCAAACTTTATTATGCTGGGCTTTTGTAATGAGATGAAAAACTTTCCAGGTTTCTGTGTACTCTGGAGCAATTTACAATATCAGCAATGGTACATATTTTTTGAAAGTTTAAGAGAACTTCCCTATAAATCTGCAGCTTTCATATTTTCTGAATTATCTTTAAAGATAACATGAGCAAGTTAACTTCAAAGACCCCAAAGGATATACAGTGAAAACTAGTCCCCCATCCTGCCTCCCCAGAGGCAAACTCTCAAAACAGATTTGCATGTCGTTACAGATACATACACATCGTATGCATATACACATACAATCCTTTCTTCCTTCTTAGAAAGAGTAGCACTTTGCTCTTTTTAAACTTCATAACATCACTTAGCAGTTGTGCCATATTAACATCCGGAGATAGGTATTTAGGTTTTTCCCAGTCTTTTTGTTTTTACTAAAAAAGGCTTCTGTTAATAGTCTTGTATACATATTCTTGCACGTATGTGTGAGTCCATCAGGTGGTTAAACTCCTGGAAGTGAAATTTCTGGATAAGAGAATTTTAAACATTGAGAGATACAGTCAATTTGCCCTCCAGAGAGATTGTATTAATTTCCATTCCTACCACCAACTTTAAAGTGGGCCTGCTTCCCCATACCCTTGCCAACACAGTCTTCTACTCAATGTTAGACTAACAATAGGTTAAAGATAGTGTCTTCTAAATTATTTAATTTGTATTTTTCTTAGAAACATTAAGCATGTTTTTATGTTACAATACATCTTTACTTCCTGTAATTTAGTCATGATCTTTGTCCCATGTTTTCCTGGATTACTTGTTTTATAGATTTGCAAGAATTTGTTAAATACAGAATAAATTAACCCTGTATATATTAAATGTGTGATAGAATTTCCCCCCAGTTTACTAGGTTTTTTGTTTGTGGTGTTGTGATAGTGGTGATGGTTTCTGGCACTTTTGTATGCAATGACTTGAAATTGTTAAGGTGTCATTATTTATAACTCCTGGATTATGCCTAAGGAACTTCTTCTTTCAAAGTTTATTTTCAGTCTTGAATTTAGTGTGAGTACTTCTGTGAATTCATATTTTGCACTTATATCTGGTTTTACCTGAAATTTACTTTGGTGTATAGAGAGAGTTAAGAATCCGGCTTTACTGTTTTTCCAGGTAGCTAGGGTCAAAATAAAATCAGGTCAAAATTTTTAAAAATGTTTAAAGTTCGGCCAGACGCGGTGACTCATGTCTGTAATCCCAGCACTTTGGGACGCCAAGGCAGGTGGATCACAAGGTCAAGAGTTCGAGACCATCCTAGCTAACATGGTGAAACCCTGTCTCTACTAAAAATACAAAAAATTAGCCAGGCGTGGTGGCAGGCACCTGTAGTTCCAGCTACTGGGGAGACTGAGGAAGGAGAATGGCATGAACCTGGAAGGTGGAGCTTGCGGTGAGTTGAGTTCGCACCACTGCACTCCACCCTGGGCAACAGAGCGAGACTCTGTCTCAAAAAAAAAAAAAAAAAAAAAAAAAAAATTTTTTTAAAGTTCATTGTTCGAACAGTTCAAGGATCAGGGAACTACAAATGGAAAGTGATGTGGCCCTGTTCACAACAGTTACAACACAGCTTATTAGGCTAAAAGAAGAAAGTATTTGACCTTTTATGTGATTGGCTGTTATGTGTAAACATCCTTTTTGAGATAAGTAGAGCTGTTTAAACTTATTTGTCTGTAACTGATCGGTTTAATTTCACTGACTCACACTGACAAAGGTATAAAGCTGACATTTTATGCTTTGTTTATAATTTATTTATAATTGCAGCTAACATTTCAAGAAAATCAGAATGATTTATATGTTGGCTACATGGGTATGGGCAGTTGACCTTGAGGTATATCTAAAGTGTGGCCATGATTTTTATTCATTTTATTTAAACACTAGTCAATTTTTTTTCTCCAAACAAATCTGCATTTATAATCCATAGGCTTGAAATATGGTGTTACATTAGATAATGGTTTATTTGCATTATTTCATGCTTTTACATACATTTAAGGCCATGATCTTTTCTCTGAAAATATCTTTGTATATTTTTTAGGTCTGAGATATAATTATTTGTATATTTCTAGATATTCTGGAATATCTATATTTTCTCTTCTATACAATGCTTGCCTAAGGGATTTGTTTGTTTGTTTGTTTGTTTTTGCTTTTGTTTCTAATTCTGCAATGAATTTCTGGTTTTATAGCATTGTGATGGAGACCTGTACTTTTTCTGCCTTTTGAAACATGTTTATGTTTTCTTTAGAAACTTTTATATTTGGATGATTTTTATTACTAGCCAATAGTAAAGGTATAGTCTTTGTTTTCAAAATACAGGGCACAGAACATCAGTTAAAGCTACCCTAGTAATCATATAAGCATGTAATTTAAGTTTCCTATTATTACTTATTTTCTACTTGATTGACCTTGGGTGAAAGAGATGAATTAATCCCACACAATACTTTTGTCTTTTCATTTATTTCTCCTTGTATTTCCATAGCCTTTGCTTCATTAACTTTCTGGTGTCATAAATATTCCTGACTATGAAACTGTCTTTGCAAAAATTGGATCAGTGAGAAAATTCTAACAGCAAACTGAACTAACCCATTCACCATTTTGCATTACTCTCTATTATTCCTGGGCTATTGGTCTAAGCTAACTTTAAAAGACATTTAGGCTATAGTTTAAATGATAATAGGCCACAAAACCCAGAAGCTCATTTTGTGAAGCTAATGGGAGGCCAGCAGGCTAGGGTGAGGAGAAGAGCCTGAGACCTACTAAGACTCAGACATAAATTATTGTCAGCCATGAATCTGGAGGTTATAAAATATGCAACATCCCCAATTATTTCTTCATATAAAAACGTTATTGTAGATTGGCCTTTTGAGATATCTGTTCAGGGTCTTTTTTTTTTCTTTTCTTTTTTTTTGCATGTCTGACACCCAGTGCTTCACCTGGACTCAGCAGCCTTGCTCCTATGGCCCCACCTAGAAGGTGTTCAAGCCCTCAGGAAGACAGCTTTAAGCCCTTATGATTTTCTCTCTGTCCCAACCGATCAGCAGTGAGCCTAGCCACCTCTGCCCCTTCCCCCAAACTGCATTTGAAAAATACCTAATATAGGAGCTTTGGAGGAGATAATTTGAGGACGAACTCCATCTGTCACGTGGCATGGCCACTCTCATATCTGTTAAACTCTTTCTCTACTACGATGCTGTGGTCTTTCATTTTCCAGCAGGCAGGAAGAACTCCTCAGGCAGTCACAGCCACTTCATTTTAGACTCCCTAATTTGCCTCTCTGTTTTCATGCTTGCCTCCCTATGGTCTTTTCTGCACACAACATCACAGGTGAAATTTTAATATATGTAGCAGATCATGTTATCCCCCTTGTCAAAAGTGTTCAATGAGTTTTATTATCAAGGAGTAATTTCTTCATGCATATGTCTTAGATTAGGTTTCCTAGAATCAAACCCAGTGACGAAGCTTTGTCTGCTAGTGGTTTATTGGAGAGTGCACTGGGGAAAACATCTATAAAGAAGTGTGGAAAGCAAGATTAAGTACAGAAATTGTACTGTGACACAATTGAAAAGAAGGCCTGTATCCATTCCATGGGGAGCATTGAAGTTAGATTAGCCCTTCGAAGTCATCCCATGGTTTTTCAAGGGCCTTTGTACAACTACATCAACCATTAATTTGATGCTATCGCCTCAGAAATGGGTAGCACTTTGGGTTAGCCATACTCATTCTTCTAAGGGTCATTCATATGACATCAGCAGCCAATACTCCTGGCATCTACAGTAATAAATGAATACTTCGGTCACAGCATTCTCTGGAGCAAATACCACATAAAAAGACTTACTATTGGCCCTTGTTTAGACTGGAGACTGCAATTTCCTTTCTGTTCCTATCTACCCTGATGCTCTTACCACACTCCAACTGCAGTAGCCTAGTAGTTTCCCCTCAATGCCTTGGCATTAGCTGTAACTTTCACCTGGAAATGTCTTCCAGGAGAGCTTTGGGTGCCTTGCTTTCTCATTTCATTCAGGTATCTGCTGTGGTATCACTTTTGTGAAAAAATAAAATAAAATAAAATCTCAGGACCACACCTCACTATGCCAGTAGGAAAAAAAATAAATAAATAAGCTAAAAGCTGAGACATGCAAGAAACTGCCTTTCCTTTTGTTCCTAAACAAATAGAATTTACCCAAATGTGGTCTGAAAGGGGGAGGAATGCCAAATATCTCCACAGGTAGCTATTTGGTGTTCAGTTTATCTTATGTGAAGTGCTGATTTACTGAGTGGGAGAAAAATACATAATTGACTATTCCTCTACCTGCTTCTTTTATCTTGCAACATGTGTTAGTCCATTTTCATACTGCTATGAAGAAATATCCAAGACGGGGTAATTTATGAAGAAAATGAGGTTTAATGGACTCACAGTTCCACGTGGCTAGGGAGGCCTCACAATCATGGTGGAAGACAAAGGAGGAACAAAGGCACATATTGCATGGTGGGAGGCAAGAGAGTATGTGCTGGGGAACTGCCCTTTATAAAACCATAAGATCTTACTATCATGAGAACAATAAAGGAAAACCCATCCCTTATGATACAATTACCTCTCACTGGGTTCCACCCATGGCATGTGGGGATTTTAGGAGCTGCAATTCAAAATGAGATTTAGGGAGAGACACAAACAAACAGTATCATTCTGGCCTGCCCCTTCCCAAATCTCGTGTCCTCATGTTTCAAAACCAATTATGCCTTTCCAACAATCCACCTAAAGTCTCAACTCATTTCATCATTAACTCAAAAGTTCACAGCCCAAAGTCTCATCTGAGATAAGGCAAGTCCCTTCTGCCTATGAGCCTGTAAAATCAAAAGCAAGTTAGCTACTTCCTACAATGGGGATAGGTATTCAGTGAATACACCCATTCCAAATGGGAGAAATTGGCCAAAACAAAGGGGCTACAGGCCTTTTGAAATTCCAAAATCCAGCAGGAGAGTCAAATCTTAAAGCTCTGAAATGATCTCCCTTGACTCTATGTCTTGCATTCAGGTCATGCTGATGCAAGAAGAGGGTTCCCATGGTCTTGGGCAGCTCTGCCCCTGTGGTTTTTCAGGGTACAGCCACCCTCAAGGCTGCTTTCATGAGCTGGCATTGAGTTTCTCTGGCTTTTCCAGGTGCATGGTACAAGCTGTCAGTGGATCTACCATTCTGGGGTCTGGATGATGGTGGCCTCCTTCTCACACCTCCAATAGGCAGCAGTGCCCCAGTGGGGACTCTGTGTGGGGGCCTCTGACCCCACATTTCCCTTTCACACTGCCCTAGCAGAGGTTCTTCACGAGGGATCCACCCCTGAAGCACACCTCTGCCTGGACATCCAGGCTTTTTCCATACATCCTTTGAAATCTAGACAGAGGTTACCAAACCTCAATTCTTCTGTCCACCTGCAGGCCCAACACCTCATGTAAGTCACCAAGGCTTGGGGCTTGCACCCTCTGAAGCAACAGCCTGAACTGTACATTGAGCCCTTTCAGCCATGGCTGAGATACATATCCCAAGACTGCATAAAGTAGCAAGGCCCTGGGCCCAGCCCACAGAACCATTTTTTCCTCCTAGGCCTCCAGGCTTGTGATGGGAGGGGCTGCCACGAAGACCTCTAACATGCCCTGGAGACATTTTCCCCATTGTCTTGGCAATTAACATTTGGTTCCCCATTACCTGTGCAGATTTCTCCAACAAGCTTGAATTTCTCCTCAGAAAATGGGTTTTTCTTTTCTATTACAGTGTCAGACTGCAAATTTTCCAAACTTTTATGCTCTGCTTCCCCTTTAAACATAAGTTCCAATTCCAAACCACATCTTTGTGAATGAATAAAACTGAATGCATTTAAGAGCATCAGAGTCACATCGTGAATACTTTGCTGCTTAGAAATTTCTTCTGCCAGATACCCTAAATCATCTCTCCCAAGTTCAAAGTTCCACAGATCTCTAAAGCAGGGCAAAATGCTACCACTGTCTTTGCTAAAGCACAGCAAGAATCACCTTTGCTCCAGTTCCCAGTAAGTTCCTCATCTTCATCTGAGACCACCTGAACCTGGACTTCATTGTTCATATCACTATCAAAATTTTGGTCAAAACCATTCAACAAGTCTCTAGGAAGCTTCAAACTTTCCCACATCTTCCTTCTTTGGAGGATCTTCTTCTGAACCCTCCAAACTCTTCTAACCTCTGCCTGTTACCCAATCCCAAAGTTGCTTCCACATTTTCAGGTATCTTAATAGCAGTACCCTACTCTACTCGTATCAATTTACTGTATTAGTCCATTTTCATACTGCTATGAAGAAATACTTGAAACTGTTAATATATAAAGAAAAAGAGGTTTAATGGACTAACAGTTCCACATGGCTGGGGAGGCTTCACAATCATGGTGAAAGGTGAAGGTGGAGCAAAGGCACATCTTATGTAGTGGCAGGCAAGACAGTGTGTGCAGGGGAACTGCCCTTTATAAAACCATAAGATCTTGTGCAACTTATTCACTATCATGAGAACAGCATGGGAAAACCCACCCCCATGATTCAATTATCTCTCCCATTGGGTCCCGCCCATGACACCAAGGGATTATGGGATCTAAAATTCAATATGATATTTGGGTGGGGAAACAGCCAAACTATATCACAACATGTGGACTCAGTAATGTGACCACACCTCCCTCCTTCCCCTCCAGCCAGCTTTTGCCCTTTAAATATTGAAGCCCTCAAAATCAACTTTTGAAAAAGATAGAGACCACAGTCTGTTTCAATGATTTTGTGTTCCTTTTCTCCAGGCATGTCTTTAACCTTAGCAAAATAAATCTCTAAATAGAATGAGATCAGTCTCAGATACTTTTTGGTTTACACTTTCTTATTTGAGTACTTTATCTAGAAATTCTCCCCCATCCTCTATCTCAATCACTTTCTTGTCTCTTATCTTTGTTTATTTTTCTTTATGTTATTTAACATTTTCACAAAATACATAATGTATTTGTTTGATTACTTATTATTTATCTGTGGCTCACAAGATATGAGATCTATGAGATCAGAGATGGATCATATGTATGGATTTTTCACTACTTTACATTGTCCAGAGGAAATAAAAAATGAGCGAGTGAATTCTTAGTAGTACAATTTCTCATGGCAAAATGTTCTGAGATAGAAGTTCTGCAGGACTGCTTTCACAAGACACAGGTAACAAAGACTCCACTGCTAAAGTACGATGTGGTAAAGAAGCCTGCCAAAACCCATCAAAACCAAGATTGCAATAAAAACAACCTCTTGTGGTCCTCACTGCTCATTATACAGTAATTATAATGCATTAGCTTGTTAAAAGACACTCACTAGTGCCATGACAGTTTACAAATGCCATGGCAACATCTGGAAGCTACCTAATGTAGTCTGAAAGGGGGAGGAACCCTCAGTTCCAGGAATTCCCCACTCTTTTCTGTAAAACTTATGAATAGTCTACCCCATATTTAGAGTAAGATCAAGAAATAACCATAAAAATAACCAATCAGCACCCCTCAGGGCCGTTCTGACTATGGAGTATCTGCCCTTTTATTCCTTTACTTTCTTAATAAACTTGCTTTCAGTTTATTCTGTTAGCTGGCTCTTGAATTCCTTTCTGCGAGAAATCAAGAAGCCACATGGCTTCCAAGGCTGAACCCTAGTTTTGGGATTTGCCCTGTGATAGTTCTTCCTGTGTCTTCTAATTTCTATTTTATGAGTTTTTATGAGTTTTTATGAGTTTTTCCCAGCTTTATTGATGTATAATCAATAAATAAAACATATTTATTTAAGGTATACAGTGATTATTTGATATATGCATACATTGTGAAATTGTTACCATAATTAATTGACACACCTATAACCTCACATAGTGACCTTGTATGTGGGGGGGAGGGTGTGAATATTTACAATCTACTCTCTAGCAAATTTAAGATATATAATATAGTATTATCAACTACAATTACCATCATTGTACATTAGACTCCCATAACTTATCCTGTCTAACCAAAACTTTTTTTTTTTTTTTGAGACAGAGTCTCCCTCTGTCACCCAGGCTGGAGTGGAGTGGCACAATCTCAGCTCACTGCAACCTCCACCTCCTGGGTTCAAGCGATTTTCCTGCCTCAGCCTCCTGAGTAGCTGGGATTACAGGCAACTGCCACCACATTCGAGTAATTTTTGTATTTTTAGTAGAGACGGGTTTTGCCATTTTGACGAGGCTGGTCTTGAACTCCTGATCTCACATGATCTGCCTGCCTCGGCCTCCCAAAGTGCTGGGATTAGAGGCATGAGCCACCGCGCCCAGTCTAACTAAAACTTTTTACCCTGTAATCAACATCTCCCAATCCTGACTCCACTTGAGCCCCTGGCATTCTCTTTGATTCTGTAAGTTTGACTTTTAGATTCTACATATCAGTGAGATCATACAATAATTGTCTGTGTCTGGCTTATTTCATTAAGCATAATGTACTCCAGATTTATCTATGATGTTGCAAATGACAGAATTTTCTTCTAAGTCTAACATTTCTTTGTGTGTCTTTGTGCATATATCTCTTTGAAATACTGATTTCATTTCCTTTGGAGACATACACAGTAGTGAAATTTCTGGGTCGTATGATACTTCTATTTTTAATTTTCTGAGGAACGTCCATAATAGCGTTTCCATAATTACTCTGCCAATTTGCATTCCCACTAACAGTATGCAAGAATTCCTTTTCTCCCACACTTCCTATCCCTCGGTCATTTTGATAATAGCCATCCTAACAGGTGTGAGATGCTTCAAATGTTTTTATTCTTTAGTATGAAATATGTGTTTTCTCATGCTGTATCTTTCTGTAAGTGCTTGTGTGGTTTACTTCTCAGAAGATTGAATTTTTATAGTCTCAACTTTTTATAACAATGTTAATTTCCTTTTATTATACAATATTTATTGACTCACCACTACAAGCAATTAGAATATCAGCTTACTTCACTCCCTCTGACTCCAGTTCCTTCCATTTACCACCTAATTTACATGAGTTATTTTATTATTTTTCTAGTAATTATTTTTACCTCATATATTCTTATGCCACTATTACCTGGTTTAATCAGCATTTTGGTGTCTGCAAACTTTACCACATTTTAAAACTATGAAATCAGGATTTTTATAAACCTCCCTTTTTCTTTTTCCCTCTATCATCCAACATTTGATATTCATAGTGTTATTTCTGCCTTGTCGCATAACTTGTTCTGTAACCACAGTTTTCCTAGATATGCAAGTCTTACTTCAACATTTAAATGACATTAGGCTTAACCACAGTCTTTGCATTTATTTCAAAGCTGGTTGAAATGCATCCTCCAGTAATTTCCTGAAGAAGAGTCTGTAGAAATTATCCTGCCTGAATTATTACCTGACTGAAAATATCTGCTACCTTTAGAGACATTCAAAAATGTAGAATGGTCCAAAATTTTGAGTCACACTTTCTCTACTTGATCTTCCTAGAATTGCTTTTCTTCCTTATTACATTGAAAAATGCTGTAGAGAAGGTTAAAATCAACCTAACAAGTACCTCTTAAGGTGAGTTAATATTTTATTTTATATAGTTTTGGTAGTGTCTATGCCACAAAAATCTTGCTTTAGTTTTAATCACAGGAAATTTCTGTGAAAAGGTCTTAGTATTAATAAATTGGAGGCAATTTTAAATGGAATACAATATTCATTGAATTGAACCAAGTATTCTTTTATTTCAAGAATCTTTTTCATGGCTGTGTCTTTAAATATAGTTTCTGTTCTATTTGTTCTATTCTCCTCTACATGAACCCCAAGAAAGAATGTAGTGAATCTATTTTGGCAAACTTCCACGTATATCTCTTTCTCTCCAATTACTTAAATGCTTTTATTATTTTCTATTACATTTAATTCAACATTCTGAAAACTGTTCTGCATTTAAATAGGTTTTTTTCCAGTGGTATAAATGCTTCAATTGTTTGTTGGTTTTTGTTGTTGTTGTTGTTGTTGTTGTTTTAATTGCACCATGTTCTTTAACTTTGTTGCACACCCTTGAATGTGAGAAGTTCTTTCTGGCCCCAGTTATTTACAGAATTTAATGTGGAAAGAGACCAGGTGAATACTTTAGGGTAACATAAAGAGGAGGGTGGTAAGCTGCCTTGTTACAAAAATTGAATATGTATAGTTTTATTTTCTTCAATCCCAACTCCCTTGCCACTACAAGAGGAAAAAGAAGGCTTCTTCAGTCATGCTACACACTAGACCTTGAATGTGTAAAACAAGATTAGTTAAATTTCCACTGGATGGTACTAATCACTTTGGAAATCTACTACAATGACAGGTCCGCTCATTATCTGTAGTGGATGATGATCTCTTTCAGTCTTCTCTGTCAAAATGGTCCCATATTTAATGGACTTGGCATCCTTTATAAAGTCTGAAATTATTGCTGCTAATATCATCTAAGATAAAATTACCATTTCTATTTCTCATTTTCTTTGTCAGGAGTAGGCAGATTTTGCTCTTCCTCCAGCTTAAAACTGCATGTCTGCATGCTTCCATTTTTTTAAGAGTAGGTCTTTTCTGTCTTTTCCATTGTGTCTATAGTTATTCATTAATTCCTATTTTCTATTACTCTAGAGCCAATACAGGTAATTTATATTTTCCTAGAAAATTATCTATTTCATTTAGTCTTTGATTTTATTGACATAAATTTTTACACAGCATTAGTTTATACTTGTTTAATATTCTATATCTGTAATAAGTCCCTTTATTTCTAATATTTTTGTAATATTTTGGCTCACTCTGAAGATACTAATTTTATTCATCTAAGAGTCTTCTGTTTACTTTCTAAAATATTGGGATTAGCTTCTTGTCAAATTGATAATTTATGTTAATAAACCATATTTTCTTACAATTTTGGTGATTTTATTTTGCTGCCTTCTCATATTTTTTATTATTTCTGCTTGCCTGGATGTGGATGCATATTCTGACATCAGAGCTGGCCTCAGGAGACAGTGGGAAAAAAAAAAACTGCTGGTAGACTGTGCCAGAAATTTCTGATTATGTCTGGCTTCAGTGATCTAGGCACTCTCCCACGCAATGCTGTTCTGAGCGCAAATGAAGCTGATGCACAGGGAAGGAAAGAACTCTTTTCACCTATTCCACAGGCACTTACGCAAAAAAGTCCTTTCTCTGGGGGTCTCCCCAACTGTTTGTCGGTGTTGACTCTGGGCTCAAAGCATCCTTTGGTACCATTCAACATCTGTCACAGTGTCCTCTTCAGTATGTCTTTTGGGTCGTGGTTTAGAGGAAACTGTTTTCTCTGTTTTCTGTATTTAGTGAATTTCTCAAATTACAAGGTTAATAGAAAAAATAGATATTCCAGGTTTTCAGTACCACTTGAGATTTATTATTTTGTAAAATATATATGGCCATTTCAAAGAGAATTTGCACTGGAGAGGACGACCATGTTTTCAGTCAGACTTTATCCAGTATCCACATTTGGTACTTTCTATGATGTCTGATTTGAAGCCTGTTTTTTACTCTGACCTGTATTATCTGAGTAGATTTCTCTTTTCTAGAAATGTGAGGGTTTATTTGTTTAAGAGGCATTTTTGCAAGGGAAACTTTCACTTGCAGAATGTTTTTTCCATATGTGCTTAAGGCAGGAAACAGATTCTAAAGGTTGTAATAGTAGAAAAAAGTGGTTTAGATATAGTTGACACATTAAAATACAATAATCCGTGATACGAAGATCAGAATAATATCAGTACATATTTTATTATCTAATGATACTAACTGAAATTAGTTTAAAAAAAAACTTGTGGATTAGGTTATGTGGAGGTTAAATACTTATATTTTTAAAACCTATGTTTTTCATCTTTGTGGCAGTCATCACCATAAAATGGAAATAATGGGGTACAGACAGAGCACAAATGAATCTATGCAAAAATGTAAGTATTTGCGCTCAGTTAAATGACTCTAACATTCTGTGTTTTGTGTCTGTTTTTCTTGAAATATCGGGGGGATCTGTTGACGATAACATGAAAACTCATATTAAAACTTGGAGCTATATGAATGTAATTAAACCTGCAATTATAATTAAAATATGCCAAAAACCATCATTTTACAAAAATGACTTTAGCTCGAGTATGTATTTTGTTATTTGAGTCTGGAGAAAGCAAGAAAATTGTAAATTTTATATAGGCATATAGAAATTGCCACATATAACATTTCTGGGAAGAGTCTTATGGTGTTAATATTTCATCTTCGTATTAATTTTTGATGACTTTTCTCAGGCTTTCTGGGATTTACAAAAGTGTTAAACTAGGGTAGTAGATAGCTGTATTTACCAAAGGGCCTCTGAGAAACAGGATTTAGATTAACAATTTATCATAGATTGTTTGTCCTGAAAAGGGTCTTTGTCACTGTTTTCTCCAGAATTTCTTTTTATCTTCAAAAATAAACATTTTGAAAGAGATTAGCATTGCCTTGAGGCACTCACTGTGTGTACTTTCCTTTTAATTCAGTAACTTCTAAGAGATAAGTGCTTTACCTCCTAATTCAGTGTCCTGAAAAATAGTTATAAACTAGTCTTCAAAAAGTGAAATAAGGCCAAGCGCAGTGGCTCACGCCTGTAATCCCAGCACTTTGGGAGGCTGAGGCGGGCGGATCACGACGTCAAGAGATCAAGGCTCAGCCCGGCCAACATGGTGAAACCCTGTCTCTACTGAAAACACAAAAAATTAGCTGGACGTGGTGGCACACGCCTGTAGTCCCAGCTACCTGGGAGGATGAGGCAGGAGAATCACTTGAACACGGGAGGCAGAGGTTGCTGTGAGCCGAGATCACGCCACTGCACTCCAGCCTGGTGACAGAGAGAGACTCCATCTCAAAAAAAAAAAAAAAAAAAAAAAAGTGGAATAAAATTCCTGTAAGGATATGCCATATATCCTTTCCTTGGCCCTCTATGCCTTCTCAACAGCCTCCTTTGACCTACTTTCTATCAGAAGAGGCTGATATGTATAGATCTCCTCACTGCTACCCCATACCCTCTGGCTTTTTTTCTTTTAACTTTTATTTTAAGTTCAGGGGTACATGTGCAGATTTGTTATGTAGGTAAACTCATGTCACAGGGGTCTGTTATACAGATTACTTTGTTACACAGGTATTAAGCCTACAATCCATTAGTTGTTTTTTTCTGATCCTCTTTCTCCTCACACCCTCCATCCACAGGTAGCCCTTGGTGTCTATTCCCTTCTATGTGTCCATGTATTCTGATCATTTAGCCTCCATTTATAAGTGGGAATATGCAGTATTTGATTTTCTGTTCCTGTGTTAATTTGCTAAGGATAATGGCCTCCAGCTCCATCCATATTGCTACAAAGCACACGATCACATTTTTTATGGCTGCATAGTTTTCCACTGTGTATATGTATCATATTTTCATTATCCAGTCTACCACTGATGGGCATTTAGGCTGATTCCATTACTTTGCTATTGTGAATAGTGCAGCAATGAACATACACCTGCATGTGTCTTTATGATAGAATGATTTATATTCCTTCACTGGGTCAAATTGTAGTTCTGCTTTTAGGTCTTTGAGAAATCGCCACAGTGCTTTACACAATGATTGAAATACTTTACACACCCACCAACAGTGTATGAGCATTCCTTTTTCTCCACAACTTAGCCAGCATCCATTATTTTTTTACTTTTCAATAATAACCATTCTGACTAGTGTGAGATGGTAACTCATTGTGGTTTTGATTTGCATTTCTCTAATGATTAGTGATATTGAGCTTTCTTTCATATGCTTATTGGCTGCATATATATCTTCTTTTGAAAAGTATCTGTTTATGTTCTTCGCCCACATTTTAATTGAGTTGTTTGTTTTATTCTTTTTTTTTTTTTTTTTTTTTTTTTTGAGACGGGGTCTTGCTCTGTCACCCAGGCTGGAGTGCAGTGGCCGGATCTCAGCTCACTGCAAGCTCCGCCTCCTGGGTTCACGCCATTCTCCTGCCTCAGCCTCCCGAGTAGCTGGGACTACAGGCGCCCGCCACTTCGCCCGGCTAGTTTTTTGTATTTTTTAGTAGAGACGGGGTTTCACCGGGTTAGCCAGGATGGTCTCGATCTCCTGACCTTGTGATCCGCCCGTCTCGGCCTCCCAAAGTGCTGGGATTACAGGCTTGAGCCACCGCGCCCGGCCTTGTTTTATTCTTGTAAATCTGTTTAAGTTCCTTATAGATGCTGGATATTAGACCTTTGTCAGATGCACCGTTTGCAAAAATTTTCTCCCATTCTGTAGGTTGTCTGTTTACTCTGTTAATAGTTTATTTTGCTGTGCAGAACCTCTTTAGTTTAGATTCCATTTGTCAATTTTTGCTTTTGTTGCAGTTGCTTTTGGTGTCTTCATCATGAAATCTTTGCCTGTTCCTATGTCCAGAATGGTATCGCCTAGGTTGTCTCCCAGGATTTTTATAGTTTTGAGTTTTACATTTAAGTCTTTGATTCGTCTTGAGTTGATTTTTGTATATGGTGTAAGCAAGGGGTCCGGTTCCAATCTTCTGCATATGGCCAGCCGGTTATCCCAGCACCATTTATTGAATAGAAGAGTCCTTTCTTCATTACTTGTTTTTGTCAGCCTTGTCAAAGATCAGATAGTTTTAGGTGTGCAGTTTTATTTCCGGGCTTTCTATTCTGTTCCTTTGTTTTATGTGTCTGTTTTTGTACTGGTACTATGCTGATTTGGATATTGTAGCCCCATAGTATAATTTGAAGTGTGTCAGTTTGATGCCTCCAACTTTATTCTTTTTGCTTAGGATTGCCTTAGACATTCAGGTGCTTTTTGGTTCCACTGGAATTTTAAAATAGCTTTTTCTAGTTCTGTAAAGAATGTCATTGGTAGTTTGATGGGCATAGCATTGAATCTGTCAATTGTTTTGGGCAGTATGGCCATTTTAATGATATTGATTCTTCTTATGTATGAGCAAGGAATATTTTTCCATTAATGTGTGTCATCTCTGATTTCTTTGAACAATGTTTTCTAGTTCTCATTGTAAAGATCTTTCACCTCCCTGGTTAGCTGTATTCCTAGGTATTTTATTCTTTTTGTGGCAATTGTGAATGGGATTGAAATCCTGATTTGGCTCTCAGCTTGGCTGTTGTTGATGTATAGGAATTCTAGGGATTTTTGTACGTTGGTTTTGTATCCTGAGATGTTGCTGAAGTTGTTAATCAGTTTAAGGCGCTTTTGGGCCAAGACTCTTGGGTTTTCTATATATAGAATCATGTTGTCTGCAAACAAAGATAGTCTGATTTCCTCTATTTCTATTTCAATGTCCTTTATTTCTTTCTCTTGCTGGATTTCTCTGGCCAGGACTTCCATTACCATGGTGAACAGGAGTGGTGAGAGAGATCCTTGTCTTGTGCTGGTTTTCAAGAGGAATGCTTCCGGCTTTTGCCATTCAGTATGATGTTATCTGTGAGTTTGTATAGAATAGATGATTCTTATTACTTTGAGGTATGCTCCTTCAATATCTAGTTTATTGAGAGTTTTTAACATAAAGGGTGTTAAAATTTGTCAAAAGCAGTTTTTTGCATCTCTTGAGAGAATTATGTGATTTTTGTCTCTAGCTCTGTTTATGTGATGAATCACTTTTATTGATATGCATATGTCAAACCAAACTTATATCCCAGGGGTAAAGCTTACTTGACCATGGTGAATAAGCTTTTTGATGCACTGCTGGATACAGTTTGCCAGTATTTTTGTGAAGATTTTTGCATTGATATTCATCCAGGATATTGGCCTGAAGTTTCCTTGTTTTGTTGTTGTATCTCTGCCTGGTTTGGTATCAGGATGATGCTGGCCTCAGATAATGAGTTAGGGAGGAGTTCGTCCTCCACAATGTTTTGGAATAGTTTCTGTAGGAATGGTACCAGCTCTCCCTTGTATATCTGGTAGAATTCAGCTCTGAATCCTGGGCTTTTTTTGGTTTGTAGGCTATTTATTACTGATTCAATTTCAGAACTTGTTATTGGTCTGTATAAAGATTCAATTTCTTCCTTGTTCTGTCCTGGGACAGTGTGTGTCTCTAGGAATTTACTCCTTTCTTCTAGATTTTCCAGTTTGTGTGCATAAAATTATTCATAATATTTTCTGATAGATATTTGTATTTGTGTGGCATAGGTTGTAATATACCCTTTGTCATTTCTAATTGTGTTTATTTGGATCTTCTCTCTTTTTCTCTTCATTATTCTAGCTAGCAGTCTATCTATCTTATTAACTATTTCAAATACACAACTCCTGAATTCATTGATCTTTTGAATGGTTTTTCATGTTTCAGTCTCCTTCAGTTCAGCTCTGATTTTGGTTATTTGTTGTCTTCTGCTAGTTTTGTGGTTGATTTGCTCTTTGTTCTCTAGTTTTCTTAGTAGTTCTGTTAGGTTGTTAAATTAAAATCTTTCTAACTTGTTGATGTGGGTGTTTAGTGCTATAAATTTTCCTCTTAACATTGCCTTAGCTGTGTTCCAGAGATTCTGGTATGTCGTATCCTTGTACTCATTAGTTTTAAATAACTTCTTGATTTCTGCCTTTATTTCATTATTTACACAAAAGCCATTCAGGAGCAGTTATTTAATTTCCATGTAATTGTTTGGTTTTGAGTAATTTTCTTGGTCTAGATTTCTAATTTTATTGTGCCATGTTCTGAGAGAGTGGTTGTCATGATTTCAGTCCTTTTGCATTTGCTAAGCATTGGTTCATGTCTTAATTGTGGTTGGTGTTAGAGTATATGACACGTGGCAATGAGAAGAATATATATCCTGTTGTGTTTGGATGAAGAGTTCTGTAGATGTCTGTCAGATCCATTTGATCCAGTGTTGAGTTCATGTCTTGACTACCTCTGTTAATTTTCTGCCTCAGTGATCTGTCTAATACTGTCAGTGGGGTGTTGAATCTCCCACTATTATTGTGTTGGAATCTAAGTCTCTTTGTAGGTCTCCAAGAACTTGCTCTATAAATCTAGCTGCTCCTGTGCTGGGTGCATATATATTAGAGACAGTTTGGTCTTCTTGTTGAATTGAATGCTTTACCATTATGTAATCTCCTTCTATGTCTCTTTTGGTCTTTGATGATTTAAGGGTTTTTTTTTTTTTGTTTCACTTTGTTTTTGAAATTAGGATTGTAACTCCTGCTTTTTTCTGTTTTCCATTTGCTTGGTAGATTTTTCCACAGTCCTTATGAGTCTCTGGGTTCCATTGCATGTAAAATGGGTCTCTTCAAGACAGAAAACCACTGGGTCTTGGTTCTCTGTCCAGTTTGCTACTCTACTTTTTAACTGGGAGCATTTAGACCATGTACGTTCAAGGTTAGTATTGATATGTGTGAATTTGATCCTGTCATCATGGGTTAGCTTATTGTTGTGCAGACTTGTTTGTGTGGTTGCTTTACAGTGTCATTAGTCTGCATACTTAAATGTATTTTTGTAGTGCATGGTAATGGTCTTTTCTTTCCATATTTAGTGGTTTCTTCAGGAACTCTTGTAAGGCCAGTCTAGTGGTAATAAATTCCCTCAGTATTTGCTTGTCTGAAAAATATCTTATTTCTCATTTGCCTAAGAAGCTTATTTTGGGTGGATATGAACTTCTTCACTGAAATTTTCTTTCCTTTAAGAATGTTGAATATTGGCCCTCAATCTCTTCTGGCTTGTAGGGTTTCTGCTGAGAAGTCTACTGCTAGTCTGATGGGCTTCCCATTGTAGGTGGCTTGACCGTTCTCTCTAGCTGCCTATAACATTTTTTTCTTTCATTTCAACCTTGGAGAATCTGATGACTATGTGGCTGAGAGATGATTTTCTTGTGAAGTATTTCACTGATGATCTCTGCATATCCTGAATTTGAATGTTAGCCTCTTTAGCTAGGTTGGGAAAGGTCTCATGGATAATTTCCTGAAATGTGTTTTCCAAATTGCTTCTATTCTCCCCATCTCGTTCCATCTCTTTCAAGGACACCAATGAGTCATAGATTTAGTCTGTTTGCATAATCCCATATTTTCCAGAGGTTTTATTCATTCTTTTTCATTTTGTTTGTCCATTCTTTTCTGATTGTCTTATTTTAGAAAGCCAGTCCTAAAGCTCTGAAAGTCTTTCCTCCATTTGGTCTATTCTGCCATTATTACTGTGATTGCATTATGAAATTCTTCTAGTATGTTTTTCAGCTCTGATTGGTTACATTTTTTTTTTATACTGGCTATTTTGTTTGTCAGCTTCTGTATCATTTTATTGTGATTCTTAGCTTCTTTGGATTGGGTTTCAATACACTCCTGCATTTCCATGATCTGTGTTCCTATCCATTTTCTGAATTCTATTTCTGTCATTCTAGCCATTTCAGCCTAGTTCAAAACCCTTGCTACAGAGCTAGTGCCATTGTTTGAAGGAAAGAAGGCATTCTAGCTTTATAAATTGTCAGAGTTTTTGCACTGGTTCATTCTCATCTGTGTGGGCTGATGTCCCTTCAGTCTTTAAAGTTGCTGTCCTTTGGATTTTTTTTTCTTTTATCCTATTTGATGACCTTGAGGGTTTGATTGTGGTATAAGGTAGATTCAGTCAACTGGCATTATTGCTGGAAGATTTTAGGGGGCCAATGCCCCACTCACAATTCCTGGATTGTGTGCTCTAACTCTGGGGGACTGGTATTGGGCCCTGACTCTGTTCTCTGGCTCCTTGAGGTTAGGAACTCACTGCACTATGGAGGCTGAGTTGCTCTCAAACCACTGTTCATAGCACTTCAATAGGTGGTGCCAGCCAAAGTGTTTCACAGGGTGATGGGAGTAGGATCCATCCTCATTTGCATGTGCCCATAGAAGCAACAGTGGCACTGTGGCAGGATGCATGATCATCCACTGCAGTAGAGTGCCAGCAAGTGCCAGGGCGCCAGCCTTCCTGCAGGTGTTTGCAGCAGCAGCAGAGGCAGCACAGCTTGAAGAAGGTGGGTGCCCTGCTGGTGTCTGTGAGCAGTCACACTGGTGATAGTTTTAGCCTGTGGGATGGGGTGTTGGTGGGCACAGGACTGTGTGTACCCTCTGCGCATTCACACAGGTGGAGGTGGCCACTGATGGTAGGGAGGGTTTGCTGTTTTCCATACGTAATTTCACTGCAGTGGTAGTGTTGGCACAGTGGCAGAGCACTGGTGGCAGCAGAGCTGGTGGGCATAGGGCCCACCAAGGCTCCAACTACAATGACAGTAAGATGTTGGGGCTGGCAGAGTATGCTTTGCTGGCAGCAGTGGGAGGCCAGCTTTCAAGCATACACATGCACTGGTGGGGCAGGGAAGAAAAGATGCCCTCTGACTTTTGATTGGCCTTGGCCAGTGGGGAACCTTGACAGTGTTACTGAGGGAATACAGATGTGTAGGTTTTCCTGAGGCTGGCTATATCAGTATATTGAAGGCCACACACCTGCTCAAAGCTGTGCTCTCTATATGACTTTCTCCTTCTGAGATCTATAATCTGTTAGCTCTCCTTGCTGTTGATATAAGTGGTCCTACAGCTTCACATGTTGACACAGATGATGTCAAGTCTCAAAATGGAAAGATTAATATCACTAGTAAAGAAAAAGAGATGGCAATAATTTCAATACATAATGTAGATAAGATCTATTTTTGGCTCATGGATAAAAAGAACTTGCATTAATTATTTTAAGTGAAAGAAACTCATCAAATTTTCATAAGTAAAATTATATTAACTCTTATAACTGGAAAGTCTAAAAGTAGATAACCAGATTACAACAGATGCCTGGGTGGTTGTAACATTGCCTTTGGACACCTGCGCACATCTCTTCATTCTTATATTCCTCAGCTTCTTTTCTCCCTTTACTATTTCTTAGCTCTATTTTTGTTTTAAGGGATTTTATTCTCAGCAAGCTCTATGTTTATCAAAGTTGAACTTACTTACAATCTTACAATATCTTGGTGTCTGGAAAGCCCAATGTAAGGAGAGCTTCTGTTTTTCCAGTTATTACAGCAAAATTCCCTATAGTTACCAAAGTAATTGGCTGTGTGATTGTTTCTAAACATCAATTAGTGTGGCTGGGGTAATAGGATTTGTTAACTGACCAGGTTTGCAGCAAATGAGTGCCTAGGATTGTGAGGATGGGGAGTGGGGTTACCCACCAAAATATTTATTCAATCAATCAATTAATATTACAGACTGTCTATATCCTGTGGCACTTTCCTAAGTGATAGGGATATAGTCTGTAATAAAATGTCTGTCATAATGAAACTTTTCTGGTCACAATTATAAATGGTAAAAATAAATAAACTGGAAATATATAGTGTATTAGTCTGTCCTCATGATGCGATAAAGAAATACCTGAGACTGAGTAATTTATAAGGAAAAGAGGTTTAATTGACTCAGTTCTGCCTGGCTAGGGAGGCCTCAGGAAACTTACAATCATGGCGGAAGACACCTCTTCACGGGGCAGCAGGAGAGAGAATGAGTGCCAGTGGGGGAAATGTCAGATGCTTATAAAACCATCAGATCTTGTGAGAAATTACTCACTATCATGAGAACACCATGGGGGACCTGCCCTCATGATTCAGTTACCTCCCACTGGGTTCCTCCCATGGCAGGTGGGAATTATAGGATTACAATTCCAGATGAGATTTGGGTGGGAACATAGCCAAACCATAACATTCCACCCCGGCCCCTCCCAAATCTCATGTCCTCACACTTCAAAACACAATCATGCCTTCCCAACAGTCCCCCGAAGTCTTAACTCATTCCAGCATTAACCCAAAAGTCAACAGTCTAAAGTCTCATCTGAGGTAAGACAAGTTTTCAAAACCAATCATGCCTTCCCAATAGTCCCCCCAAATCTTAACTTATTCCAGCATTAACTCAAAAGCCCACATTCCAAAGTCTCATCTGAGACAAGACAAGTCCCTTCCACCTATAAGCCTGTAACATCAAAAGCGAATTAGTTACTTCTTAAATATAATGATGGTATAGGCATCAGGTAAATACACCCATTCCAAATGGGAAAAATTGGCCAAAGCAAAGGGTCTACAGGCACCATGCAAGTCCAAAATCCAGTGAGGCAGTCAAATCTTAAAGCTCTAAAATTAACTCCTTTGACTCCATGTCTCACATCCAGGTCACGCTGATGCAAGAGGTGGGCTCCCATGGCCTTCGGCAGCTCTGCCCCTGTCGCTTTGCAGAGTACAACCCCCCTGCAGGCTGCTTTCACAGGTTGGCATTGAGTGCATATGGCTGTGCAAGTACCTATGGCATTGAGTGGCTATAGCACGGTGCAAGCTGTTGGTGGATCTACCATTCTGGGGTCTGGAGGATGGTGGCCCTTTTCTCACACCTCTACTAGGCAGTACCCCGGTGGAGACTCTGCTCTGACCCCACATTTCCCTTCCACACTGCCCTGGTGGAGGTTACCCATGAGGATTCTGCCCCTGTAGCAAATTTCTGCCTGGACCTCCAGTCGTTTCCATACATCCTCTGAAATCTAGGTGGAGGTTCCCAAACTTCAATTCTTGACTTCTGTGAACCTGCAGGTCCAAAACCACATGGGAGCTGCCGAGGTTTGGGGCTTGCACCCTCTGAAGCAACAGCCTAAGCTGTACGTTGGCTCCTTTTAGCCATGGCTGGAGTGGATGGGAAGCAGGATGCCAAGTCCCCAGGCTGCATACAGCAGGGGGGCCATGGGCCAAGCCCAGGAAACTATTTTTCCCTTCTAGGCCTTTGGGTCTGTGATGGGAGGGTCTGCCAGGAAAGTCTCTGACATGGCCTGGAGACATTTTCCCTATTGTCTTGGTAATTAGCATTTGGCTCCTTATTACTTATGCAAATTTCTGCAGCCCACTTGATTATATTCCCAGAAAATAGGATTTTCTTTTCTACTGCATATTCAGGCTGCAAATTTTCCAAACTTTTATGCTCTGTCACCTCTTGAGTGTTTGATGCTTAGGAATTTTGAAACCACCTTTGTAAAACTATGACTGAAACAGTGAAAGAGATCTAACTTAACCGATTCCATCTTGTTCTAACCTCCAGGCTGTCTTTGTTCATTTCTGGGCATAGGCTGAACTAACTTTGGGAGAAGCTTAGTTTGTAGTTTACAGTTTAAACAAAGATGGTAATAGCTCTTTCCGAAAGCAGACCTCCTTCTTGCCTGAAGACTAGACTAACATTAGCCACAGGATTAGAAATTATGGTTTAGGAGTTGGACGAGCGAAGTGGCTCACGCCTGTAATCCCAGCAGTTTGGGAGGCTGAGGTGGGTGGATCACGAGGTCAGGAGTTCGAGACTAGCCTGGCCAATATGGTGAAACCCGTCTCTACTAAAAATACAAAAATAGTATTAGCTGGCGTAATGCCCAGACCGTTTGTTCCCCAAAGAAGACCACCAGAGTCCAGAGTCAAAGCCAAGCAGCAAGGATCTTTTACTGCAAGTTCGAACTTGGTCCCTCCATTCCACAGCATACAAGAGGGCCCCGAACAATGCGAGTGCTTGCCTTTTATAGCCCGATGTAAATAGGATACGTAAAGTTACAGAGGAACAAGGGAATTCTTTTGGTTACAGCACTACAATTGGTTAACATTTCAAGTTATACATTTAGCAGTTTTCTATTGGTTCCCGTGCTTTCAGTAAAACCACTAACGGCTGTGTCCTTATCGGAGACTTTCCAGGTGGTGTTTTTCTAAAGTTGAGATATATAGTAGTCTCTGAGTTGAGAAATGTGTTTGTACTGGGCTCAGGAAGTTGAGAGATATATGGTGGGATGTGTTTGTACTGGGCCTGTTTGTGTTGAGTCCGGGGTTGAGGAATGTGCCTGTTTTCTTTCACTGGGCGTCATGGTACACTCTTGTAGTCCCAGCTGCGCCAGAGGCTGAGGCAGGATAATCGCTTGAACCCGGGAGGTGGAGATTGCAGTGAGCTGAGATCACACCACTGCACTCCAGCCTGGGCAACAGAGCGAGACTCCATTTCAAAAAAGAAAAAAAAGGAGTCACGCAGCTGGAGGCTACAACATTCTGATCCTCCCTACACTGCTCCTAAGATCAGTGCTTGAGATATTTTGCAGACCCTGTACTTGATGGATCTGCTGGCACCACCCAGATAGATAAACTGGCTCCTTTGATCTTGTGGCCCCCACCCAGGAACTGACTCAGTGCAAGAAGACAGCTTCTACTCCTATGATTACATCTCTGACGAAAGAACACTCCTGACTCATTGGCTTCCTCGCCACCCACCAAGCTATCCTTAAAAACTGTGCTTTTTGAATGCTCAGAGGGACTGATTTGAGTAATAGTAAAACTCCGGTCTCACACACAGCCGGCTCTGCGTGAATTACTCGTTCTCTATTGCAGTTCCCCTGTCTTGATGAAGCGGCTCTGTCTAGGCAGTGGGCAATGAACCCCTTGGGCGATTACAATTTCTTTTGCCAGATACCCTAAATCATCTCTCAAGTTCAAAGTTCCACAGATCTCTAGTGCAGGGACAAAATGCTACCAGTCTCTTTGCATAGCGAGTGACCTTTACTCCAGTTCCTCATCTCCATCTGTGACCATCTCAGCCTAGACTTTATTGTCCATATCACTATCAGCATTTTGGTCAAAGCCACTCAACAAGTCTGTAGGAAGTTTGAGAGTTGGAGATATCTTCTAGAGAGCAAGTGGAAATAATTAATACACAGTTGAAAATACAAGTCTGGAATTTATGAAAAATACAAATTTGGGATGTATATATCTAGAACTGAAGATATAAAATTGGAAAGTCATAAGCATATAAACTGCACTAAGAGTGGAAAGGGAGTGATTTATCAAAGGAATGTCAAGCTGTTGTTGGATAGTGGAAGGATGAGAAGTTAGGTACAGAACACTTAGGTGCTATACATTTATTTACTGTATTCTCCCATCTGGTACCAGTTTTTACTAAGTGCAAAGATTATTAGTGATTTTAGATGTCATGAGACTGTGAATTTCCTGATGTTTGACTGAAAGGAGATTGTTATTTTACTGCCAGTAACAGAAAACCAAAAACTCAAACTGACTTAAATAACAAGGCAATGTTCTAGTTCCTGTAAGTAGAAATTAAGAGACAAATGAGATTTCAGGGTTAGTTCATGTAAGGGCTTAACACTACCATGAAAGTTGCAGATTTTATTTATTTTTTTAATTTACGTGGCATTCTGTTCAGTCAACCACAGGAGTGGCTTCATCTTTTTTTTTTTTTTTTTTTTTTTTTTGAGACGGAGTCTGGCTCTGTCGCCCAGGCTGGAGTGCAGTGGGGCGATCTCGGCTCACTGCAAGCTCCGCCTCCCGGGCTTACGCCATTCTCCTGCCTCAGCCTCCCGAGTAGCTGGGACCACAGGCGCCCGCCATCTCGCCCGGCTAGTTTTTTGTATTTTTTAGTAGAGACGGGGTTTCACCGTGTTCGCCAGGATGGTCTCGATCTCCTGACCTCGTGATCCGCCTGTCTCGGCCTCCCAAAGTGCTGGGATTACAGGCTTGAGCCACCGCGCCCGGCCGGCTTCATCTTAAGTTGGGCTCCCTTTTGGTCATGGAATGGCTGCCAGGAATAATCGGATTACACATTTCCTCACACAGCATCAGGAAGAGGAGAGGTTGATTTCCCATGATATTTCCCCAGAGAGAAAGAAAAAAAAATGTTCTAGAAATTCCAGAAAGTATTTCCTTACATCTCTTTGGCCTGCATTTGGTTACATGCTCATTTCTGAAATCTGCAGCTATAGCAATGAAGACAGGATTTTTCTGCTCCAGGATACATGGTTTGATATAAAGGGTATCTGGTCGAAATGGAAAGAAAAGAAGCATTTTTACTATGAGGAAAATGAAGGAGGAGATTGATCAAGATTAGTATCATTAGTATTTGGATATATAATATGGATAGAATTAGCAGATTATCTAGAAGAGGTAGAAAATTATTGATGGTCAGATATAAACAACAAGACAAAAGGAATACATTTCTTTTTTAACATTTCCTTTCAGTGTAATAGACTTACAAGAGTTTATTAAACAAACATGCCTGTATACTTAGGACTGGTTTACACCATCCTCATGTGAAAATAAGTAAGAGTACAAAAGTATTTCTTTTTCTTCATCTCTTCTGTTCCTTTGGCTGTGCCAGACTCTGACGCCAAGTTCTGGGTTGAATATATCCTAATTAAACTGAAGTTTTTCAAATGCGATTATATAGTAATCACTTCTATTCTGCTCTAATCATAGAAAATATATCTTAGAGTAATTTTTTACTATTGAGAATTAGGTAAAAGGGACAACACAAATGAGATTTTATTATCTAATTAATACAGTAGCTGTAAACTTATCCTTCTAACAATACATAGTCTTTCATGGGCAAATTGTGGGGAGGAAAGGTAAACTCATATTTAGCCATAGAAAGTCTCAATATTATTGCACACAAGTGAAAAATAAATAAGCTACCCACAGTTTTCATCAAGGAGACTATATATTGACTTTCCCATTTCCCATAGAAGTGTATGAATGTAATGAATACAGGCAAATTTAATTTAAATTAATAAGAAGGTTCTGACAAAGTTACAAAATGTCTTTCTGTGTTAAAAGTGTGTTTTCACCCTGAAACAAATGGTTCCTAATTACTCCAAATAAGCATAATGAACTTAAAAATCATGCAAACTCTTAATTATCTTTCCATTATTTAAAGCTATTCATTATAAAGTTTCTAAATTTGTGCCAATTGTTGATCATTCAAAAAACAGGAGGAAGACAAAGAAAAATGTCAGGCTAACAAATTGCTGTCTGCTTCTGTGCTCTCCAGCTTAAAGCTGGTTCTTTACTTTTCAAAACAAATTAACTATCAACTCTTTTTTAAACATCTAAGATTACATAGAAAAGAGGCTGTAGATGTGGGCATTATTACAGATTTTCCCAGGACATATCTTCATGATATAAAATGTAAGACATGTAGATGAAGGGAACATTGAACGCAAGATATAAACCCCTACTTCCACAGTGTAAAGAAATTGAAAGATCCTCTTTGACTAGTCTACTTCTGTCTATTAATTTCCAGCATTTTTTTTTCTCTTTCTTTTTCTTCATGTGCCTTTTGTGTGTGCTGCCTCAACTAGAAATGCAGCAATCTGACATAAATCAAGCTCCTCACTGGTTTTCTCAAAAATTTCACTCATTCTTAAGCATTCTGTGAGCTCGATAACTTTTCTAAAGATTTTTTATTTTATTTTTTAATTATACTTTATGTTCTAGGGTACATGTGCACAATGTGCAGGTTTGTTACATATGTATGCATGTGCCATGTTGGTGTGCTTTGAGTGGGTTGAATGCAGGCACAGCATAGGCATCAAAGAGTGGCATCTCCTCTGGGAAACATGCATACTCTCTTGGTTTCTCTGGTTCAGTTTCTTTTCTTCTTCTCTTGCTTCCCCATCTTTACAGAGAAACCTGAAGAACCAATCATTTTCTTAGGCAACATAGTTTTTCTCACACATAGGCACCTGGAGGATCTTGGCTGTTAGTATAAGCAGATTTGTCAAAGAATGTGTTTCTGAATAAACACTCAGAATTATCACTCGAAATAATTTTCCTAAATGCAGGTTTAAAAAGAAAATCAGTAAATATATTTGGTGCAATTTAACCAAAACTTATCTCTGTTGAGATAGTCTATCTTAACCTTGTACCTTTTACACACTGAGTCACCTAGGTGCCACATGGCATGGCTCAAAATTAGAAAACGACCCATTTCTCTCCACTATGAAAATTTTGGCTGTCCTTGCTTAGTCTGTGCCTTGTTGCATATACTTGGATCCTCTGTTATGCTAATTCGACTTTGAGGCTTTTATTTTGTTTCCAGTTATTCATTTTTCCCTTAGTGCATGGCTTGTCTCAGCATTTCTCAGACAGGGCTTTTCATTGTATTTGTTTTCATTCACTCTAAGCCATTACCCCATCAGATATAGTGAGAAGGGAGCTTAAAAGTAACCCAACCTGATTAAAAAATATACTCTGTTGCTGAGAGAAAAGATGGCATGAGGGATCTTAATCTCCAAAGAGTGCTGGAGATAGACCTCTTGTTTAAACATTCTAATTAGAAACTATCTAATTCAAAAATCACTTGTCTTTATTAGCCTATGTAAACTTACAAAATTTGAATCTTGACTAACGTATGACATTACATTACACTCAAAAGTTTTTTCATTTCACTTGTGATTTACAAAATACGGTCTTTGAATCACTGATAGGCCATACAGATTCTCCATGTTATTCATGGAATAAATATATATAATGGTCATGTTTATAATATAGCTTCTCTACTTTTCTGGCATAAATAAGAAATTTGCGTGTTTTTCATCATCATAGATAACCTCACTGGTGTCTATCCAAAATCGGTCTTTCTTCATGTCCATCCTACTGATGGTTTCCAAGCATTGCTATATTGAAGTTAATGAAATGTGTTGTCCATTGGCCTGTGGACCACTGGAGAGAGAACTGGTTAGTGAATCATTAGGGATGGTGTCTTAACCATTCATTAATCAAGTATTTATTGACTACCAAATGAACAAAACAGGCTGAAATTCCTACTACTGTGGAGCTTACCTTTCAGTGTGAAACACAATTAAAAGGGTCGGTTTTACAGTATGTTAGAAGGTGACTAGTGCTCTGGGGAAAAAGAAAAGGGTAGCAAAACTCCAGAGGGATGTGTGTGCAAATTTAAATACAGTAGTCAGTTTGACTTCTTTGACAAGGCTATATTTGAGGAAAATTCTTGAAGTAATTGAGGGAATTAGTAAGGGAAGAGTATTCTAGCATTCCACTCTAAGCCTCCAGATAAACAGCAAGGAAGCCAGTCTATCTCAAGTGAGTGAACATAAGGGGTAAACTCAGAAGGATAGCAGAAGGATTCGATCACTTAAAGGACTTTGACTTTGACCCTGACAGTATTGCAGAACCCTTGTAGTGTTCTGAGCAGAGGAGCAAATGATCTGACCTGCTGTTCTTGATGAGAATGGACAAATAATTGTGCATGGGCAGGAAGTGAAGAGTAAAGAATCGGGGGGACCCTCTAGGATGCTATTGCAGCAATCCAGTCCAGAGGGTATGTTGATTTGGATCGCAGTGGTGGTGGTGGAGGTGATATGCATTGGTCTGATTCTGTACACATTTTAAGATGAAAGCCAGTAGAAATTCCTGAGTGTTATGTCACAATGCTACTGGTTGCAAGTAACAGAAACTTAACAAAAACCAGTAAGTACTGGTGGAATTCAAAAGTGTCACATGGAACCTAGAGTTTTAACTCCTTTTGAAGGACATTTAACTCCTTTTGAAGAACTATATCAAAGATACTGAAGATACTAAGAACCCAGCAAACTACTCTGTCTTTTTCTCTGGGATTGCATGGTGTCTGATTGCTTCTCTGTATGTATCTGATTCATCCTTCTTTGCAGTTTGTTTTTTTCTGCCTCTTCACGCTGTTATGGACAATGGCCACCCTAGCCTCCTATTTGCCCTTGCAAATCAAGTGCCAAGGCCAACTCACTTGTACACAAACGACCAAAGTCGTTTACTGGGTTCTTTTTTATTTTATCTTTATTTTTTGAGATGGAGTCTCGCTCTGCCGCCAGGCTGGATTGCAAGTGGCGCCATCTTGGCTCACTGCAACCTCCACCTCCCAGCTTTAAGCGATTCTGCCTCAGCCTCCTGAGTAACTGGGACTACAGGCATGCACCACCACACCCAGCTAAGTTTTGTATTTTTAGTAGAGATAGGGGTTTCACCATGTTGGCCAGGATGGTCTTGATGTCTTGACCTCATGATCCTCCCACCTCGGCCTCCCAGAGTGCTGGGATTATAGGCATGAGCCATTGCGTGTGGCCCAATTTACTGGGTTCTTAAGAAACAGATTCTAACCGGCTCCATCCAGGCAATAGATTGGCTGCCTCCTGAGCAAGTGATCAGGTGATTATCTTGGTCCAGCCTGTAGTCAGGATGGAACAGGATCAAATGCATAATACCAACATGGCTACATACACAGACTTCTGTGTGTGGAAGGCAGCTCTTAGTGGCGTGTGAGCTGCATAAACATCCAAAATGTTGTATATATGGTTATCAGATAATTTTATCACTAGAGGTTGCTTAAATATGAGTCTTTCAAAAAACTTCTTTTGGTTTAGTTATTTTTAGTCATGTGGCTAAGCGATAAAAGCAGTGAAAAAACTTTTGATTGAAAAAGATAAAGCAGCTAGTCATCTAAATTCTTCATTCAACAATAACCAGTGTGAACATTTTATCAATATCATTTCAGATATCTCTGTATCATACATAGAATTAGACGTAAGCTACTGGCCAGGAAGACAGAGTTAATTTAAAATAAAATAATCATAAATGATATTTTAAATTAAAAGTATTAATTTAAATTTTATTTCAATTAAACAAAAGAGAAAACAGTTTAAGTAAAACTGAAGGGATGATTAAACTTTGGATTAATGATTTTTCCCCCAACAAAACACATAAATTCTTATAAGAATCCTCTGATCCGGAAGAAAGCGAGCTGGAAGAAGAAAGTGCCCATTCTTGTCACAGCATTGAGATGAGCCAGGGCCTTTTACTTATTCTCAGGAAACAGCCAACTCTGAGTCTTGAGGGTGCTCAGGCTGACTTTTAGCAGCAGAACATCTAATTCACTGACAAACCTTGAAGGCTTACTTTGTGCTTAGAAATAGGTGAATATACATCTATAAAAATAAAATTATATGCCATAGATGAGAAAATTTAAAGAAAGGGATCCCTGTCTTTTCAGAATCACTAGAGAGATTACAGTTATTATACAGAGTCTTGAATTTTACAAGTTGTTAGAAAACTAAGGGAAAGAACATGGCATAGCCAAACACTTGTAAATATTACCGGAGCCATAGCTGTAATTTATTTCTAATCCAAATCAAGGCACAGAAAGAAAATAAAAAAGAAAACAGGACGCATCTGAAGAAGGTTAATTACATGCCTAGAAAAGAGACCATTTGAGAGGTAAACATTCAGGGGAGATGGTGCCCTGACCACAAATGTGAACATCCACATGTATTTCTTCAGTAGACTATGACACCAAACTCACATGACTTGATTATGTTAGGTTGTAGGATCATACAAAACATTTTGTGTGTCGAAATTCCATGCTTTCCCAACAGCCAAGTGTTTATAATTCGGTTCCTCATAAGTACTGATATGAAGATAATGCCATATTCCAGATATATAGCTAATAATTTAAAACATTTGGTTGGAATTTAATACATTTGTATTACCAGGTTTTTAAAAATATCAATGTGAGTTTGTTTAACATGAGCCAGTTTCACCAGAGTCACACTCTGAGTATTTTTTTGTGTCTAATATCTGAGCATGATCACATAAAATCATTGCCTATATGAGGGCTATATCTGTGGCAGTCTACAGCCTAGGGATAACAAAAGAAGTGATGAATTTGATCTGAAGACCAAAATTAAGGCTGCAACAGGGTTTAGAGAGTATTTAATAATAATAAAAAATATGTATATATTGATTAGCCCACAGTTTTGTATGCTTGAAGCCATATGTTTTTATGGACTGAAATGTACTACAGAGAACTAAAATTTGCCTTTATTTTATTGCTGTATTTTCATCTCTGCTTAATTCTTACTTCTCAGGAAGGTCTAATATGACCTTTCTATCTAAGTCAGTTTCTTCCATTACATACTTTCCTAGTACCATGACTATTCTTTGTATCTCACATCATAATAAAAATTTTGCATCGGTTTATCTGAATTTTGAAAAGAGATTCTGTCTCCACCGCAAGATCCAAATCAGCTAGGGCCACGCCTGGCTGTGTTTAACTTATTGCTACATGGCCCTGCTCAATTTCAGGTACTTGGTAAGTGTTCTCTGAATATTCATTAAGTTTACATAATACCTTTTTTCTAACATATTAAAAAAATGTTATCAGAAATGGTGGCTCACGTCTGTACTCCCAGCATTTTGGGAGGCCAAGGTGGGAGGGTCACTTGAACCCGGAGTTTGTGACCAGCCTGGGCAGCATAGTGAGACTTCACGTCTGCTAAAAATAATTAGTGGGGCACAATGTTGCCTGCCTAAAATCCCAGCTACTCAAGAGGCTGAAGTGGGAGGATCACTTGAGTCTGGGAGATTGAGGATACGGTGAGAGGTATGATCTTCCCACTGTATGCCAGCCAGGGCAACAGAGTGAGACCCTGTCTCAAAATAAAAAAAAAAAAAATATATATATATATAGAAAGAGAAAATGTTATACATGAGGTATATGAGGAAACATGTATATTTCTGGGGAAGTCATACATTTCTAATAGTCTTTGAACAAGAGAAAGTTCATATTTGTAATTCATTTATACAACTCAATACACTATAATATATTGACCTACTTATAGTTTATAATTAAAATTTGAATCTAGGTTATTTTATTCTTTTCTTGGACAATTCTTAAAATGAGTAGCAATTGAAGGAAAGACAATTTTGTAACTGATGAGGATATTTTTTTCTTTTTTTCTTGAGATGGAGTCTCGCACTGTTGCTGCGGCTGGAGTGCAATGGCGTGATCTCAGCTCACCGCAACCCCACCTCCCAGGTTCAAGCAATTGTCCCGCCTCAGCCTCCTGAGTAGCTGGGATTACAGGTGCCTACTACCACACCCGGCTAATTTTTTGTATTTTTAGTAGAGACAGGTTTTCACTATGTTGGCCAGGCTGGTCTCGAACTCCTGACCTCGTGATCTGCTTGGCTTGGCCTCCCAAAGTGCTGGGATTACAGGTGTGAGCCACGGTGCCTGGCCTAGGATATTTTAAAATAATAAATTAAAAAGATTTATTATTAAAGTACAAAAGCTTTTGGGAGACCTCTTCAATGGACACTAATGTTTTCTCAATTTGTAGTACCTAATATTATGTTTTAAAAATATCTTTATTTTCTTCCTAATATGCAATGAATGATTATATGTTTACCATTTAAATTTAGAACTTAAACATACATTTGAGAAAAATTCATGTTTGATTTATCTCCTGGTTCAGCTACATAACAATATAAAAATTTGATGCTTTATTGAAATAGGACTTTACAAATCCATTTAGATGTTCATTAGGATTGGGCAGAAAGACTATTCGATACAAGGAAATGAACTCCAACTAATGTAGCCTAGCTATTATTGCTAGAAAAATCTCAGGAGTAAGAAGATGATACTGTCAGGCTCTAGAAATGCAACCTGACGACAACGGCTTGCAGGACAGATGAACTGCAAATAGGAATGGGTTAATCACCCCACAATTAATGCAAAGGAAATGAATTTGAAGCGCCGGACATCTTAGGAATTCAGTTTTACATTTAGACATTAACAAGTAAATAGTAAAGGATAATATGAAAATGCTACGACAGGGAAGATGTGTCAGAAATTTGCAGATTAATTTCTTTCATTTTGATTTATAATAACTGTACCGAATCCTTATATTTATACATCACTTAAAAAATTACTCATTCCGCTTTTGGTCTTCATTATTTATTAACAAAAATTTAATTTTAACTTTTCTTAAAATTGAATATTTTCACATTGCAGATTTTATATAAAAACTTTTTTCATTGCACCTTTAAAGGTCATAACTTCTAATAACAATTACATTAATTGTTAGCCTTAGAGTAGCTTTTTTATGCTGCTTCAACAGGCATAGAATAACAGTAATGGATTGTTTTGGCATTAATATGTCTTCATTGCCTTATTCAGTTGATTCAATCTCTTTTTTTTCCTCTCTTATTATCTTAAATTGTACTGTATATTCATGAGCAATTTTCTTCATTTGTGGAAACTAATTACTAACGTGAGGTAAAGCATTACAGGCTCTGGAGCCTCTGCCACGAATTGGGAGATTATGCAGAAGAAGTAAGATTGGAAGTTACTTGGACGTGTAGGAAGTGTTGTGTCCCACAGGAACTAAGAACAACTACTTTAACAAAATAAAAGGACTTACGTATACCTCTATTAGATATCTTCATCACATTCTATAGAACAGGGATACTTATGGGCTAAACAGATTATGATAAATTTTAAAAGATTCAGTTGGTAGAAAGTAAGAGGAAAACTAGGACCATGTTGTAGCACAAAGAATGTTTTCAAAAATTTGAGACTAAAAATGTCCTTTTGGGTTAGCAACAAAGAGTTCTTCAGTGGTTTTTCTAAGGGCAGTTTAAGTGTAATGGGGTGGTGCTGGGTAGGGGTGGGTGGAGGGGTGGAAGTCAGAAGTAAGATAAACAGTTTTTCTCAGCATTTGTTCACTCAACAAATATTTAACACCCACAGAGGAGTGTGAGACCAACTGGGCAACATAGTGAGAACTCGTCTCCACAATTTTTTTTTTTTTTTAAATTGGCCGGGTATGGTGGCCTGTGCCTGTGGTCCCAGCTACTTAGAAGGCTGAGGCCAGAGGATCGCTTGAGCCCAGGAGTTCCAGGCTGCAGTGAGCTATGATCTTGCCACTGCACTCCAGCCTGGGTGACAGAGCAAAAGCCTGGGAGAATGTGTTTAAATGGTGACAGGAAAGCATGAATAAAGAAGGAAAGCTTAAAATACATTGAGAGAAAATATATTGATGATGATGGAAGGGAGATGAAAGTGGTCAGGGTCCAAAGCCCATGTGGAGGGCTTCACATAGAAAGAAAGAACAGTATTTCACAGCTGGATGCAGCCAGAGATGGAAGGATAGCATCTAAACTTTCCCTACAGTTTTCCTCAAATGGACAACTCCTGAGTTCATGCACTTGTCACCCCTGGCTTCTGCATGAGACATAACCACAGGGATGGGGAGGGGAAATGGGAGATGGGCTAACACTGAATGCTTCCTGTTGATAAAAAAGGCACTTTAAACATAGTCAGCTGGCTGGTCCCGCTGGCTCACGTCTGTAATCCCAGCACTTTGGGAGGCCAAGGTGGGCGGATCACAAGGTCAGGAGTTCGAGACCAGTCTGGCCAAAATGTTGAAACCCATCTCTACTAAAAAAATACAAAAATTAGCCGGGCATGGTGGCCTGCGCCTGTAATCCCAGCTACTCGGGAAGCTGAGGCAGGAGAATTGTTTGAACCCGGGAGGCAGAGGTTGCAGTTAGCTGAGATCACGCCATTGCACTCCAGCCTGGCGACAGAGCAAGATTCCGTATCGAAGAAAAAAAAGTTAGCTATATCCTCCTACAAATATGTATATAAAGAAGATATTTTAGTTCAAATTAGTCTTGGAAATATTCATGTAAATTCTTTATTACATTTAGTTTCACACTAGGATGGTTTCACTTAAATGATTGAAGGCATGTATCTGAAATTAGCAGAGGATTCATGTTTAACAATTTATCATTATAAATGATAAATTATAATACCAATTATAAGTTATAATAAATATTACATAAGAAACTATAATAAACCTATAATTTATAACTATTAATTATATCACAAAATCATAGCTCTATAAAACAATGACAAGGTTACAAATCTGTAAATAGCAAGACTCAATGGTGGCATTAATGCCAATGCCCGAAATTACTATAGAAACTCTCAAATAACACTGTTATCCTTGTAAATGCTTCTTTATAAAGACTGCAGTAGGTGCCTACTTCCTCCGGGAAGAGAACTGGACATTAAAAGAAAGGCTCTGCCCGCATAAGCTTCCAATCTACCAAACGGAAGCTGAAACCCTGCCCAGCGGACCCGCCCGCTTGCCCTGAACGTGCCTCCCGTCACGTAAGCTGGAAAACGACTGGGGGCGGAGCTAAGGGGAGCGGCGAGAATTCCGGAAATGTGACCGGATTGGGCGGGGCCTGTACCTTGGCCCTACGCTCCCGTTGGCGCCGCATCCTGTCAATATTTCGCCAAACCTCCAGGCGCCGTCAGTGTGTGAATATTTACCCAGCTTGCCGCCGCGGGCGGAGAACTAGCAGCTATGCCCTGGGATCTTGCACGCATGCGTGTAGCTGGACGGTCAGCGTGCGAGTGACGTCACGTGCGCGCCCGTCTAACTTCTTCCTAGGGTTGTTTCTAAACTGCCGGTGAGTAAAATTTGTAAGGTTTGGTGTGTTCGTTGAGTGGGTACCAGACGGAAGGGGCCCGAGATTGAATTAGTTTAGATCCAAATTTGATGTAATTATCGCAGAGAAACACTTTTTCTTACGAGTGTTTATCTCGATCCTACTGTGTTCAGCATCTTTCTTGGTGTTTTGGGAGGAGCAGAGTTAAGTCCAAGTCCCCGCCCTCACAGAGCTCAGGTGGCTTGGGGGAAGGTTGGTACGCAAACGTTAAAATTGGATATCGACACTAGTGAGTGTCCCAGTCAAGAGATCTGTGAATAAGGTGGAGCCTACGATGCACAAGTTAATCTCAGTTCAGTAATTTTTGTTTTTTAGTTTATTTAGGGGGTGAAGGGAGGAGGCCACAGAAACATCTTGGAGTACGAAGCTTTTGGTGCACAATTTGCCTATACAATATTACAGCTCCCGTGGGGATTAAAAAAAAACCCAGGATTTTTCAGCCTCCCTCTTCCCCAATAACTTTTACATTTTAAAGCACAATGTTAAAGGCGTTTGTTAGTGACATTGTTACAGATTTTAAAACTTGCTTTTTAGAGGTACTTTAAATACGCAGCTTAGTAGAAAATGGTTAAGTTTCAGTTCCGTGGAAGAATGTCCTGTATTGATCTTTGCAATAAAATTGTAAAATAATCCATCCTCCTGTCACCCCGAACCCTGAACCGTGTTAACCATAATAAGGAAAAGCATAACTAAGTCAAACAGACTTAGAGCAAATTATTGACTGCATTTTGGATAAAACACTGGTTTTGTATCTTCAGCAGCAAGTTGTCAAATTCCCTAGTTGAATTTGCTTTGGACATCAGTGTGAAGAAGAACTGATATGCCACTTGAATTAATAAAGGAAGTCAATGGGGTGCCTGAAGTTCAGCCGCTGAGTAAATTACTTAAAGTAGATTTCGGATCCCTACAGCCAGGTTACAATTATAGCAAGAAATATATTCAGGTAAGAATTTCTGTAACTCAGAATGCTTTTTCCTATTAAAAGGAATGCAGTTTTTTAATGTGGAGTTTATTCATGAGAACTGGTTTAGGTATGGTTTTTGTCTTTGTCGTAACATTTGAGATTGAATATTTCAATACGTTTTTCAGTATTTAGCAAACAATTAGCAAATTCATGAAACATTGGAGTAAGTTTCTGAGGTACAAAGATGAAGAAGTATAGGCCCTGAACTAAAGGTAATCACATTTCTGTGGGGTCTGACAATCACCTGATCTCCAGTTAAAATTAGTAGGTGTGTTATTAGCATTGTGATATGTAAGCATGAGAGCTTTTGGTTCTGACAGATCAGGAAAGTTGAGCTGCAACTTACGGGATAACAGACTGTGCTGTACCTTCCTTTGGTGTAAAAAACAGTTCTTATGTGCATATTGAGGAATTTGGATGTTACTCTAAAAACTATGGGAAGTCTTTGGTAGGTTTTAGCAGGAGAAAAACATGATTTACTTTGAGTTCAAAAAACTTTGCTTCTAGGTAGAGAGTATATTGGAGAAGGCAAGGTTAGTGGAAAGATGTTAAGAGGCAATTACAGTAATTTAGATGAGAGTTGATGATGATCTGGGCCAGTGGCAGGGGGGATGCTGGGAAGGAGATTGAAAAAAGATAGTAATAATAATACCTAAAGTTAACATTCGTTGCATTTTTTTCCGTACATTAGGTAGTGTTTTAAGTGCTTTACATGTATTATTTAATCATCACAAAGACCTATGACGGTAGGTACTGTTATTAAAGATGCCGTGTTTCAGAAAGGTTAAGCAATTTGCTTGAGATTGTATTGATAAAATGTAGTAGAGCAGGAATTTGAATATAGATGATTTGCTTTAGACTTGACAGGATAAAGAAGCAGAATCAGTAGGTCTTAGAAAACAATTAGACTAGAGTGGCAAAGAGAAATTCAGGAAACTTCTGTTTCTAATTTCTAGCCAGCCAGGAGAAGAAAATAGAGGGTACACATTTAGGGAGAAACATTTAGGGAGTTCAATTTGGACAAATTTGAAAGGTCTTCAGAGATGTATAAATAGTAGTGTCCAGTAGGCAAATGGATTGGGGAGTTTGAAGCCCAGAGGGTCTCTAATTTAGATGGGTTTGAGCCAAAGCATAGAAGAGAAGAGAACCATGTTGAAGGAGTCAGTGAAAGAAAGTAGCATGAATAGGAAGCAGAGATGGTCTAGAGAAGGAGGAAGAAACTCAGGAGAGAGTGGTGTCTTTGATACATAAGAAAGCAAGTTTCAGTAACACTTGTATAGATTGCTGTTTAGTAGGCACTCTCCTAAATGCTTTGTATATGTAATCTCTTAATCCTGAGAACCCTAAGTATTATTCTCATTTTATAGCTGGAAAACAAACACAGGTTCAGTAATTTATTCAAGGTCTAATAGCCAGTAAGTGGCTGAGCAGTGATTTACATGCCCATTGTCTTTGCCATTAACCAGAGCATTATGTTGCTATTAGATGCTCAAAGGTCTGGAAAGTATCTGTTCATTCTAATAACCAAGAAATTATTGATCACTTGGAAAGGTTAGTTTTGTTTAAACACTAAGAAGCAAATTCATTTTTCGGTAGTGTGAGGATTGAATGTCAGGTGAAAAATGAAAGCAGAAAATGTCTTTCAAGAAATGAGTTGTGATACTTTTGATAATTCAAGCAATTTTTTAAAAATTTGTTTTGTAAATATGTATGGGAAACAAGTGCAGTTTTGCTACATTGATGTATAGCATTGTGGTGAAGTAAGTGCCTTCAGTGCATCTGTCCCTGGAGCAATGCAGCTTGTACCCACCAAGCAACCTCCCATCATCCACTCCACTGCTAATCCCCTACCCCTCCAAGTTTCCATTGTCCATCTCTCTACACTCTGCTTCCATGTGTACTCATTATTTAGCTTACATTTTTGAGTGAGAACATGCAGTATTTCTCTTTGTGTCTCAGTTGTTTCATTTAAGATAAAGGTCTCCATTTCTATCCATGTTGCTGTGAAAGACAATTTCATTCTTTTTAATGTCTAAATAGTATTGTGTATATATATGACTTTTTAAATCCAGTCCTCCATTGATGTACACTTTGGTTGATTCCATATCTTTGTGATTTTGAATACCACTGTGGTATACATATGAGTGCAGGTCTCTTTTTTATTTAATGATTTCTTTTCCTTTGGGTAGATACCCAGTAGTGGGATTGCTGGATCAAATGGTAGTTCTACTTTTAGTTCTTTGAGAACTCACTGTACTGTTTTCCATAGAGGTTGTAGTAATGTGTGTTCTCGCCAACAGCGTATAACAGTTCCTTTTTCTTTGCACCCCAGTGTCATGTTTTTGTCTTTTTAGTACCCATTTTGATTGGTGTAAGGTGGTATTTCATTGTGGTTTAATCTGCATTTTACTGATGATTAGTTATATTGAAAATTTTCTCATGTGCTCGCTGGCTGTTTATCTTCTTTTGAAAAATGTCTATTCATGTCCTTAGCCTACTTTTTAATGGGATTATTTGGGGTTTTTTGGTTGAGTCTCTTGTAAAATCTGGATATTAGTCCCCTGTTGAATGCATAGTTTGCAAATATTTTCTCTCATTCCAGAGATTGTTCATTCTGAGTATTTCTTTTGTAGCACAGAAGCTTTTTAATTTAATTAAGTTCCATTTGTCTATTTGTGTTTTTATTGCCTGCACTTTTGAGGTCTTAGTCATTGTGGGGAAAAGAAAAGAAAGATCAAACTGTTACTGTGTCTATATAGAAAGAAGTAGACATAAGAGACTCCATTTTGTTCTGTATTTGAGATGCTGTTAATCTGTGACCCTACCCCCAACCTTGTCCTTGCAAGAGACATGTGCTGTGGTGACTCAAGGTTTAACGGATTTTGGGCTGTGCAGGGTGTGCTTTGTTAAACAAGTGCCTGAAGGCAGCTTGCTGGTTAAAAGTCATCACCATTCTCTTAATCTCAAGTACTCGGACGCGTACACTGCCAAAGGTCGCAGGTACCTCTGCCTAGGAAAGCTAAGTATTGTCCAAGGTTTCTCCCCATGTGATAGTCTGAAATATGGCCTCGTGGGAAGGGAAAGATCTGATCGTCCCCCAGCCTGACACCCGTGAAGGGTCTGTGCTGAGGAGGACTAGTGTAAGAGGAAAGAAGCCTCTTGGCAATTGAGATAGAGAAAAGCATCTGTCTCCTGCCCATCCCTGGGCAATGGAACAACATCTCGGTGTGAAACCCGATTGTCTGTTCCGTTTACTGAGAAAGGAGAAAACTGCCTTAGGGCGAAAGGCGGGACTTGCTAGCGTCATGCTGCTCTTTATGCACTAAAAAGGTTTATGGAGATGTTTACATAGGCATATCAAGGCACAGCATTTTTCCTTAAACTTCTGTCAGAGATCTTTAGTCACCTGTCTTACTGCTGACCTCCCTACGATTGATCCTATTATCCTGTCACTTCCCTTTTTCTAAGATGGTAAAGATAATGATCAGTAAATACTGAGGGAACTCAGAGACCGGTGCCGGCATGGGTCCTCTGCATGCTGAGCGCCGGTCCCCTGGGCCCACTTTTTCTTTCTCTATACTTTGTGTCTTATTTCTTTTCTCACGTCTCTCATTCCACCTAACGAGAAACGCCCACAGGTGTGGAGGGGCAGGCCACCCCTACAGTCATGAATTGTTTGCCTAAACCAATATCTATCTAAAAGAGTTTTTCCTAGGTTTTCTTCTAGTATTTTTATAGTTTTGGGTCTTGCATTTAAATGTTTAATCCATCAAGTTTATTTTCATATATGGTGACATATACGAGTCCAGTTTCACTCTTCTGCATGTGGCAATCCAGTTTTCCCAGCACCATTAATTGAAAAGTTTGTCTTTTCCCCAGTGTAGTGTTCTTGCCATCTTTGTCATAGATCAGTTGGCTGTAAGTATGTGACTTTATTTCTCGTTTCTCTGTTTTGTTCCATTTATCTGTGTCTCCATTTTTATACTACTACCATACTATTTTGGTTGCCTTGTAATATGTTTTGAAGTGAGGCAATGTGTACCTCCACCATTGTTCTTTTTGATTAGAATTGCTTCGGCAATTTGGCCTCTTTTTTGGTTCCATATGAACTTTATCATTGTTTTCTTCTAATTCTGTGAAGAATGACATCAGTAATTTGATAAGGTTTGCATCGAACCTGTAGCTTTGGGCGGTGTGTTCATTTTAATAATATTAATTCTTCTGATCCACCAGCATGAGATGTTTTTCCATTTTTTTAATGTTGTTTGCAATTTCTTTCATCCGTCCTTTGTAGTTTTCCTTGCAGAGATCTTTCACCTTGTTAGTTAAGTATATTCCTAGGTATTTTATTTTATTTTTGTAGCTATTGTGAATGGGATTACATTCTTGATCCTCAGCTAGCTTTTTATTGGTGTATAGAAACACTACTGATTTTTGTACATTGATATTGTATCCTGAAGCTTTACTTAATTTATCAATCTAAGAGATTTTTGTTGGAGTCTTGAGGGTTTTCTGTATACAAGATCATATCATTAGCCAACCATGATAATTTGACTACTTCTTTTCCAATTTGGATGCCTTTTCTTTTTTTCTCTTGCCTGATTTTTCTGGCTAGGACTTGCAGTACTATATTGAATAAGAGTGGTGAAAGTGGGTATCCTTATCTTGTTCCAGTTCTTAGAGGGAATCTTTTCAACCTTTCCCCAATTCAGTATTATGTTGGCTGTGGATTTGTCATACGTGGCGTTTATTATGTTGAGGGATGTTCCTTCTGTGTCTGGTTTGTTGAGGAGTTTTGTCATGAATGGAAGATGAATTTTGTCAAATGCTTTTTCTTCATCGGTTGGGATGATCATCTGGTTTTTGTCCTTAATTCTGTTTATGTGGTGTATGACACTTATTGATTTGTGTATGTTGAACTATCCTTGCATCCCTGAGATAAGTCTCACTTGATCGTGGTGTGTGATCTTTTTGGCATGCTGTTGGATTCAATTTGCTATTATTTGGTTGATAATTTTGCGTGTCTGTCATCAGAGATACTAGTTGTCAGACCTCTGAGCCCAAGCCAAGCCATCGCATCCCCTGTGACTTGCACGTATACGCCCAGATGGCTTGAAGTAACTGAAGAATCACAAAAGAAGTGCAAATGCCCTGCCTTAACTGATGACATTTCACCACAAAAGAAGTGAAAATGGCCAGTCCTTGCCTTAAGGGATGATATTATCTTGTGAAATTCCTTTTCCTGGCTCATCCTGGCTCATCCTGGCTCGAAAAGCTCCCCCACTGAGCACCTTGTGACCCCCCACTCCTGCCTGCCAGAGAACAACCCCCCTTTGACTATAATTTTCCTTTACCTACCCAAATCCTATAAAATGGCCCCACCCTTATCTCCCTTCGCTGACTCTTTTCAGACTCAGCACACCTGCACCCAGGTGAAATAAACAGCCATGTTGCTCACACAAAGCCTGTTTGGTGGTCTCTTCACACGGATGCGCATGACACTAGTCTGTAGTTTTTGTTTTGTGTGTCTTTGTCTGGTTTTGGTATCAGGGTGATTCTGACCTTGTAGAATGAGTTAGGGAGAATTCCCTCCTCAGTAGTTTTGGAATAGTTTCAGGTGGATTGGTGTTAGCTCTTTTTGTGTTTTGTACATCTAGGCTGTGAATCCATCTGGTCCTGGACTTTGTTTTATTGGGATTTTTTTTTGTATTACTATGCAGTCTTGCTATCATCATTGATCTGTTCAGGAATTCTGTTTCTTCCTGGGTCAATCTTGGGAGGTCATATGTTTCCAGTGAAAAGAAACCAGGCACATTCCTCCATATATCTCCCAACTTCCTGAGCCCAGCACAAACACATTCCTCCATATCTCTCTCAACTTTAGAAAAACACCACCTGGGAAATCTCCGATAAGGGCACAGCGGGAACCAATAAAAAATGCTAAATGTATAATGTTAACCAATTGTAATGTTGTAACCAAAAGAATTCCCTTGTTCCCCTGTAACTTTACATATCCTGTTTACATCGGGCTATAAAAAGCAAGCACTCGCATTGTTCAAGGCCCTCTTGTATGCTATGGAAGGGAGGGACCAAGTTCGAACTTGCAGTAAAAGATCCTTGCCGCTTGGCTTCGACTCTGAACTCTGGTGGTGTTCTTTGGGGAACAAACGGTCTGGGCATAGCACCAACAATTTATCCATTTTTTTATGTTTTCTAGTTTATGGGCATATAGTTATACATAATAGTCTCTGATTACCTTTAGAATTTCTGTGGTATCAGTTGTAATGTCTCCTTTTTCCTCTCTAATTTTATTTGGATCTCTTCTCTCCTTTTCTTGGTTAGTCTAGCTGATAGTTCATCAATTTTGTTTCTCTCTTTAAATAACCAACTTTTTGTCTCATTGATCCTTTGGGTTTTTTTGTTGTTGTTTTTGGTTCTTGTTCATTTAGTTTTGCTCTGATCTTTGTTATTTCTTTGCTTCTGCTAACTCTGAGTTTAATTTGTTCTTTTTTTTTCTAGTTTCATTGAGGTGTGATGCTAGTGTGTTAATTTGTGATCTTTCTACTTTTTTCTCTACTGAATCCCACATTGTTTGCTTGTCTAGGAAATTTTTTATATCTCTTTTATTAAGCTTCTTCTGGCAGTATATAAAATTTTGGCTTACTTTTTTTTTTCCTTTTTTTCGAGCACTTTGAAAATGCCATCCATTCCCTTTTGGCCTGTAAGATTTTTGTTGAAAAGTCCAGTTAGTTTTATAGTGTTTTCTTTATAGGTGACTAGATAGATGCTTTTCTCTTGGTAATTTTAAAATTATTTTTTTTAAACTTTGACTTTGGCCGGGCGCGGTGGCTCACGCCTGTAATCCCAGCACTTTGGGAGGCCGAGGCGGGCGGATCACAAGGTCAGGAGATCGAGACCACGGTGAAACCTCGTCTCTACTAAAAATACAAAAAAAAATTAGCCGGGCGCGGTTGTGGGCGCCTGTAGTCCCAGCTACTCGGGAGGCTGAGGCAGGAGAATGGCGGGAACCCGGGAGGCGGAGCTTGCAGTGAGCTGAGATCCGGCCACTGCACTCCAGCCTGGGCGACAGAGCGAGACTCCGTCTCAAAAAAAAAAAAAAAAAAAAAAAAAAAAAATAAACTTTGACTTTACACGTTATGAATATAATATGCTATGGTGAAGTCCTTTTTGCAGTATATTTTCCTCAGGATAGCTGGGCTTCCTGTATCTGGATGTCTAACTCTCTTCCTAGACTTTAGAAGTTTCCATTGATTATTTCCTTAAATAGGTTTTTTAAACTTTCTAATCTCTCTTTCTCCTTAGGAATACTGATAATTCATACGTTTGTTTGCTTTATGTAGTCCTGGACATCTCAAAAGGCTTTGCTCATTCCTTTTTATACTTTTTCCTATTTTTGCCTGACTGCATTATTTCAAAATTTTGTTCTGTCTTCAGGTTCTGAGATTCTTTCGTTTGCTTGGTCTAATCTGTTATTGAATCTTTTGAATATATTTTGTATTTTCTTCAATTTTTTAATTCATGGTTTCCATTTTCTTTCTTTCTTGTTTTTTAAAGATCTCTGTTTCATTGGTAAATCTCTCATTCATAACCTGAATTGATTTTCTGATTTCTTTGTATTGGTTTTCAGATTTCTCTTGCATCTCATTAAACTTCTTTAAAATCACTAGTTTGGATTCTTTATCTGGCATTTTGAGGAATTTTTTAAAATTGATATCTATTGCTAGATAATTGTTGTGGTCTTTTAGCGATGTCGTATTTCTCTGCTTTTTCATGTTTTCTGTGCCCTTCCTTTGATATCTGCGCATCTGGTGTAGTAATTACTTGGTCCTTTTTTTTTTTTGAAATTGCATTTGTAGGGAAGAAATGTTTTCTGAAGATGTGTATATGTTGTTGGTTAAGATACTTTGGCTTTGATTTTTGGTGCCTTTGGTAGTGTGGCCTTATATTAAGAATGTATCAACATTTCCTTTCTTTTTCAACTTATTTATGGTTTAGTATTTTAATTATCTCTTAGCATATAATAAGATCATGTTTTTTTAATCCAGTCTGACAGTCCTACTATTTAATCAGCATAATCAACTTATTTAAAATAATTATTGATATGGTTTTGTTTGTCTATGAAACGATTTGAGTTCCCTTTGTTTTTCCTGTTTTTTGTTTTCCTTCCTGAGTTCTTTTGGGTTAAATATTTTTTATTCTATTTTATTTTCTCCATTGGCTTTGAACAACACCTGTTTTGTTCCTTTAGTGGTTATGATAGTGCTAACAATATGCATCCTTACTAAGGTATACTTACAGCTACTATTGTACCATTCCCCATGGTACAGTTGTTATTTCTCATGTCCTGCTTTTTTCTTCCCTTGACAAATATAAGAATCTTATAATAGTGAAATTCCATTTACTCACTCCCCTGTTCATTGAGCTGTTATATTTTTTACATGTACGTGTATTATAAACTCTACCTTACATTACTACTTTTGCTTTAAACAATGAGTCTAAAGGAAATTAAAAGAAGGAAAAAATATGGTCTTTATATTTACTGACATATTTACCATTTCTGGTGTTCTTCATTTTTACCTGTAGATCCATTTTTATCTGGGCATTATTTCCCTTCATCTTGAAAAACATCTGCCATTTCATATATTTCAGCTGGAGATAACTTCTCTTAGCTTTCATTCATTTGAAAATGCCTTTATTTCATGTTTGTTTTGAGGGATGTATTTATTGGATATAGAATTCTGTGTTGACTTTTTTTTTCTTTTAGGACTGTAGAGATACCAGTCCACTGCTTTCTGGCTTCTATTGTTTTGTATGCGATTTGCTTTTTTTTTTACTGTTCCCTTTCTATTTTATCTTTTAGTTTAAGCAGTTGGACTGACATGTGCTTAAGTATGCTTTTTCTTTGAATTTCTTCTCTGTGGGTAAGTGAGCTTCTTGGATTTATTCAGTGTTTTTCATCAAATTTGGGAAATTATTGGATAATATTTCTTGAAATATTTTTTTTCTGCCACATTATTACCCTTTTCTGTTTTTGGGATGCCAATTACATGTGTATGTTGTATTAGGCTGTTTGATACTGTAACACAGATCTCTGAGATTCTGTTCCTTTCTCTTTTACTGTGTTTTATTTGTGTGGCAGAGAGGATTTTCAGTTGAGTAATTTCTGTTGCTCTCTCTTTGAGTTCACTGAACCTTTTGTCTGCCATATCCAATATTCTGGATGCATTTTTAGTGAGTGTTTTAATTTTAGTTGAGGGAGTGAGGGATAAAATATATCTGATAATAAAAAGAAATCTACATTTCAGTTTTGCTTGTCTATATTTTTCATGTAGACATTTGTTTGTAACACATTTTACTCACCTATTTCTTTTTAATTTTTATTTCTATTTATTTTCCTGGAATTTTCTTTCTTATTAAATGAAGTGTTATGAATTACAGTTGGTCTTTTCTACTTAATTGCATTTAAATTATTATCAAATGCTTGTTAGCATTCTCAACTTATTTTACATCTGGTCAATTAGTGTGATATTTCTTGTATACTTGTATTTATTAATAAAGTGCCATGATTTGATTCCTTTTTGACATATCATTGATAATGATTATTTCCAAGCTGCATCTAATTTTGACATACATCTAATTGTTTTGTATGCTTGATATAGAGATGTTAAATACTATGACAGTTTACTAAGTTCTTATTTTATTTTTGTTCCTACTTATATTAATGAAATATTTTTTTAATTTCAACATTTTCTTAATTGTTTGCTTAAGAGTTGGATGTTGCTCTGTCACCCACGCTGGAGTGCTGTGGTGTGATCATAGCTCATTGTAACCTCAAACTCCTTGGCTCAAGGAATCCTCCCACCTCAGCCTCCCGTGTAGCCGAGATTACAGGCACATGCCACCACAGCCAGCTAATTAAAAATTTTTTTTTTTTTTATAGAGGCAGGGTCTTTCTATGTTCCCCAGGCTGGTCTCAAACTCTGCACCCTCAAGCAATCCTCCCACCTTGACCTGTCAAAGTGCTGGGATTACAGGCATGAGCTATCACCCCTGTCCAATTTTAACATTTTTATTAACGAATTCTTTTAGCTATAAGTGAACATGTTAGTATCTAGTAGGGCTAAAACTAGGAAATACCTTTTATGTATTTCTTATGGTTAACAGATTGCTATGTAGAATGCTCATTTTTTTAAAAAAAAGATTGAGGTATTTGTGTTCTTTTACATATTGGAATCATTTTTCAGCTCTCTATTGTGTACTTACATACCCTTTTCTAATCTGCAGATGTCAATGTTTTTTGAATTTTATTAAATGGATTTTAGTGCTACATTCTGTTTTTTTGTGTAGACTTCTATGAGTTTTGACAAATATGTGCAAATGTGTATGTAACCACAATCACAATCAAGTAGTTCTTCTAGAATTTTATAGTTAGCTACTTTGCCAACTCTAACCACTCATGACCGCTTACCAATTTCCTGGCACTGTATTTTTGTTTTTCAAGAATGTCATATAAATGGCATTATACAGCATGTAGCCTTTTGCATCTGGCTTCTTTCACTTAGTATGATGCATCTGACATTCTTTCAGGTTGTTTTTTTTCAGTAGTATTTCTTTCTGTTGGTGATTAGAATTTTGTTGCAGCCTATTCATCCATTGCCCAGTGTAGGAATATTTGGATTCTTTCCAGTTTTTGTGGTGGTGAATAATACAACTGTAAATATATATGTACAGAGTTTTATCTGAACATAGGTTTTTATTTCATTTGAGTAAATGTCAAGTGTCCAAATAGTTCCTAAGCAACAGTATATGATATAGCTCGTAGGTTGACATGCTATACTTCTCTAGATTCAGCTGTTAAGGAGGCAAGGCACCCAATAGATTTAGGTAGTATATTACTTATTGGCACAGCAGGGAACATGAACTTCATGTTTGCACTGGTTCTTCTTTCCTCCCCAAGTCCCATGGGGGCAGGGCCAGGTACATAATGTGCACATGGAGTTTGTAGCACATCTGAGGGTCACTGAGCTTAGAAAATCCCCAGTTTTTAAGAAGTGTGTATTTGTTTGTCAGGTCAGCCATAACAAAGTACCACAGATTGGGTGGCTTAAACGTTTATTTTTCTCATAGTTCTGAAGGCTAGAAGATCAGTATCAGAGTGGCCGCAGGATTGGTTTCTTCTGAGGTCTTTCTCCTTGGCTTACAGATGCTCACCTTCTTGCTGTGTCTTCACCTGGCTTTTTCTCTGTGCTTGCCCGAGACTCTGGTATCTTTCTGTATGTCCCATTCTCTTTTGAGGTCACCAGTCAGACTGGATTAGGGCACATTCTAATGGCCTCTTTTTAACCAAACTACCTCTTTAATGGCCCTGTCTCCAAATACAGTCAAATTCAGAGTTGTTGGGGGTTAGAGCTTCAACCTGAAATTTGGGAGAACACAATTCAGTCCATAACAGGATGTGTTATGTTTTTTATATCTATACTAATTCATTTTTGTCCTAAAAGCAAACAGAATTTGTAGAGTAGAGTCAGACTCTTATCACAGTTATGCAGTGTATACGATATCTCAGTCTACAATGCACTGCATATATGATGGTGCTCCGTCCCATAAGATTATAGTACTGTGTTTTTACTCTACCTTTTCTAGGTTTGTATATGTTTAGATACATACATACAATTGTCTTATAATTGCCTACAGTATTTAATACAGTATATGTTGTGCAGGTTTATAGCTTAAAAGCAATAGGCTATATTGTATAGCCTCGGTGTATAGTAGGCTATACCATGTAGGTTGGTTTAGGCATACTCTGATGTTCACACAAAGACGAAATTGCCTGACAACACATGTTTCAGAATGTATCCCTGTTGTTAAGCACCACATAATTATATTATTCTCAGCAACTGCTCCATTTCAGCATATCTCAGCAATAACCCCCTGCCTGTCCTCCCCATTCAGAGCAATGCAGTGAGGGCCAGATGTCTTCCTGCTATGTGAAGGGGATTTCTTGTACTCTCAGTGAGGAAGGTTGAAATGATGCATCTAGGAGTTTATATAGGGCAGCTATTCAACTTTACCCCTCCTGATTAAGTTGTCATTTAATCTGATTGATTGTGGTTCTCTTGATTGCTTTGTGTTTTTTCTTGCCTTTTTTGTATGTCTCATATGTTGTTATTGTTCAAAGCTATACGTCTTGTGTAGGACAGTGGAAATTGAGGTAGTTTTTATTTCTGGGCATGTGTAGGTCTTTCTTTGTGCTAGGCCTTTAGTGTGGTGCATTGAGTTCATCTAGTCAGGGGTAGAGTTAGGTTTGGGATTTGTTGTTGTTGTTGGTTCTTCAATGCACTAGAGGCTTCATATTCCTCTAAAGTTACTTTGTATGTAGGATCAGAGCTGGTTGACTAGAGGATTTTTCTTTTGTCTTCCCCATCCTTAGTTTTAGATCTTTCCTTTGTGCTTTGCCTCAAATAAGGTCTCTCTCCCTGCTCAAGGTCTTCTCTTCCAGTAGTAGACTATGTTACTTTTTACTAGGTACTGGTTAGCCTTTAATTGGTAGATGTTCTCTGTTCTGATGAAGACTGTCTTGGTAGCAGTAGGTCCCGGGTCTTGTGAGTGGGGCCTTCTCAATGATCCTGCTTTGCCTCTAGCTGTATAGGTCTGGGCCTTTCACCTATGTACCTGTTCCTGCCCACCCTAACAGGGATAGAAAGTTTTTTTTTCCTGTTCTTGCCTTTCAGCTGCAGTGGATTTCCACCAATAGTCGTGGATTGACATGTTTTTTTGCCCTTCTCCCAGCATTTTAAGGCCTTTGTTCTGAAAGAAAGAGGAGAAAGATCCAAGCAGAGTTTCCTGCCTTTCGTGCAATAACTGCTGCTGCCTTTGCCCTACTTCTGTCCTGAACCTTGTCAGGTCTGTGGAGAAGCGCATGTAAATGAATATGAATTCCCCTGTGTTTGCAGCTCCGGGGCTCCATGTGTTTTCATTGCCCCATACTTGGCCTCTAGCAATTCATTAAAAGTGTTAGATGAATTTTTCTTACAGATGTCTGGGAACATTTGTCATTTAGGTAAGCAAGTTGCTATAAAAATTTTATTTATATCTTGGTGTGATTATAAACTTTGGCTTTTCTTTGTAACTATTTTTTTTTTTTTTCATTTCAGGGAAATCTTTCACTTACCTCTTCTTTAACTTATGACAGAAATAAAACAGTTGTTTTATTCTCATTAGAAGTACCTTGCTTTTCTCAGATTTCTGCTTAGTTGGTTGCCCTGTCACCTCAACACTGCTGGGTCAAGAAAAGTTTTGAGATTTACAGATTGTTTAATTTTTTGTTGTTGTTACTTTTTTCAGCTTTCTATCTTCTAAATGTAACTACTTTTGCTTTTGACTGTAAATCATTATGCATTGTTGATAACCATATTTTTATTTATGTTCCTATAAGTAAAATTGAGTTCTATTTTATAAGTAAAATTGATGTGTTTTTTGTTAGCTGTATCAAAGTCTGGAATATTAACCTGGGAGGCTAATAGGATCTATTTTTAAATTTTATTTACAGAAACCAGATTAAACACTTCATTTTATCTGAGACTCAAATAACTTTTTTTAAACTGACAGAGCTGGTTAGTTTCAGAAGCTGAACAAAGACTAAACTGTACTTACGTCTTAATCTGTAGATTTGTCCACACTATATTTATGATATTTCTGTTTTGCATTTCTAAATCTTTATTAAATTTTCATTTCTTTCTAGGAGCAAACATCATTTTATTATTTTTTAGAGAACAATATTACAGATTAAAACAAAGCCAGGGAAAGTTGATCTAGTTATTGGCAAAATAAGGAACTCATAGTACCTACCTAATAGGATTACTTAAGAAATTATATTATAAACCTTGAAGTATTTGTAGACCTGATTTTCCTCTAGAAAAACGAATTCAGCACTGTTCCTTGTCTTAAAATAGTTACCTGAACACAGTACTTTGACTTCTTGAAAGATAAAACTGTTGCTATAAAAATTCTAATTTTTATTTATATCTTGGTTTTATTATAAACTCATTTGACTTTTCTTTGTAACTATTTTTTTTTTTCTCATTTCAGGGAAAACTTTCACTTATCTCTTCTTTAACTTATCGTGGACATAAAACAGCTGTTTTGCAGATTGGACTACAAGGTATATAGTATAAGCAAGCTATTTCTACTTTTTCCCTGTAATATGCAAATATGTGACTTCATATATATGTGTGTGTATGTACACACATACATATAAATGATTTCTGACAGGTAGTACATTAGTAGTAGTATGAAAATTTATAGAATGAAAAGTTAGTCTTTCCTCTAGCAAAGTGTTTCCCAAATATCCCTTCCCTTTCCCTCCCATTTCTTCTATTCTACTTCATGGCCCTTTACTCGCATACCTAGGCCATTGCAGTAGCTAACTGGTCTTCCTGCTTCTAGTTTCACTTATGTGATTTAAACATCTTAGCAGCTTAACTGTCTTAAAACTTGGCTTTCAACATGTTACTTGTTACATAGATGTACTTGTTAACTAGGTGTTGTTCTTACACAGGGGGAATTCTTTCTCCATGTAGCCCTCAAATAATCAGGGTAAGCTTGGAAGGGCTACTTTGTAACACTTAGGGACAAAAGTAGATCTCATCTGAAGCCTGTGGTTGGTTAGAACAGTCTGGAGCAGTAAATGGGAAACAAACTACAAAATTCTACAACTGCTGACAACTAAGTATATATCAGATACTGTTCTAGGTCCTGGGGTTATAGCTGTGAATAAAACTTAGTTCTTACCTTCATGGAATTTACATTTTAGGGGAATGAAGAAATGCAAGGAATAATTACATAAAGTAATATTAGGTAGAAATGTGGTCTGGAGAAAAAGCAAGTTAAGGTGGTAGAGCTTAAAGGGAGGTATGAGAAATAAATTAATTTTCTGAAGAAGTTAAATATAAATACATTTATTAAGTAACAGACACTTGTAGAAAATTGAGTTACAGTTGTTTCTCTGTATTGGCGTGAGATTAGTTCCAGGAGCCCCCTATGGATATAAAAATCTGTGGATGCTCAAATCTTATATAAAATGGCAAAATATTTGCTTATCACCCATGTGTATTCTCTCCACCATTTACATTAAATCATCTCTAGATTATTTATAATACCTAATGCAATGTACATGCTATCTAAATAGCTATACTGTATATTTTAAAATTTGTATTATTTTTTATTGTTGTATAATTTTTTTAAAAAACTTTTTTCCTGAATATTTTTCAGTCTGAGTTGGTTGAATTTACAGATGCAAAATTTGCAGATACAGGGCCAACTATATGTCAGAAGAAGTGCTTTTTTTCTTTTTTATTTTTTTGGTACTTTCCGTGGTTAGTGCCCTCTACATAGCAGAAACTTGTGTAGAAAGACTTGATATGTTAAACTGTCAATACTACCCAAAATGATCTATAGATTCAAGATAATCCCCATGAGAATTATAAAATTTGCTGCAGAAATGTAAGGACTAATCCCGAGATTTGTATGAAATTTCAAGGGGCTTCAAATTGCCGCAACAACCTTAAAAAAGAACAACAAAGTCTTAATACTCAGGCTTCCCAGTTTCAAAACTTATCACAGAGCTGCAGTAATCAAAACAGTGGTACTGGCATAAGGATAGACAGAGATCAATGGAGTACAATTGAGTCCAGAAATAAACCCATACTCTTTTTTTTTTTTTTCTTTCTTTCTGAGTTGGAGTCTCGTCTGTCGCCCAGGCTGGAGTGCGGTGGCATGACCTCGACTCCCTGCAACCTCTGCCTCCTGGGTTCAAGCAGTTCTGCTGCCTCAGCTTCCCGAGTAGCTGGGACTACAGGCATGTGCCACCACATCTGGCTAATTTTTTGTATTTTTAGTAGAGATGGGGTTTCACTGTGTTAGCCAGGATGGTCTTGATCTCCTGACCTCATGATCCGCCCACCTCGGCCTCCCAAAGTGCTGGGATTACAGTAAACCCATACTGCTATGGCTAAGTAGTTTTTTGACAAGAATGACATGTTCAGTCAACGGTGAAAACAGTTAGATAAGAAAAAGAAATAAAAGGCATTCAAATTATAAGGGAAGGAGTAAAACTATCTCTTTAAAAATGACCATTTGTCTTTTCAACAAATAATAATGAGACAACTGGATTTCCACATGCAAAAGAATGAAATTAGATTCTTACCTTATATTATATACAAAATTTAACTCAAAATGGGTTAAACGTCTATATGTGAGAGCTAAACTGATAAAGTCATTGAGAAATACAGAGGCAAATCTTCATGCGCTTGGATTTGGCAGTGGATTGTTAGATATGATACAAAAGGGATGAGCAATGAGGAAAAATTGATAAGTTAAGCTTCATAAAAATTTTAAAATGTTACGCATCAAAGGACGTTATCACGAACATGAAAAGACAGTGTATAGAGTGGTAGAAAATATTTGCAAATCATATATCTAATGAGGATTTGCTATCTAGGATATATAACGGACTTCTTAAATTCAACAACAAAAAGATAAACAATTCAATTAAAAAAATAGGTGGTTAGAGTTAAGTATTTCCTCAAAGAAGAAATACAGTACTGATGGTGGTTGATACGGTTTGGCTGTGTCCCCACCCAAATCTCATCTTGAATTGTAACTCCCACAATTCCCATGTGTCATGGGAGGAACCTGGTGGGAGGTGATTGAATTATGGAGGCGGATCTTTCCTGGACTGTTCTCGTGATAGTGAATGAGTGTCACGGGATCAGATGATTTTAAAAACCAGAGTTTTTCTGCGCAAGCTCTCTCTTTGCCTACTGCCATCCACATGAGATGTGACTTGCTCTTCCTTGCCTTCCGCCATGATTGTGAGGCCTCCCCAGCTATGTGGAACTGTAAGTTCAATAAACCTCTTTGTTTTGTAAATTGCCCAGTCTCGGGTATGTCTTAGCAGCTTGAAAACGGACTAATACAGTGGTCCTGGCGTTTTGGGGAGTATCTTATCTTCTGAAGCTGTGGCCATCTGTTAGCCTTCTGGAGCTGGAGCCTCTCTCTGCAGTATACCTTGCTAGTTTTTTGTATTTGAAATATTACTCTGAATACATCTGTGCTTCTTAAAGGAAATAGGAGAATTTGCATGTATTCGTTAAGCCATTCACACATTTATTAAACAATATATTGAATACCTATGAAGAGCCGGGCCCTATTCCTAGGCACCGATGAGCCAAACAAAGTTGTCTTTATGCAGCATACGTTCTAGGGAAGAAAGACAATAAGTAAATATATACCTTTTCTAGTTGGAAACAGTGCTATGGAGAACATAAGGCAATGGACGAAAGATGAGATGTGAACTGTAAACGTGAGAAGGGGAAGGAAGGTATGTATTTATTTGGTGGTGAAGAAAAGACTGACAAGTAACATTTGATAAGAGACTTCAAAGAAGAGATGTGAAGATCCTTCAGGTATTTGAAATAAGAGTGTTCTAGAACAGAACTTAGCAATTACAAAAACTCTGCAGTGTGAGTGCATGTTTCATATATGGCAAGGGGAGACTCAGGGTATCTAAAACCCAGCAGGTGTGACTTGGAGTAAAACTCTTAATTCCATTGAGCTTTTTTTTTTTTTCCCTCCAATTTTAAAGATAGAGGTAATGATACCTGCCTTTCTGGATTGTTGAAAGGACTGGAGACAGAATATAGCCACTACTAGCACATAGTAGTAACTCAGTACATAGCAACTATTATTATCATCATTACTACTATTGTAATTAGATACAGCTTCAATGAAGAAGACAGTAGAGGGAGGACATCTGAACCCTGAACCCAGTAGTTTAGCTTCTAATCCCTGCTTTTCTTCAGTTAATTATTAGCCCTTGAATAACATTGAATGTTGCCAGTTTCAAATTTAATCAAATATAAAGTAAGGGTTTTGGATTAGCTGAGAATTCTGAATAGTTTTGACATACAGTAGTTGCAGAAATTGTGGTGATTTATAAATAATTCAGTGCCTTTGAGAAATGGTACCATTTTTGTAAAACCTGTGGGGTCTGGAATAAAGATCCATTTCAAGCAAACTGTTAGAACATCTGCTTTTATTTTCTTGTTACAAGAATTTTGTGATACACTGTCAAACTCAGATTTTATCTTTTTTGCTCAAGTTGCTGTGAAGAACTGTTATATCAGTTAATTTTTTTCTCACTTCTACTTTGAACAAAGAAAAGGAAAATCAGTGTTGTGTTAGTTTTCCATGTGCAGTGCTGTTACTAATCAGTGATATATCTTAAAATCTTGCTTTAGAATTTAGGGAAGTAATGCATTTGCCATACAGTTCATGTCCTAAAGCTCGTAGTACAAATCATCAGACCATTTCTCTGAGATTGATCGCTGATAAAATTTTTAAAATCTTGATTGCAATATAGTTCTAATCTAGTTGATATGGCACAAAAATTCTAGAGACAAATATACTACGAAGAAGTTTCTGACAGTCATCAGGGAAGGACACTAGGAAATAAAATAGAAAAAAGCATGCATGCATATACACACAATCGTGCCTGCTTGAGGCGATTTCAGATAGGCATTAATTGCTCCAAAGGAATCCCTGTGTAAATATCTATTTTGATAAGGTGCTTTTTTTAGTTGGTGGCCCTAGTAAAGGTCTGCTATCATTACTGTTATTTGTATTATTCTTTCCCTTGAAGGCAAGACTTTATTTCAGCTTAGTTAAAATAATTAATATTTGAGATGACAGTTCTAAATTATTAAGAATTCAGTGTTGGTATGTTATAAAATTTTGCATTTATGAACATTAAATAAATGTCAGGTGCTAGTATGAATACAAAATCTCATTCACTAAAGAATTTTTGAAACATTTGTTTTAACACAATACAGAAAATAGTGTTGGGGTAAATGTAGGTAGAGTTGCTCTGAGAGAGGTGTGTGTACATTATATTTGTATGAATATATTTAAACATTTTTCTGAGTGTATAAATCTGTTATACTTTTTCTCATTACTCTTAGAGTGTGTCTGTGTACCTGTCTGTGTTAACACACCTATGTGTGTTTATGTTTGGGAATTCATAACTTAAAGGGTTTTTCTAGTTAACATTTTAGATGTTTTGGGGTATAATGATGTAAAGAGATGCAAATTCTAATTTCTTGTGAGGTAAGGAGATTAAAGAACTTATTTTTCTGTTTCTTTTCCTATCCTTTGTTTATTTTACATAGTTCAGTAGCAAATAAGGTCTATATATAAAGAGCCGTTAGGTAATAAAAACCATTGTTTCTTTTTCAAACATTTATTACAGCCAATTTTTAACATTTAACCAGTTTTTTTCAGAATTAAAATTTTACTAATAATATTATATTTGTATGAAATCTTACAGATTGCAAAGTGTCTTCGTATAAGTTTTTCATTTAAATGTTAACCCTCTGTGATGATGGTGATTGGCACTTTTATTATGAAGATAACCCTCTAAAGCTAACATTTGTTATAGGGCTTAGAATAAGTAGAGAAACCACTCTATCTCCACACCTTTTTTTCTTACCTCATGGTGGTATTATGGACTTGACAATCTTTTTTTTTTTTTTCTTTTTTTTGTATTTTTTAGTAGAGACGGGGTTTCACCGTGTTAGCCAGGATGGTCTCGATCTCCTGACCTCGTGATCCACCCGTCTCGGCCTCCCAAAGTGCTGGGATTACAGGCTTGAGCCACCGCGCCCGGCCGGACTTGACAATCTTACAAATATTTGTCTGAGAAGATTTTGTTGTTTTTGTGTAGTCATGATTTTAAAACATTCAGACAGTATGGCAGGCTATAAACTGAAAAGCAAAAGTTCCCTCATTCCCACTGAATCCCCTGCCATTTCCCAGTTCCATTCTTCAGGTAAAAATCACTGCTATGCTTTTTTTGGTACTCTTCCAGGTTTTATGTATGTGTGTATATATATGTGCACTTGCCTTTGTGTGTGTCTATGGGCATGGATAAAGCCTGTATGTGCATATTTTTCACCAAGTAACTGTTTTGCAAGTTGCTTCATTTTTACCTAATATATCTTGGATATTTTAGAGCTGTGTTTTAAAAATAAATACATGCTATTGAATATCAGAGATCAATTTGTTTATATTTTAAATATATTTCACTTTTATCCTTTAAGATTTTTACATTTATTAAATGTTTATTTGAGAAACAGTATAAAAGGGTTATGATATGAATTAACAAAACATGTATAGTACACCTACAGAATATGTACATTACATTAGGTATTAGTATTTTGCCTGACATGTAAAGTGTTTTCTGCTATTGAAATACATTTTAAATAGGTATTCATTAAAATAGAATAGAACTACACTAGTTAATTAGTACCTGTCAGATGACAGGTTGTTAATAATGGTAAGTCAAGGTTTCTTGCTTTTAAAATGATGTAAAGACTGAGGTCACATTTACTTTAAATTATTTCTGGATTTTAAACCCAGAAATGCTGATTATTTGAGGGTCTAATATACCCATTTATTATAATACCAAGATTGAAGGTTGTTCCAACCCAAAGGTAAAACTTTTTGCTTAAAGGAATGAGTTTTCTCCAATTTGATTCTTAAACCTTCTTCTTTGCCATTTGCTTGTTCCCTTAAGGGTAGCGTTGTATTTGAATACAGTAATCCTAAAACACTAAAATGAATTTTAACAAGATTTTAATCCTTGCTTTGGTAGACTAATGTGATATATTTTGCAGAAATACTCATGCTGTAATTAAGCCTTCCTCTGTATGAGACAGTTTTTGTTTTAGTTTTCATATTTTAAAGTCAGTTTTAACATTTAATATGTGGACTTAAAATATGAGGAAAGACTTTTCCAAAGTATTCTGAAACTTAAAAAAAAATACCACAAAACTGTCAAAAATAAAGACATTTATTAATACCTTTTTTCTCCCTGTATCCCTGTTATAGTTAGTTCTGAAAGAGGAGTTAGAGTGGTGCCTGTCTTGAAAGTCAGGAGATTTGGATTCTCATCTTGGTTCATAGGTAATTAACTGTATGTGACCTTAGACCATTTATTTATTCTCTCTGGCTCTTATTTTCTTATCTGAAAAATGAAGATGTTTGATTACATGATGTCTAAGATCATTTTAAGTTCTAAAATGCTAAGAGTCTATGAAGTAACTTTTGTAGTAGTTGTACAGTTTATTTTATTTTAAGATTCGTGAAGGTATACTGTCTACATATGTATGAATATTAATATCTTTGATTATTTAGTTGTCCAAACATTTGTTAAATGCTTTTGTATTCTATGATAGATGTTAGAGATATAGCAGTGAATAAGACAGTCATGGACCTTGCCCTCATAGAGCATAGTGTCCCATGGAGAAGAATTAAACAATTATTACGTAATTATTTTATCCAGATATGATATGTAACTATGAATATTGAATAGTAGAACGAGAAGAGTAATGGAAAAATAGTCACAGGGTACTTGGGTTGTAGATTGCAAGGAGAGAATAGCATATACAGAGGCCTTGAGCAAGCATCCTGGAATATTTAATGAATTTTGAGAAGACAGAATACAGGGTGAATCACACAATATGTGGCTGCTGAGGTGGGTAGGGGTCAAATCATACAGTGATTTGTAGGCAATTTAAGAAGTTTAGTTTTTAATGCTAATATTATTCACCTACATTACTTCCAATTATGACCTTGGTATTACTCAACCCAATACATGCAATTACTCAGGAAATATGTTTTTATAGAGAAACATTTTCTGTTAATCACTATACTATCAATGCCTTCAGGTCCCTGGTTTCTGCCTGTACCCTTATTCTTCAACAGTGTTTTAAAATATGATAACCTAATAAGATTTGTAAGGTCAATGTAGAAAAATTATTTAATGCTTGTTAAAGTCAAGTAAGTGTTTTTCACTTTGAATTTTCAGTCATTTTATATTTTCAGTGCCCTTTTCCTGCCCACTAAGTGTAATGACTTGAGAATTTCTGATGTATTATTTGTTAAAAATTAGCAAACTAATACACGAGTCTTGTAATTTATGCTATTATTTGCTGGTTAATTTGCTTATTTCACCACTGACTGTTTATTAGGAGGTACTAACATATAAAAACCATATTTGTTGATATGCAAATAAATAATCTGATATAATTTTTAAAATACATTTTTAAAGCTTTGGTTTTTTTAAAAAATACTTTACAAAATAAGTTGTAGGTTCACAGCACAATTGAGAGAAAAGTAGAGAGATTTCCCTCACATTCTCTACCTGCAGTTATGCATAGCCACTTCTGCTATCAACGTTCCCTCACCAGAGTGGTATCACAGTTGGTGAACCTGCAATGACATCATTATCACTCAGAGTCCATGGTTTACATTAGGGTTTACTCTTGGTGTTGTACCTTCTATGAATTTTGAAAAATGTATTTCGACATATATCTACTGTTATAGTACCTTATAGAGTATTTTCCACTGCCCTATAAATCCTCCGTGCTCTGCCTATTCATCCCTCCCTTTCCCTAACTTCTGGCAACCTCTGATCTTTTAGGTAGAATCATACAGTATGTGACCTTAATTTTGCGGGGGGCGGGGGAGCAGTTAAGTTAATTGTTGATTTTCTGAAGAACACTTCTTATTGTTAAGAAGACCCTTTACTGACTTCATTTTTCTTCTCTGAGACTGGTTTGCAGTAAATATTCTATTTGGCTATACTAAACAGGGAATTGTTTAATGACAAGGGGACTCACTCTTTGTAAGGCAGTGTGACAAGGATGACAGAGTAGTACAGACACAAAAGGGAAATTACCCCTTGCTAATATTTAAGTATCATAAATTAGTTTAAAGATTTCAGTGATTCCAGATGTGTTTTTAGTTTTATAACATGTATATGCATGTATATGCTTCTTACTTTTTGTAGTGTAGTATTTTTTTCTCCAGGGTATCTCTTAACTTTTTTCACCCAATTGAGTTAAACATCTACTGTGGTATGTCAGAATATACTCTTGGCATAGAACTACAGAACTATGTAATGCCAATTCTTGTTTGAATGGCTTCAGTATACTCTTCTCAGAAGCTTAGAACACCCCATATAAAATCTCATTTTTAATTCGATCTAATGAGTGTTTATACAAACTAATATTACCTGTTATTTATTTATCTTTCTTATACTCGGTGTACTTGACTTAGTTTAAAAGCCATTATGATTTATAAATTCATGGAAACGGGATCCTAAGAGCCATTTATTTTTTCCCTCTTTGTTTAGTTCTGTGCTTCAGTCTTTGTTGTGTTAATTCATTCATTCACCAGATATTTGTTGAGCACTATGAACAGAAGCCTCTGGCAGCCATTTATATGAAATATACACATGAATAAGACATTATTTTATTTTTATTTTTTATTATACTTTTGAGTTCTAGGGTACACGTGCACAACATACAGATTCGTTACATATGTATATATGTGCCATGTTGGTGTGCTACACTCATTAACTTGTCATTTACATTAGTTGTATCTCCTAATGCTGTCCCTCCCCCTTACCCCCACCCTATGACAGGCCCGTGTGTGTGATGTTCCCCTTCTTGTGTCCAAGTGTTCTTATTGTTCAATTCCCACCTGTGAATGAGAACATGCGGTGTTTGGTTTTCTGTCCTTGCAATAGTTTCCTCAGAATGATGGTTTCCCGCTTCATCCATGTCCCTACAAAGGACATGAACTCATCCTTTTTTATGGCTGCATAGTATTCCATGGTGTATATGTGCCATATTTTCTTAATCCAGTCTGTCACTGATGGATATTTGGGTTGTTTCCGAGTCTTTGCTGTGGTGAACAGTGCCACAATAAACGCATGTGTGCATGTGTCTTTATAGTAGCATGATTTATAATCCTTTGGGTGTATACCCAGTAATGGGATCACTGGGTGAAGTGGTGTTTCTAGTTCTAGATCTTTGAGGAATTGCCACACGGTCTTCCACAATGGTTGAACTAGTTTACAGTCCCACCAACAGTATAAAAGTGTTCCTATTTCCACATCCTCTCCAGCATCTGTTGTTTCCTGACTTTTTAATGATCACCATTCTAACTGGTGTGAGATGGTATCTCATTGTGGTTTTGATTTGCATTTCTCTGATGGTGAGTGATGATGAGCATTTTTTCACGTGTCTATTGGCTGCATAAATGTCTTCTTTTGAGAAGTGTCTGTTCATATCCTTTGCCCACTTTTTGATGGGGTGGTTTGATTTTTTGTTGTAAATTTGTTTAAGTTCCTTGTAGATTCTGGATATTAGTCCTTTGTCAGATGAGTAGATTGCAAAAATTTTCTCCTATTCTGTAGGTTGCCTGTTCACTCTGATGGTAGTTTCTTTTGCTGTGCAGAAGCTCCTTAGTTTAATTAGATCCCATTTGTCAATTTTGGCTTTTGTTGCCATTGCTTTTGATGTTTTTAGACATGAAGTCTTTGCCCATGCCTATGTCCTGAATGGTATTGTCTAGGTTTTCTTCTAGGGTTTTTATGGTTTTAGGTCTAGGATTTAAGTCTCTAATCCGTCTTGAATTAATTTTTGTATAAGGTGTAAGGAAGGGATCCAGTTTCAGCTTTCTACATAGAGCTAGTCAGTTTTCCTAGCACCATTTATTAAATAGGGAATACTTTCCTCATTTGTTGTTATTGTCAGGTTTGTCAAAGATCAAATGGTTGTAGATGTGTGGTATTATTTCTGAGGGTTCTGTTCTGTTCCATTGGCCTATATCTCTGTTTTGGTACCAGTACCATGCTGTTTTGGTTACTGTAGCCTTGTAGTATAGCTTGAAGTCAGGTAGCGTGATGCCTCCAGTTTTGTTCTTTTTGCTTAGGATTGTCTTGGCAATGAGGGCTCTTTTTTGATTCCATATGAAATTTAAAGTATTTTTTTTCCAATTATGTGAAGAAAGTCATTGGTTAGCTTGATGGGGATGGCATTGAATCTATAAATTACGTTGGGCAGTATGGCCATTTTCACTATACTGATTCTTCCTATTCATGAGCATGGAATGTTCTTCCATTTGTGTCCTCTTTTATTTCGTTGAGCCGTGGTTTGTAGTTCTCCTTGAAGAGGTCCTTTACATCCCTTGTAAGTTGGATTCCTAGGTATTTTATTCTCTTTGTAGCAATTGTGAATGGGAGTTCACTCATGATTTGGCTCTGTTTGTCTATTATTGGTATATAGGAATGCTTGTGATTTTTGCACATTGATTTTGTATCCTGAGACTTTGCTGAAGTTGCTTATCAGCTTAAGGAGATTTGTGGCTGAGACAATGGAGTTTTTAAACATGCAATCACATCATCTGCAAACAGGGACAATTTAACTTCTTCTTTTCCTGATTGAATACCCTTTATTTCTTGTCTGATTGCCCTGGCCAGAACTGCCAGTTATTGAATAGGAGTGGTGAGAGAGGGCATCTCTGTCTTGTGCCAGTTTTCAAAAAGAATGCTTCCAGTTTTTGCCCATTCAGTATGATATTGCCTGTGGGTTTGTCATAAATAGCTCTTATTATTTTGAGATACGCCCCATTGATACCTACCTAGTTTGTCGAGAGTTTTTAGCATGAAGGGGTGTTGAATTTTGTTGAAGGCCTTTTCTGCATTTATTGAGATACTCATGGGATTGTTGTCTTTGGTTCTGTTTATATGATGGATTATGTTTATTGATTTGTGTATTTTGAATCAGCCTTGCATCTCAGGGATGAAGCCAACTTGATTGTGTTGGATAAGCTTTTTGATGTGCTGCTGGATTCGGTTTGCCAGTATTTTATTGAGGATTTTTGCACTGATGTTCATCAGGGATATTGAATGTATATTCTGTTGATTTGGGGAGGAGAATTCCATAGATGTCTATTAAGTCCACTTGGTGCAGAGCTGAGTTCAAGTCCTGGATATCCTTGTTAACTTTCTGTCTCCTTGATCTGTCTGATGTTGACAGTGGGGTGTTAAAGTCTCCCATTATTATTGTGTGGGAGTCTAAGTCCCTTTATAGGTCTCTAAGGACTTGCTTTATGAATCTGGGTGCTCCTGTATTGGGTGCATATATATTTAGGATAGTTAGCTCTTCTTTTGTTGAATTGATCCCTTTACCATTATGTAATGGCCTTCTTTGTCTCTCTTGATCTTTGTTGGTTTAAAGCCTGTTTTGTCAGAGACTAGGATTGCAACACCTGCTTTTTTTTTTATTTTCTATTTGCTTGGTAGATCTCCTTCCATCCCTTTATTTTGAGCCTATGTGTGTCTCTGCACATGAGATGGATCTCCTGAACACAGCACACTGAGGGGTCTTGACTGTTTATCCAATTTGCCAGTCTGTGTCTTTTAATTGAGGCACTTATCCCATTTACATTTAAGGTTAATATTGTTATGTGTGAATTTGATCCTGCCATTATGATGTTAGCTGGTTATTTTGCTCGTTAGTTGATGCAGTTTCTTCCTTGCATCAATGGACTTTACAATTTGGCATGTTTTTGCTGTGGCTGGTACCAGTTGTTCCTTTCCATGTTTAGTGTTTCCTTCAGGACCTCTTGTAAGGCAGGCCTGGTGGTATCGAAATCTCTCAGCATTTGCTTGTCTGTAAAGAATTTTATTTCTCTTTCACTTAAGAAGCTTAGTTTGGCTGGATATGAAATTCTGGGTTGAAAATGCTTTTCTTGAAGAATGTTGAATATTGAACCCCACTCTCTTCTGGCTTGTAGAGTTTCTGCTGAGAGATCTGCTGTTAGTCTGATCGGCTTCCCTTTGTGGGTAACCCGACCTTTTTTTCTGGCTGCCGTTAACATTTTTTCCTTCATTTCAATCTTGGTGAATCTGACAATTATGTGTGTTGAGGTTGCTCTTCTCAAAGAGTATCTTTGTGGCATTCTTTGTATTTCCTGAATTTGAATGTTGGCCTGCCTTGCTACGTTGGGGAAGTTCTCCTGGATAATATCCTGGAGAGTGTTTTCCAGTTTGGTTCTATTATCCCCATATCACTTTTAGGTACACCAGTCAAATGTAGATTTGGTCTTTTCACATAGTCCCATATTTCTTGGAGACTTTGTTCATTTTTTTTTTTTTACTCTTTTTTCTCTAAACTTCTCTTCTTACTTAATTTCATTCATTTGATCGTCAGTCACTGATACCCTTTTTTCCACTTGATCCAATCGACTACTGAAGCTTATGCATGCATCACGTAGTTCTTGTGCCATTGTTTTCAACTCCATCAGGTCATTTAAGTTCTTCTCTACACTGTTAATTCTAGTTAGCCATTTGTCTAATCTTTTCAAGGCTTTTAGCTTATTTGCGTGGGTTCAAATATCCGCCTGTAACTTGGAGAAGTTTTTTTTTATTACTGATCTTCTGAAGCCTACTTCTGCCAACTTGTCAAAGTCATTATCTCTCCAGCTTTGTTCCATCACTGGCGAGAAGCTGCGATCCTTTGGAGGAGAAGAGGTGCTCTGATTTTTAGACTTTTCAGCTTTTCTGCTCTGGTTTCTCCCCATCTTTGAGGTTTTATCTACCTTTGGTCTTTGATAATGGTGACCTTCAGATGGGGTTTTGGCGTGAAGGTCCTTTTTGTTGATGTTCATGCTATTCCTTTCTGTTTGTTAGTTTTCCTTCTTACAGTCAGGACCCTCAACTGCAGGTCTATTGGAGTTGGCTGGAGATCTACCTCAGACCCTGTTTGCCTAGGTATCACCAGCAGAGGCTGCAGAACAGCAAATATTTCAGAAAAGCAAATGTTGCCGCCTGAGCCTTCCTCTGGAAGCTTCGTCTCAGAGGGGCACCCACCTGTATGAGGTGTCAGTCAGCCCCTACTTCGAAGTATCTCCCAGTTAGGCTACTCGGGGATTAGGGACCCACCTGAGGAGGCAATCTGTCCGTTCTCAGATCTCAAACTCCATACTGGGAGAATCGCTGCTCTCTTCAAAGCTGTCAGACAGGGACGTTTAAGTCTGCAGAAGTTCCTGCTGCCTTTTATTCAGCTATGCCCTGCCATCAGGTGGAATCTACAGAGGCAGGCAGGCCTGGTTGAACTGCAGTGGGCTCCACCCATTTCGAGCTTCCCAGCCGCTTTGTTTACCTAGTCAAGCCTCAGCAATGGTGGACGCCCCTCCCCGAGCCTCGCTGCAGTCTCGCAGTTCGATCTGCTGTGCTAGCAATGAGCAAGACTCTGTGGGCGTAGGACCTGATGAGCCAGGCATGGGATATAATCCCCTGGTGTGCCGTTTGCTAAGACCATTGGAAAAGCACAGTATTATGGCAGGAGTGTCCCGATTTTCCAGGTACCACGTTTCATGGCTTTCCTTGGCCAGGAAAGGGAATTCCCCCACCCCTGTGCTTCCCCAGTGAGGCGATGCCTGCTTCGCCTCACACTCTGTGGGCCGCAACCACTGTCCAACAAGTCCTAGTGAGATGAACTCAGTGCCTCAGTTGGAAATGCAGAAATCACCTGTCTTCTGCGTGACTCACGCTGGGAGCTGTAGACTGGAGCTGTTCCTATTGGGCCATCTTGGAATGATCTCCATTATTTTTAGTCCAAGGAACTTACAGGACTTTAAGGACTTTAAAGGCGTTAAGAAAAGTTTGTAAATAACACACAAAGAGAAAAATGCTAAAATGCTATGTAGGAGAGTTTAGAGGAAGGTAGAATTACTTGTTTTTGAGAGAGAATCCATCATAGATTCTACCAGGAAGAAGGCTAAACTTTGAAATATGGATAAGGTTAGATATGTACAAATGGGAAACATGTTTTTTATTTGTAGCAGTGGCTCAAAGTATGTAAAGAATATATATGGAAAAGCACTATACCTTTAAGAGGATCCAGTTTGTCTAATATTGAATGGGAAGTATGTAGAAATAAAACAGGAAGAGTTGGTTGGAATGAGATCACTGAGGGCCTTCAGTGCAGTTTTTATATGTATATTCAAATATAAATCCACATTTACGAATATAATAAACACATTTTAATTTTTTTAAAAAAGCTGTGATTGTTATTTCTATGCTGTTGAATGTATGCCAGAGGAAGGGCTGTAACTTTTTACTGAATTGTGTGTGGCTACTGTTAACTTCAGAAACATTTTTCTTATGAATGCTGATGTCCAGCTTTTAGTCATTTATTCTTTTTAAACTTTTTCTTCATGATAAAAGAAATACGTACTCAGTCTTTTTAAAAAGTTTAGATTCTGCAGGAAAATAGAAAGAAAATGGTCATCTGTACTCCAACATTTGCATTTGGTGTATAGTATTTACTTTTGAAAACATTTTTAAGTGGAACACAGAATAACAAGAGGTAGGTTTTTTTCTGCTTGGATAATTTAGAACTGATAAACTGTTGGCTTCCCTACTTCTATTTATCTTCTGTGTTAGTTTGATAAACAATTTTAAATCTTTGACTAAAATCTTAGGTTTTCATTTAATCAGAATGTATTGGTTTGAGGTCACTTGAAAGTGGAGTGTATTTTTCAGTTTGTAAAACTGAAAAAAGGTAACTCATTTGTTATTTTTATTCCAGAAGCGTGTTCATTTTATTTTTTAAACTACATAAAACGTTTTAGAGAGATATAAAATCTTCAGTAAAAAGAAAAATTTTCTCCCACTTAACTATGAAGAGTTGTGGTAATTTGGCATTATCAGCATACATACAGTTATGTTTGCAATCTCATGTGAAGAAAAAAAGGCAGGAGTTTGCAGAGCTACAATACCTGGTTAGGGCAAGAGATTTTTAGCAAAGGCAACATAAGGTCTTTCCTTTGGTTCATAGACAGTTTGTTTTGGGAGGGCCTGCTTTGTGCCAACTCCTGTAAATACAGAGCAGAATTAGAAATGACCGCTATCTTCAATATGCCCTCAGTCCAATTACTAAGTCTGAATAGAGGATTGTGGGAATTGACACTAGGCCCTTGTATATGCAAAGCAAACTGTGATAATGCAGAAGACTTCCACTTGATAGAGTTTAAAATTATTGAAGGAAGATGAGCAAAAGCCCAGGCATTTTGGTGTATCTTAAGGTATTGGTGTTAAAATTAAGGGAGTAAGACAATAAAAAATATATATGCAGCAAGGCAAAACTCTTTGAGTATTTCTGTTTTAGTATTTGGAAAATAAGAAAAGGAAATTTGAAGAATGAGAGAGGAAGGGATAAATGGAGAATGGCTTCTTACTGCTGTTACAAACCTAAGTAGTAAGAAGCTATCTTTGTTCTTATTAGTCTATAAATGGAGGTTTCTTATTATATCTATGCCCTGTGTTTGTATGCACATGTATTAGTTTTGTAATATGTGGAGTTTTTGCACTGTTATGCCTTTCTCAATGTGGTTTCTCAACTTTGAGATTTAGTTTCATTTAAATTCCATCCTTGATACTATTGGAACATCTAAGTTTCACTACATAAAACTTTCTTAGTAATTTAGCATTTTCCTGGTCCCATGAAGTGGGACATTATAGCCATCTGTGGCTATATTGTAGCTGTAGATGTTGAAGATGTTTTAGAGGAAGTGATAGTCTAAATCACGTATTCAGTAAGTGTTACACAAGTTTGGGTTAACCAGTTTTCTACTTTATAGAAGTAATTTTTGTTCTAAAGATAATAGTATAAATAAGGATTTATATGACATTCCAAATTGTAGATATTTTGGTGATTGATTCAAAAACTTTCTTTTTCCTGTGTAGGACACCATTGCAGTGGCTAGATTTATTGTTTTTCTAGCTTCTTCATCTATAGGCAAAGATGATAAACCTTGCATATTTTTGAAAGCATTTGAAGACCTCAAATCAACTGTTTATGTAAGTATGTAGTTTTTAATTCTCTAATTATATTGCAGATTTCATGAGCTACAGTGATGGAACTGAAAGTATTTCTGTTAATCTGCAGATAAACTACTTGGTCTGACTAAATTATTTTAATTGAATATTTTAAGTTTAAAAAATAGAAGTTTTTTCTTGGTTTTATGTTTAGAATGACTAGATAGGGAATTCCTTTATAATACTTCCATAATTACTTATTAATAAATAAGTACTTATTAATACTTATTAATTAATACTTAGTGAAATAATAAATACTTAATAATGAAACTTACAAAACTGCACAGACATTCTAGACTGGATATTATTCTTTGTAATTATACTATCAGGCACTTTGCTCTACCTGATTTCCCTTTAAATTAATCACCTATCCCTCTTTAGGTAAAACTGATTTTTTCCTTCTATTTTATTCATTGTGAAGAAGGCCTTCCTCTCCTTTCCTCCTTTAACACCCTACTTTCCACACACACACTTTGAAAACTGCCTTTTTAGTAAAAACATTTTAGAGAGATATAAAATCTTCAGTAAGAAGAAAAATTTTCTAGGTAGAATTGGGCTAAACAATTACTAGGTAGAATTGGGCTAAGCCAAGTGCCTGCAGGCCAACATCTGCCTCTTTTTTTCTAGTACGCACTAAGGTGCTATAAGTGCTGGCGGTGGCTGTGCTTGATATTAAAGTTAATGAATGAGGCTGGAGATGGGTAAAATTTGCAGTTAGAGTGATCACTGAAGCACTTCCTTATTTTTTTTGTTTTCTTTCTGAAAATATCTAGGGTTCTATGCAGGAAAAATTTTGAATATCAGCTCTGATTTTCCACTTCTATTGGACTGACAGAAGTTTGCATTATTTTACATTCTATCCTGAGAACTGAATATTGCTGTGCTTCAAATTTAATCTGTAAGAACACTAATATTTTAATAAAGTACATTTTCATTTGACCTTACATCTTTGCCTTTTTTTTAAGTTTCTGTAGCTTAGACAACTTTGCACATTTCACTCTTAATTTGTAAGCCATAACTTTATGTCATCCTAGTGAATTTGAATATTTTACAAGTAAGTGTGTGCTTTTACTAAAACTAAAAGCCTGTAATCACATTGGAGGTTATCTGTGTATTCTTTGTATATAAGTTCTTTCTTTTTTCCCTTCAGGTTTATGTCAAATCTGTAAGAGATTTTTCTACAGAATCAATGTCTTTGGTAAGATGATATTCAGTTTAATTTAGAATATTACACCTATACCCGTATATACCACACATATATAGATACATGTATATGTATATTCAGTCCACTTTGTGGTCTGATTTTGATATAGTATCAGTACACTGGAAAAACATAATCTTTACTTTTTTATAGCTGATAATGTTTTATCGGAGTGATATATTTTACCTAGTAATCAATATCTGAATATTCTGTTGTCTGGAATAATATCTGCTGATATTTTGTTTAAGCTATACATACACAAGAAAAATAAAGTAAGTTTTTACTGTATGAGGATCCTTAAATTTTTGTTTTAAACCATAGGCAAATTCATTTCTTTTTACATTAGCTTGTATTTAACCAGACAATTTTGTGCTGACTTATATAATTGAACAAATTATATAATTTTAAGTTATTTTCTTACGATACATTTCTCTTTTTTTACCCATTTTTCCCGTTATTTTAAAGCATAGGTATAGCTAGAGCTTCCTCATAGCAATAGGAAGATTCCCATTCCCATTTTTACAGATAGTCTACTTGTAGCTGAGTGAAACTGGAAAGAGGATATTAATAATTTATTAGTATAGTTTAATATAATGTTTATGTTCTACTTATGTTTTTGAACTTTTAGTTTCAAATGGACAGAATTCAGGAACTGTTTCTAGTTGACAATGACTATAGAATACAGATACTAAATTCTAAGTATTAGTATAATTAATATTTTTAGGGGGGGACTGTTACCAGTAAAAGAACTGATATACTTTTTTAAAAATGTGAATTAGCTCTGGTATTAGTATTTCCCAAAATTGTTATAGATTGTTTAATTTAAAATATTTGATATATTTGTGAACCTGTAAATAAGGCAGGAATAGTAAAAGCCTCTGAACAATAAGTTAAATCAGGCAAGATCTATTTGACTATATTTTCCTGACTCATCAAAAGATGCTCATTTGGCACATTTCCACATTTTAAAACTGAACATGGATCTTGCAGTTGATATCGAGAAAACTGACAGTTACTGTTTTTGAGTTTCTTGTTTTCCTAAAAAAGTGTATTTTTTCGAGGATATAGTATTAAATGTGTAGTCTGTGAGGGCCAGGGTGTTTTTAGAATTTAGAAAATAAAGTATTTTGTTTTTCAGTGGTAGAAAGTTTGCTTTTCAAGTGACTCAGGGTAATCATTTGATCTTGTACTGTCTTCAGGATTTAAAAGCTTTATTAGCCCACTTATGTGGAATCTGAAGGCCCAACATAAACTATCCCGTATATTTTTATTCAACCTAGTCTTGTCATTACCTTTGACCAGTACACTCCAGCCATCCAAACCTCCTGGATTTTCAAACATACTGAATGTGTTTTCTCTGCTTGGAACACTGTTGCTTATCTCATTCCCAACTTCTGTACTTCATTTAATTAGTTCTTTCTTTAAATATCTTTTCAAAGAGACCTTCTAAGACAACTCTAAGACATCTCTCTGCTTTTATGGTTTGTTCTTCCATTGGTGCAGGGGCTATTTGTGTTTCGTTCACACTTATTTTTATTGCCCTGTATAATAAATGGCCCATCAATGAATGAATGAAAGAAGGACAGAATATAAAGGAATGAATGAGTTGAATTATGCTGCTAGGTGTCTTTCTCTCTTTAGGCTTTTATTTTCTGCTGTGCTTGATTTTTGTCCACTAGCTAACTTTCTGCCTATGCTGTGAATTGCATCTCATTTAACCCAGTGCTCATATTTTCTTGACTGTTGATTCCATAATGGGCTGCCACTTAAGCTATCAAAAAAAAAAAAAAATTGTTCATGTCTGTGTGAACTGTGGATCAAGTGATGTACTTAATCATAATGCCATCAGGTTATCTTTAGTATGTCATGAGCCGATGGTTTTCTCATGGACATGTGCCTGTGCTGTGCAATACTGAGCAATTAGCTGTGTGTGGCTATTAAAAATTCAGTTCATGATTTGCACTAGTCATTTAAATTCCTGAATAGCCACAATATTGATATAGAATATTTTCATTATCACAGAAGATTCTCTTGGATAGTGCTGTTCTAGATTATTTACTGAGCAATAAAAAAACCTCAACAAGTATTTTCGTAAGTACTAAATAGTTTTATTAACCTAGGAGTTGTTAGGATGCCATAAATATTATATGCCTGTTGTTTTAGATATTAGCCCTGTGCCTTTTGCACCAGCAGTGTGAAACTATTTTCAGACCTCTGATTACATGATGCTAGTATGTGCTATCACTTCTCCTTGTTACTTGTCCTTCAAAATTTAGATTTTGTTGCCACCTTCAGAAAGCCTTTGCTTACCATTTTCCTAAGCTAACTCCACTATTTCTCTAGCTAACACATTTGTTCAAACTGATTTGGATGTCCCTCTACAGTCCTTTTTTATGGAATACAATAATTTATTGTGTCAGCAAGGGAGACCAGTTCCCTACTAAGATAGGGCTTTTTGGGAATCATGTAAATTTAATTACCTTGTTCAAGTGTGAGCTTACTCAAGGGTACGTTAACCAAACTTGTAAGAATATTAACCTAACTCATTAGAGAATTATTAAGCAAAAATATCAATTTATGAATTTATAATGAGGATTATATCTTAGCTGTTGTACACATAAATACTTGCTGATTTACATGGAAAGCCAAACAAGAAGTTGTTTATTGGTAATGAATTAACAAATGGCAGTTACTTAGTTGATTATAATGGTTAGTGTCATTGAGTTTTGCTGGCCTTTCCCACTCATCTCTCCATGAGATGTTAAGATAGAGTATTGAGTGTACGCTAAGCACATGTTTTCTCCCTACTGTTCAGTATGCTTCTCTTCCATTATTTCTCTTTCCATTCCATTATTCTGTCATTCTTTTTTTAATCATTGATGAGCTAGCTAGCTTTTATTATTGAAGTTTGATTAGATTAGCAAATTCTACTCTTTTGTTTGAACTGAGAAGCCTCCTTGGAAAAACTAATTAATTTGAGTTTAAAAATTTTAACTCTTAGAGTGATAGGTGTCCTTTTTTCCATTTGATGTTGGGGCCACCTATCTAAAGCCCTTTAAGGCTTTTTTTAGTATCACTGTTAATATGCAAACGTATCCTTGTAAACCACTTTCCCTTTTCTTTCCCAACTTATTCACAGTTACTTCAAAAAATAATCTTTCACTCTCATTATTATAGAGCAAAAGGAGCTCACTACCTGATGTGCTATAAGCCAATACCGTGAAATCGAATTTTTGAGAAAAGAAAAGCTGAAAGTCAGTCAGCACCTAAGGAGACACGATCTGAGCTCAAATATGTCTCCCTGTGCTGTCTTTAAGTCAGTGATTTTATTAGAAGAGTTTTAGAGAGTAGATACTCGGATTAGTAAGTCATTCGTAGGACGAAAGGGGAGGTTTAGAAAGTCCTTGGGCATGCACAGTTATTTCTTCACATTCTTCACGCATGGGTTGCATGCGCAAATTCAGGTGGAGTTAGTATGATGAATGTGATGGAAATTCATACTGTGATGTCAGCAAGCTCGTTCTCAAATTCCAGTCAGCCATCTTGGTTTCAACTGATTCCAGATAGTTTGTTCTTGCTCTCAACAATCAGTAGGAGTTTCAGTAGTATCTCAGCGAGTTGTTTCTTTTCTTATCTGGTACTCTGCAAACTCAAGAATTTTTGTTAGTTGCTGATTTCAACTTTTCAGTAAGTTTTCATTTCTTATCTACTATACTGTAAGCCCGAGAATTTAGGCATTATTAGTTTTAATTCTTTGGGGTACAGTTTCATTATTATCATTTTAAATCTTTTTATACCATTTATGACTCAAAACCTGGCTTGAATTATGAGTCAAAATCTAGGCCTGTGGAAAATCTCTATAATAGCATGGGGGTAAAGGGAAGAGAGAAATTGTACCACAAGTTCTGAAGTGATATTAGTTAAAAAATAGAACCAAAATCTCTTAAATTGCATTTTTTAGAATTTGCTCTCTGTTAACAATTTGATTTCTTGTCCCCCAGCTACAGTTTCTTGACCAAATAAGCTGGGGATGTACTAACTTAAAGACAGCTAGGATGGTTTAATTACTTAAAGATTCCTTGAGAGTGTCCTTAAAAAAAGAGTTTTCTAAACTTACAAGAGATGTAACTTGTATTGTTAAGACTAGTATTCTGGTTACCTTTTCAGGGCTTCTAAAAATATCTCATGCCTAGTCATTTACCTTTAATAAAACTCTCTTTTCTTAGACCTTTTACATTGAAGATGTACATATTTTAAAAAAGTATTTCTTGTTTTCTGTTATTGCTTCAGTTGTGATATGTATTTCTGGTGTTTCACTACAGATGCTCCTTGATTTACAGTGAGGTTACATCCAGTAAACCCATCATAAGTCATAAATGTTATAAATACAAAATGCATTAAACAGCCTACTAGACCCATTCTAAAGTCAGAAGATTATAAGTTGAACCATCATAAGTCAGGGACTGTATGTATATACTGTTTGCTACTTTTGTATTGGAGAAGTATAATGTTTTAATTAGATTATAGGTTGTGCCTTTATGAGCTAGTGTGCAAATTGTACCATTTATAAACAAAGTTTTAAGGGAAACTAGTTGGATAAGCTAAGCTGTGTTCATTGCCTTTTTTTCAGGTTACAGCTTCTTTTAGACACTTAAAAGGATACAGTTATATGGATTTGCTGCTAATATGATTATAACATGATTCTACAATGTAAATACTTACTATAAATGTATTCACTGTCTTCTCCTTCTTTAGGTTCCAGCAACAAATTATATATATACACCCCTGAATCAACTTAAGGGTGGTACAATTGTCAATGTCTACGGTGTTGTGAAGTTCTTTAAGCCCCCATATCTAAGCAAAGGAACTGGTAGGTATTAAAACTGGTGGAATTTTTATAGAGTAGAAATGCATTATTGATTTAGGAACACAGTTCCATCAGTACCCTAAGTCCTAGAATAGAAGCTCAGTTTGGACCTATAATTGCCAAACAACACTGATGCATATTCTTTGGCTAGTTTAATTTGTAAAATAAACATGATCTTTAGATTCTAGAGTCTAGTTAAAAACAGTAAGGAAAAAGAATGAAGCAAAGGATGCCAAACAGCAACGTGAAACCATATGAAAGTATAAAATTCACTGGTAAAGGTAAATATATAAACAAATGCAGAATACTGCAATTCTGTAACACTGATGCATAAATCACTTTTAATTCTGGTATAGAAGTTGAAAGGCAAATATATAAAAGGAGCTATGACTCTAGAAATATGTTAATGGATACATAGTATAAAAAGATGAAAAGTATGAAATCAGTAACATAAAGTGTGTGGGGTAGAAGTAAAAGTGTAGAGTTTTTGTATGTAATTAAAGTTAAATTGTCAGGTTAAAATAGATTGCTATAAATATTAGGTACTTTATGTAAACCCCATGGTAACCACAAAGAAAATAACCTATAAAAGATACACAAAAGAAAATGAGGCCGGGCGTGGTGGCTCAAGCGTGTAATCCCAGCACGTTGGGAGGCAGAGATGGGCGGATCACAAGGTCAGGAGATCAAGACCATCCTGGCTAACACGGTGAAACCCCGTCTCTACTAAAAATACAAAAAAATTAGCCGGGCGTGGTAGCGGGCGCCTGTAGTCCCAGCTACTCAGGAGGCTGAGGCAGGAGAATGGCGTGAACCCAGGAGGCGGAGCTTATAGTGAGCCAAGATCGCGCCACTGCACTCCAGCCTGGGTGACAGACCAAGACTCCGTCTCAAAAAAAAAAAAAAAGAAAATGAGAAGGGAATCAAAGCAGGTCATTACAAAAAAATGAAACACAAAGTAGCAAGAGAAGAAAATAGGGAATTAAGTGTCACAAGACAGATAGAAAACAATGAATTAAATGGCAATCGTAAGACCTTTCTAATCAATAACTAGTGTTATTATAAATGAACTAAATTCCCTACTAAAAAAATCATAGAGTAGTTGAGTGCATTAAAAAAAACAAGATACAACTATATGCTTTCTACAAAAACTCACTTTAGATTTAAGGACACACATAGGCTAAGTCAAAGTGAAGGAATGAAGAAAGATATTTCTTGCAAATGGTAACCGAAAGAAGAGAAGTGGCCATACTTACATCAGACAAAAGAGACTTTAAGTCAAAAACTGTCACAACAGGCAGTTTTGGGATATCATATAATGATGAAAGGGTTAATTCACCAAGAAAATATAACAATTATGTATGCTGCTAACATCAGAGCGCTTAATCCATGAAGCAGACATTTCAGAAGTGAAGGGAGAAATAGTAACACAGTTATAGTAGGAGATTTCATTTCACCACTTCCGGTAATGGGGGAGACGGTACAGAGAGAGATCAGTACGGAAACGGAAAACTTGAACAACACTGTAGACCAAATGAACCTAACAGAATATTCTACCCAGCTAGAGCAGAGTATACATTTTTCTCAAGTGCACATGGAACATTCTCCAGCATAGATAGCTTGTTAGGTCACAAAACAAGTGAATAAATTTAAGATAGCTAGTATCTTTTCTGACTTCAGTAAAATCAAACTAGAAGTCAATAGCAGGAGGAAAATAGTAAAATTTCGAAATGTGTGGATATTAAACAGTAAACTCTTAAACAATCAGCCAAAGCGGAAGTCAAAAAGGAAATTAGAAAATACAGCATACCAAACGTATGTGGTGTGGCAAAAGCAGTTTTAACAGGGAGATTTATAGCAAAAAGTATATATATTTAAGAAGCAGAAAGATCCCAAACAAGTTTATACCTCAAGGAACTGGAAAAAGAAGAACAAACTGAACCCAAAATGAGAAGTAGGGCGAAAATAATAACGATCAAAACAGAAGTAAATGGAATAGAGAATAGTAACAATAGAGAAAATAATCAGTGAAACTCAGTTAATTTTTTTTGAAAAGATACATAGAACTGGCAGACTTGTACTTAGACTAAGAAGAAAATGAGAAGACTTAAATCAGAAATGAGAGTACTTTATAGCTGATGCCACAGAAATAGAAATCATAAGGGACTACTATGAAAATTTATATGCCAACAAATTGGATAACCTAGAAGAAATAGATGATTTTCTAGAAACATAAAATCTGCCAAAATTGAGTCATGAAAAAATAAAAAAAAAATGAACAGACCTGTACCTAGTAATGAGATTAAATCAGTAATCCAAACACCTCCCAAAATAGAGAAAAGTTGAGGACCAGATAGCTTTACTAAGGAATCCTACCAAACATTTAAAGAAGAATTAATGCCAATCCTTTAAAACTCTTCCAGAAAAATTGAAGAGAATGAAATACCTCCAAACCCATTTTATAAGACTGACTTTACCATAATAAGAAAACCAAAGACTACAAAAATAGATGCAGAAATCCTCAGTAATATACTAGGTAACCACATTTAACAGCACATTAAAAGGATCATACACTATGACCAAGTTAAATATATCACTGTGTTGCAAGGATATTTCCACATAGAAAGCTAGTCAATGTGATACCTTAAGAAATGCAGGATAAAAATCACATGATTAGACAAGATGGCCAATTAGAGGTAGCTAGGAAGGTATCTTCCTGCGGAGGGAAACCAAAATATTCAGTAAACCAGATTTTTGAAGAGAAAACAAGAGTTTCTCTTATTGCATAGAGAGGCAATGCAGACACCAAGACTGAAGAGGAAGGAAGCTGGGAATTCTGTGCGTGGTTACCATGTGCCAGGGCTAGTTTCCGGCTTTGAACGGCTCTTAGAAAAGGGCAGAGTGAAGGGATGGCAGGGCAGCCCACTCTTGCCATTGACCTCTGGGATCCTAGCTACAAGAAATCTCACCATCTCCATGGACATTTGAACTCAGAGGGCAGGGGAATCTACCTGGAAAGTAGGCAGAGATAGAGCTGCAGCCTGTGTATATGTAGCTCAGGAGCTTTTGCATATAGGACAGCTACAGTAGAATGTCACCATCGGTGTCCATGCCCAAAGGCTCTTCATCTTTTTCCAAGTAGCTCTAACCCAAGCTGACTGCTGGGCCAAGAGAGAGCAGGGTTGACCTCCCCATGGGACTGGAACATGTCTGTTCTTTAGGTCTGCCAGCCCTTCCCAAGGTCCCTGCCTGGCTGCTCCTGCAGGATCATGTATGCAGCACAGCCCCCATTACACAGCCTGGGTGATTTGCTGGTGACCCAGCCTGAATACTTTACTGGTGGTCTGGGAGCACTTTGGATCCCCCAGCACAGATGGTACCTGATCCTGAAGGGCCAGAGGATGGAGCTGCAGACTGGTCCCAATGCCCCAGGGCTGCAACGTGCAGCTTGGCAGTGCTAACCTGATATCTGTAGCTGGTATGTGAGTAAGGGAGGAGCCCTTACTCTCAAAACACTGAGAAAGGTGATGAGTTCATGGGGCCAGTACAGAAGTGGAGCATCCCTTCCAAAACAGGTGGTCTGGGAAGGGAGTGGCCTGTCTCCCAGCTGTGCCCTATGCCCAAGGAAGAAAGACCCATGACCCAGAATACCTAACAAAGGAGATATAGGCACAGTGCTAGTGGTTGGTGGGGGCTCTCCTCAGGCCCAGGACTGGTGGGGGCTCCCCTCAGGCCCAAGAGCAGACTTGGTGAAGGGGTCATCCCTCTTCCTTCCCAACATAGACCAGTACTGTGAACTCACTGAACTACAAAGGCAGCGTAGCTGAATAAGAGGCTGTATGCTGTTACTTTTAAGCACCTGTATTGGGTTCCATCCCAAATTGCAAGACCAAAAATATTTTTCCAGCATATGTTGCCTATGAAATCCAGGACAAGAATCAAATAAAGATCCTATACAGAGTCTTGGTCCTCTAAAATAATCCAGAAACGAAGCCAGTTGGATATACTCTACTCAAGCCACAGTTACAGATACACAAGCTCTTTCAGTTAAGAACCAGTACAAGAACTCTGACAATCAAAAAGCCAGAGTGTCTTCATACCTCCAGGGAGCCTACTAGCTCCCCAGCAATAGTTTGTAGCCAGATTGAAATGGCTGAAATGACAGGCATAAAATTCAAAATCTGGATGGCAAGGAAGCTCATCAAGACTCAAAGTTGAAACCCAACCCAAGAAATCTAAGGGATTCAGTATAATGATATAAGACCTGAAAGACGAAACAGTCATTTTAAGAAAGAACCAAACTGAACTTCCTGACATTGAAACATTTACAAGAATTTCGTGATATAGTCAGAAGCATTGACAGTATATTAGACCAAGATATGGAAAGAATCTCAGATCTCAAGGACTAGTTCTTCCAAACAACTCAACCAGGCAAAAATAAATAAAACAGGATTTTTGTTTTAAGTGAATAAAGCCTCTGAGAAATAGATGTGTATTTGAAGAGACCAAACCTACAACTTACTGGCATTCCTGAAAGAGAAGGAGAGATAGTAAACAACTTGGAAAACATATTTGAGGATATAGTCTGAAAATTTCCCAATCTCACTAAAGAGGCTGACATGAAAATTCAAGAAATACAGAACAACCCTGGTGATACTATGTAAGACAATCATCCCCAAGGTCAATGTGAAAGAAAAAAATCTTACAGGCAGTTAGAAGGGTCAGGTCATTTACAAAGAGAATCCCATCAAGATGGCAGGGGAACTCTGAGCAGAAACCTTAGCGGCTGGAAGAGGTTTGGGGTCTATTTTCAGTATCCTTAAAAGAAATTTCAGTTAGGAATTTCGTATTCCACTAAATTAAGCTTCATAAGTGAAGGAGAAATGAAATTCCTCTATCAGACAAGCAAATGGGAATTTGTTACAGCCAGACCAGTCTTACCAGAGATCCTTAAGGGAGTGCTAAACATGGAAACAAAAGTATACCTGCTATCATAAAAACACACTGAAGCACGTAGCACAGAGACACTATAATGCAAATGCACACTCAAGTCTACAAAACGGCCATCTAACAGCATGATGACAGATTCAAAATCTCATGTATTAGTACTAATCTTGAATTTAAACAGTCTGAATGCCCCTACTTAAAAGGCACTCAGGGGCAAGCTGGATAAAAATACAAGACCCAACTGTCTCCTGCCCTCAGGAGACCCATCTCACATGTAACATCACCCACAGGTTCAGTGAAAAAGATTGGATAAATACGTACCATGCAACAGAAACAAAAAGACAGGAGTCTCTTATGTCAGATATAACAGACTTTAAACAAGCAACAATTTAAGAGGGACAAAGATGGCCACTACAAAATGATAAAAGTGTTCAATTTAAGAAGACGTAGCTATCCTAATGTATATGCACCCAACGTTGGAGCACTCAGATTCATAAAACAAGTTCTTCTTTACCTAAGAAAAGACATAGACAGCAACACAATGACAATGGGAGAGAGACTTCAGCACCCTACTGACAGTGTTAGATATCTAGGCAGAAAACTAACAAATTCTGGAAGTAAACTCGACACTAGATCATTTGGACCTAGTGGACATCTATAAAATACTCCACCCAACAACCACAGAATACACATTCTTTCCATCTGCACTTGGAACATATAAGATCAGCTGCCTGCTTGGTTATGAAGTAAGTCTGGATAAATGATAAATTCAGAAAAGTCAATCATACCAAGCACACTCTTGGACCATAGTGCAATAAAAGTAGAAATCAATATCAAGGAGAGCTCGCAAAACTACACAAAAACATGGGAATTTAAAAACTTAATCCTGCATAACTCTCAGGTGAACAACGAAATTAAGGCAGAAAACAGAAACTTTGAAATTAATTAAAATTAAACAAGAAGAACTTGTTTTATGAATCTGAGTGCTTTCCGTATGCTCTAATAGTCCCATGTCTGTTGTTCCCGTCTTTATGTCTATGAGTACTCAAGGTTTAGTTCCTACTTGTAAGTGAGCATGTGAGTTATTTGGCTTTCTGTTTCTGTGTTAATTCTCCTAAGATAATAGCTTCCATCTGCACCCCTGCTGTTGCAAAGGACATGATTTTATTCCTTTTTATGACTGCGTGGTGTTAGATGGTGTGTATGTACATCATATTCTTTAACCCACCATTGATGGCGCCTGGGTTGATTCCATGTCTTTGCTATTGTGAATTAGTGCTGTGATGAAATATGAATGTGGGTTTTTTTTGATAGAACAATTTATTTTCCTTTGAGTATATATCCAGTAATGAAATTACTGAGTCTAATGGTAGCTCTGTTTTAAGTTCTTTGAGAAATTTTCAAACTCCCAACAGTGTATATAAGCATTTCCTTTGCTCCATAGCCTCCCTCACCAGCATTTGTTATTTTTTTTACTTTTTTTACAGCCATTCTGACTGATATGAGATGGTGTCTCGTTGTGGTTTCCTTTTGAATTTCTCTGATGATAGTGATGATAAACATTTTTTCATGTTTGTCTTCTTTCGAGAAGTGTCTGTTCATGTGCTTTGCCCACTTTTTAATGTTATTTGCCTTTTGCTTGTTGATTTAACTCCCTTATAGATTCTGGATAGCAGACGTTTGTCAGATGCACAGTTTCTAAATATTTTCTCACATTCTGTAGGCTGCATAGTTACTCCGTTGATAGTATCTTTTGCATGCAGCTCATTAGTTTAGTTTGTTCTCATTTGTCAATTTTTGTTTTTGTTACAATTGCTTTTGGGGACGTAGCCAAAAATTATTTGCCAAGGCCAATGTTGAGAAGGGTATTTCCTAGGTTTTCTTCTAGGATTTTTACAATTTTAGGTCTTATATTTAAATCCTTAATCCATCTTGAGTTAATGTTTGTATATGGTGAAAGGTAGGGCTCCAGTTTCATTCTTCTGCACATGGCTAGTCGGTTGTCCCGGCACACTTTATTTAATAGGGAGTCCTTTTCCCACTGCATTTGACAACTTTATTGAAGATCTGATGGTTGTTGTGTTAGACCCCATGATCAAAACACCTCCCACCATGCCCCACCTCCAGCATTGGGGATTACAATTCAACATGAGATTTGGTCAGGAACAAATATCAAAACTGTATCAGTTGTAGGTGTATGGCTTTCTTTCTGAGTTTTCTATTCTGTTCCACCTGTCTATGTGTCTGTTTCTGTACCACCAGTACCAGGCTGTTTTGGTTATTGCAGCTTTCCAGTATAGTTTGAAGTCAGCTACTGTGATGCTTCCAGCTTTTTTCTTGTTGCTTCAGGTTGCTTTGGCTATTTGGGCTCTTTTTTGATTCCATATGAATTTCAGAGTTTTTTTTTCTAATTGTGTGAAGAATGACATTGGTAGTTTGATAGGAATAGTGTTCAATCTGTAAAGTGCTTTGGACAGTATTTTAACAATATTGATTCTTCTTATCCATGAGTATGAAATGTTTTTTCCATTTGTTTGTGTCATCTGTAATTTCTTTCAGTAGTGTTTTGTAATTTCCATTGTAGACGTCTTTCATCCCCTTGCTTAGCTTTATTCCTAGGTATTTTATATATTTTGTGGCTATTGTTAATATAGTTGTATTCTTGATATGGCTGTCAACTTGGACATTATTGGTGTATAGAAATGTTACTAATTTTTGTACATTGACTTGGTAACTTGAAACTTTATTAAAGTTGTTTGTAAGTTCTGAGAGCCTTTGGGCAAAGACTATGGGGTTTTCTAGCTATAGGATCATATCATCTGCAAAAAGATAGTTTGACTTCCTCTCTTCCTATTTGGATGCCTTTTTTTTTTTTCTTTCTCTTGCCTGATTGGTCTGGCTAGGAGTTCAGTACTATGTTGAATAGGAGTGGTGAAAGTAGGCATCCTTGTCTTGTTCTGTTCTCAAGAATAATACTTCCAGCTTTTGGTTGTTCAGCGTAATGCTGCCTGTGGGTTTGTCATAGATGGTTCTTGCTATTATATTTGGAAGTAAATTCCTCTGATGCTTAGTCTGTTGAGGATTTTTATCATGAAGGGATGTTGCACTTTCTAACTTCTTGATGAAGGCATTTAGTGTTATAAACTTTCCTGTTAATATGCTTTAGCTCCACCTCAAAGATTTCAGTACACCTGTCAACCAAGTAGTATATGCTGTACCAAATATATAGCCTTTTATCCCTCACCCTCCTCCGAACCTTGCCCCCACACTGAGTCCCCAAAGTCCATCACATCTTTCTTATCTCTTTGCATCCTCATAGCATAGCTTTCACTTACAATTGAGGACAGATGATATTTTGTTTTTCCAATCCTGAGTTACTTCACTTAGAATAATGTCTTCTGGCTCCATCCAAGTTGCTGCAAAAGATATTATTTCGTTCCTTTTTATGGCTGAGTAGTATTCCATGGTGTATATATACTACATTTTCTTTATCCACTCGTTGACTGATGGGCACTTAGGTTGGTTCCATGTTTTTGCAGTTGTGAACGTGCTGCTATAAACATGCATGTGCATGTGTCTTCATATAATGACTTCTTTTTCTTTGAGTAAATACCCAGTAGTGGGATTACTGGATTGAATGGTAGTTCTAGTTTTAGTTCTTTAAGGAGGCTCCATGCTGTTTTTTATAGTGGTTTTACTACTGTACATTAAAAAATGTATGCCCCTTGATGAAAAATACAGTATTGCTAAAAAATGCTAAGGATAAGTTGAGCCTTCAGTGAGTTATCATCGTTTTGCTGGTGGAGATGATAGACTGATTGGTCAGGATGGTGTTTTCTGAAGACTAGTGTGGCTGTAACAGTTTATTAAAATAAGACAGTACTGAATTTTCTCATCTCAATTGACTCTTCCTTTTATAAAAGATTTCTTTGTAACATGAGATGCTGTTTGATAGCATTTTATTCACAGTAGAACTTCTTTCAAAATTTCAGTCAGTTCTCTTGAACCCTGAGAGTTCTCTTCAACTAAGTTTATGGAATATTCTAAATCTTTTATTGTCATTTCAAAAATATTCATAAAATCTTTACCAGGAATAGATTACTTCTTAAGAAACTACTTTCTTCCCTCATCCATAAGAAGCAACTCTTCATCTGTTGAAGTTTTATTATGAGATTGCATCAGTTCAGTTACACTTTCAGGCTCCATTTCTCATTATAGTTTTCTTACTGTTTCCACCACATCTGCAGTGACTTAACTCCACCAAAGTCTTGAACCCATCAAAGTCATCTGTGAGGGTTGGAATTAACTTTTTCCAAACCCCTGTTGATGTTGGATTTTGACCTCACACGAATCAGGAATGTTCTTGATGTCATCTAGAATAAATATTTTCCAGGTTTTTATTTTACTTTGCCCTAGTCCATCAGAAGGATCTCTGTCTATGGTGGGTATAGCCTTATGAAAGGTATTTCTTTTAAATAATGACACTTAAAAGTAAAAATTATTCCTTGGTTTGTGGGCTGCATAATGGATATTGTATTAGCAGGCATGAAAATAACATTAATCTTGAACATCTCCATCAGAGCTCTTGTTTGACTAGGTGCACTGTCAATGAGCAGTCATATTTTGAAAATAATCTTTTTTGCTGAGCAGTACGTCTCAACATTGGGCTTAAAATATTCAGGAAGCCATGCGGTAAGCAATGCCATGCAGGCTTTGTTGTTTCATTAAAGAGCACAGGCACAGTTGGTTTTGCCTAATTTTGAAAGGCCCTAGGATTTTGAGAATAAGTGAATATTGGCTTCAACTAAAAGTCACCAACTGCATTAGACCCTCACAAGAGAGTGAACCTGTTTTTCGATGGTTTGAAGGCAGGCACATTGACTTCTCCATAGCTATGAAGGTCCTAGATGGCACCTTGTTCCAAGAGAAGACTATTTTGTTTACATTGAAAATGTACTGGTTTGTGTAGCCGCCTTCGTTGATGATCTTAGTTAGGTCTTCTGGATAACTTGCTCCAGCTTCTTCATCAGCACTTGCTACTTGCTGCTTCACCTTGTACTTTATGTTATGAAGATGTCTTCTTTTCTGAAATGCCATGAACCAATGTGATAGCTTCAGATATATCTTCTCTAGCCTCCCCACCTCTGTTGCCCTTTAAAGAACTAAAGAGAGTTAGGACCTCATTCTACTTTAGGCTTTGGCTTAAGGGAATGTTGTACTGGTTTGATCATCTATGCAGATGACTAAAATTTTCTCTGTATCAGCTATAAGGCTCTTTGACTTTCTTCTCATTCATGTGTTCACTAAAGTAGCACCTTTAATTTCCTTCAGAAACTTTTTCTTTGTATTCACAACTTGGCTAACTGTTTGGGCACAAGAGTCCTACTTTCAGTGTATCTCAGCTTTAGATATATGCCTTCCTAAGCTTCATCATTTGTAACTTTCGATTTAAAGTGAGAGATATGTGACACTCACTTGAACACTTATAGGCCATTATAGGGTTATCACATCATCTAATTTCAATATTGTTGTGTTTCAGAGAATAAGGAGGCCTCAGGAGAGGGAGAGAGGGGAATGACAGATTGATGGGGGAGTTAGAATACACATGTTTATTGGTTAAGTACACTGTATTATATGGTTGTGATTTGTGGTACCCCAAAACAATTACAGTAGTAATGCCAAAGATCACTGATCACAGTTCACCATAACAGATACAATGAAAATGGGAAAGTTTGAAGTATTGTGAGAATTACCAAAATATAACATAGATGCACATACTGTTGCAAAAATGGTGACAATAGACTTGCTCAGTGCGGAGTTGCCACAAACCTTTAATTTGTAAAATTGCAGTATTACAAAGTACAATAAAATTAAGTACAATTACATGAGGTATGCCTTTATTAATGTGGCCACACTACTCAGTCATCTGAGATTCAGTGTATTCCCTATCAAAATCCAAGTAGCATTTTTTATAGAAAAACAAAAATCAATCTTAAAATTCATATGGAAACACAGAGGATCCTGAATAGCCAAAAGAAACCTGAGAAAGATCAAACCTGGAGGCTTCTCTCTTTCTAATTTCAAAATATGTTAAAAAGTAACAGTATTGAGACAATATGGTACTGCCATGAAGCCAGACATACTGATAAATGGAATTGAATGGAGAGCCTAGAAATAAGCCCACACATTTATTATGGTCAACTGATTTTCGACAAGGGTGCACGAATATATAATGGGGAAAGTGCAGTCTCTTCACGAAATGAGGTTGGGGAAACTGTATATCCATATGCAAAGAATGAAATTGGATCCTTAGATCATACACAAAAAAATCAACTCAACGTGGATTAAAGACTTAAGAGTATGACCTGAAACTGAATGTTCTACAATAAGATATAGGGGAAAGGTTTCTTGGCATTGGCCCTGGCCATGATTTTATGTAAATATATACATATATATGAACTGATACAGAGATATGTATATATTTGGATAGTTTTAGAAGTAAAGTAAAAATATATAACCTGTTAATTGCTTTATGATAATGTAAGGTTTTAACATGTAAATGAAAACATCAAAAGCCATGAATTTCAGTTTATCATGAGGTAATAAAATGAACAGAAACACACACTTCACCTGTGTTTAATTTAGTTTTACTAAATTTAACATTGATTTTTGTATTTCATCTATTCTAAAACACCATTATCTGTAAAAGACTTTGTCATTTTATATATCATTAAGAAGGGAGGGCTGGACGCGGTGGCTCACGCCTGTAATCCCAGCACTTTGGGAGGCCGAGGCGGGCGGATCACAAGATCAGGAGATCGAGACCACGGTGAAAGCCCGTCTCTACTAAAAATACAAAAAATTAGCCGGGCGCGGTGGCGGGCGCCTGTAGCCCCAGCTACTCAGGAGGCTGAGGCGGGAGAATGGCGTGATCCCGGGAGGCGGAGCTTGCAGTGAGCCGAGATCACGCCACTGCACTCCAGCCAGGGGGACAGAGCAAGATTCCGTCTCAAAAAAAAAAAAGAAAAAAAAGAAGGGAAAATGCTGCTAATTAAACTATGCTTAACTGTCAATATTAAGATATAGCCATATTTCAGAGATGGTAAATGGTGAAACAGGGATGTTAATGAAATGTTGACTTTATCTGCTGCATGCCAGGAGTTGCATGTTGAAAACACAAAGATGTTCTCATTGACTTCATATTAGAAAACCATTTTTAAATAAAGATACATATATACAGATTTTATTGTTGAGAAATAAACTAGGAATCTACTCTTTGGTCAGGTAAATGGGGGAAAATCTTTTTCTTGTGGTCAGCATATTTTATTAATGTATAATATATAAAAAAAAAAACTAGTCTGTGTGTAAATGAACGTTGTGAAGACTATTAAATACAAAGATAAGTTTTAAATAGACCTCATAATAAGCCTGAAGACTGCAAAGAATGTTTTGTGGAAAATCATTTTAATATCTGTTGTTTTAGAGGAAAGGGGAACATTAAAGGTGAAGTAGAGAAATTTGTGCTTAAATACATATTTCTCAAATATTCTCATTTCAGTTTATTCCCAAAGTCTTCGTTTCCCCACCCCATCATACTGTTCAACATAAACTCACATACTTTTCCCTTAGTAGTTTCCTCTCCCCATCAGTTTTCTTCAAATCCTACGTGTGCTGCCCTTTCTGGGAGTTAGCTGTAAAGATGTAATCACTATGATCCTCTTTGAATTTAAAGTTTTACCTAATTGAAGTTAATTGGCCCATCAAACTTAGGAATAAGCTACATTGTTGCTAATAATGTCTATCTAACTTGATAGAAATAATTTAAAAAGTTTTTTTAACACATTGATCTGCAAATACATCATTTTAAAAACAACTTAAAATATGATAATATAGACTAAAATGATAGCTGTCTTAAAACATTGATGACAACATTAATTTTCAGTTGTTATTACAAAAATCATGTATTGTCATGATGTTATTAAATCTTGCATATAAAATGAAAGCCATGGGGAACAAGAATATGTATTATATTTGCATATGTATCTTATATCTCTATCAGATATGTTTACTTCAATCACTGCAATCTCTTAGTAAAAAATTCATGACCAGTAATGAGCCATCTGTTATTACAGAGATAATATGTTTATTTCTTCTAAGATACTAAATTAAAATGAATGTCATCAATTTTATCCGAACCTAGTCATTGAAGCTTTTAAATCAATCTTAAGACATAGCAAGATGTCTTGACTACTAGCCAGACAATAAAGTTTTAAAACTCTCTCATAACTTTAGTTAGTTATGTTAGACAATAGCACTGATATTTGTGTTCAAGAAAGGATCGCCTTCATTAGTATTACCACAGAGAAGTACAAGAATAGATGTATAGGAACAGTCCACAGCTGTGCCTTAAAAGATATTACCTAAAGCAGTATTTTTTCACAAATACAGGGCTACAATCTAAATAACATCCAGATGTACATAACTAGTTATGTGGTGGAAAATTACCTTTATGCAATTCAAATTTAGGTAGATGGAAAAAATGTATTCTGTTATATATCATTAGCTAGAATTTTTCATTAAAATTCATCTTATAAATGTTAAATTCAGTGCGATAGAAGCAATTAGCAATTTGGCATCTTTACTCCTTGACAGAAATTTTTCTTGAAAACTTTGTTCTTATCCTGAATAAAGATTACATATGACCTGTAGCATGCTGTCTTATTTCTGGTAGAAATCTTATTCTGGTAGAAATGCTTCTATTCCTAAGCTTTATATTCACTCTTGGAGTAAAGTTTTTATTTTTACATAGTCTTATCAGTCCTGTTGTTAAAAGAACATATAATGCTATGGATACTAACATTCCTATTCAGTTTTGATAAGATTAATGATGAAAACTGAGAAAGAATTCCTCAAGTATTACATAATCAACGTATATTGAAATGTCCTTTTATCATCAAAATTTATTTTATATTATTTTATTTTTTAAGACAGGGTCTTGCTCTGTTGACTAGGCTGCAGTGCACTGCCGAGATCATAGCTCACCTCAGTCTCAACTCCTGGGCTCAAGCAATCCTCCCACTTCAGCCTCCCTAGTAGCTGTAACTAGCAGCATATGCCACTGTGCCCAACTAATTAAAAAACATTTTTTTTTTTTTTTTTTTTGGTAGAGATGGAGGTCTCGCATTGTTGTCCAGGCTGGCCTAAAATTCCTGGCCTCAAGCAATCTTTCTGCCTCAGCCTCCCAAAGTGCTGGGATTACAAGTGTGAGACGCCACACCAAGCCCAAAATTGATTTTGATAATGACTCATCAGTGATACATACTATGCTTCTTTCATACAGGAAAACAAAGTCACTGCCTTCTTTAAGACTAGAGATTTTATAGCAATAATTTTCTCTGAAAGCCTTACATATTCTTTTGCTTTGGGAGCTAGCTAGATAGTATTAGGTATGCAGTTTTTGCCATGGACACATACCATTAATCATATTTTCTTAGATAACACATGTAAGGGAATTAAATTTTAGTTGTATTTCAGATTTTTAGAAATAGCTAACTATTTCTTAAGCTTGAGACACATTTACTCCGTTTTTATTATCTGCTCTTACAAAATAAATAAATTTATTCAGACCATAAAACATTTCCAGGCTTGTTAATAGTATATGGCTCATCCTTGCTTGATCAATATACCATAATTCCTACTCACAATGTGAGCAAATAGGAAAAATAGAAGGAAATTTGTTTGTGCTTAATTTCCTAATATTTGAATTTAGAGGAAGGGAGAGACAAAATATTTATTGTTCGCCTCTCCTTTTTGTTCTTTCCTCAAATTTTGAGTCCTTTCTTTTATTCGCTAGAGATCTCTCAGCCTTTTTGTGCCACATAATGCGGTACATCACCTGTGGGCTCACTACCTTACCTCAGGAATGGTCTGTGTCCAAAATTATTTATTGTTTTTCTTACCCTACCTCCCATTAAAACTCATTTTAGAAAAGTAGTTTGATTAGCAATCTTGGATGTTATAGTGTTACTAGAAGCAGATCTTTCTCTCTTCCTGTTCACTGTCTTACAAGGACACCTTCTGTTTTAGCTACTTACTGAGCAGTATAATCACATTTCTCAGAGTAGCGTCCAAAACATTAGATTCTGAGAGCCACTGTCAGTTTTGTTTGCTTTTAGTTTTTGGGATAGGATGCTAGGATATAGAGCCCTAACATTTTTTTCTTTTCCTATTCTATAAAAACATCCCAGCTAACTCTAGAATGCTGTTTTTTGTTATGTAATATTGATTATTTTCACATCTGAGAAGGACATGTCATTTACACGTAGTGTCATGTAGCATAATTGTTTTAATATTTTGGTTTTGTATTCACAATATTGGTTGCATATTAAATGAATATATATTTTGCCTTTTAATTTTTTAAAGTATAGCAATGTACTTCCACATATCTGGAACTGATATAGTTGAAAATGTCAACTATGTATTATTGATATGCATATTGATGTTAATATATTAATTACTGAGTAATTAATGACTCATTGTTACTTCAGAAGACCCAGGAGCCTTCTGATTTATCAAAGAGAGATTAAAGAATCTAGTATGATGTAAAATTTTGTGTGATAATTATTTAATATATTTTTAAATTGTTTTAAATTGAAAAGGCACCTTTGGTGTTTTAGAACAAAAAAGGCTTTTGCAGTCATACACATGTGAAGAAAAGTTACAGAACCTATCCTAGAAAAATATACAACCCATACACGTATACAGACTTATGCATATATCTATGGTTCATGCTTCTCCCACTTTGAACTCCATGTTGTGAACTCATGACCTGTGATATGTTCATATTCACTTATCTGAATATTTAGATAATATTAAAACCATAAGGTTGTCCTCTTCATTTAATGTATGGCACATAAAATAAATAAATATGTAGTTTTATATTTTGGTTCACTCATTTGTTTGTTCAACAAACTGATTATTTATTTTCTATATGCCAGATAATATGACATGGGAAATTCAGAGGTGTGTATGTCATTGTTTCTGACAAGGGATTAAATTTTGTGAAGACAGATTAATGAATAATAATTACAATATAATTATAACTATTATATAAACTTTGTTTCAGTCTTTCCCCAATTGGTAAAACTCTACTTTTCCATTTTTTGGCTATGTGAGATAGAATCTTCATTTGTGAAGGATACCATGCTTTTTGAATATATATTTTCAAATTGAATGATGACTTATCTATTATAATGAATGGAGTTGGTGGATCAGACAGACAATGAGTTTTCCATTTCTCAGGAGCCAAAAAAGAAAGTATGTCTAGATGAGAAAAAAAAAAGGAGCCAAAAAAGAAAGGAGCCAAAAAAAAAAAGGAGCCAAAAAAGAATGTCTAGAAAGTATGTCTAGGTGAGCGAGGGGAGTCTCTTCCCAGGTGCTTAACTGCCTTTCAGAAATGGACTCATGCAGGTCATGGCGTGTCATCTCTTACCTCTTCAAAGATTTTGGTAGTTGAGACAAGCCTCTCCTCTTCAGCTTACTCATACTATTTTCCAGCTATTCTATCAATTTTCATCTAAAGAATGGAGATGGAGAAAAGACACTTTCCTCTCCCTATCACTTCACTTTGTATTTATTTTTTTGCTCTTTCTCATTTACAGGAATGACTTTTTTGATGAAGCTTCAGGCTTCCATCTGACTTTTATGAGACTACCACTAGCCTTTTGTCTTTCATGACCTTTTCCTCAAATTATTAGCATACTAATTTAGAGAATTATCCCTGTCTTCATTAGTTTACAATTTGAATTGTTTTAACGAATCATAAAATTTAGTACTTTTTTTAATTCTTAAAACTTGTGGTACAGTCTTTTATTCATTCAATTAAAAGACTTTTTCCCTAGTCTTATGTATAGTGTAAAACATAGAAGTAAAACTCCACCAGAATAACGTTTATGAATGCTTGCAATGTCTAACATCTATCTAGTCTGTGTCACTGTATATATCATAATATTTATTATATCATAACATATATTCTTTCTTCTTTTTTTTCATCTTCCATGCTGTCATGCTCTTGCAATAGAATAAAAGCACAAGGGGAAATTATGTAAGCTCACACCAGAGAAATAAAGAGAGCGCTCTTATTTTTGTATTGTACAGTAAGTTTCCTTGTAAAAGAAGGAAGATGACAGCACATAATGTAGCTCGATTCAGTAATTTGCCTTCATAGGTATTACTTGAATGTTTTAATGATATGCTTTTCTACCAATGGAATAGTGTTGCTCAAATACTGATTGGTTTAAAAACAGCAGTGTTTTAGTAGATAAAAAAGATGAAGCAACTTTCATGGAGGAACTTTTTGTGGATTGTATAATTTATGCATGCATGCTTCTTTGATTAAAAACCTTGTTTAGATGAACTACCAGCTCTCCCTTATAATAAAACTCTAAGGCAATTTACACTTAATCATACTGAGTAAATTAGGTGAATTACTCAAGATTGCAAAATAGAGAACTTAATTTATCATTTGTTATCTTTTCCAGATTTATATCAAGCTATGTGAAGTATTACCAGAGTGTTAAACTAGTTACTTTGTCAACAGTTTAAATATGAAGTATTACTAAAGCATTAAAGTCAATACTTTTATCAGTGGTTTGAAAATATACATTATAGGGACTGTGTACTATTTATTTAAAGTACGAATGCTGATTTATTAAAGGATTTTCTACTCTTTCCTCTCTCCCTGGTAATGTTGACTAACAAGAAGATAGACTTTTAAATTACCTTTAGCTTTGTACCTTCATTTGGGAAAGAGTGAAAAATAAGGTACGGGGAAAATAGTTTTATTACTTTGTGAAGTCATTATTGAAGGACATTTTTGTGTGTGTGTTTGGTAAAACACTTCCTTGGAGCAGTTAAATAAGACATATTTTAGCAGTTTGCATTGTTATTATTTGTTAAAACAAGTAGTGTGGTTCCCTTCATGCCATGAATCTAATGCTAATTGAGGGAACCTGAAAGCTATTTAACATTTCTTTTAGCTTGCTGTTTTTTTCCTTATTGTTCTTGAGAGATTATTGAATGGATTTTTTAAATGCCACTTGTTTCCTTAACCTGAATTTTGTTTCCTTTTACAAATATGTACATGTTTAAATTAAACATAAAGTACAGTCATGTGCCACATAACATTTTGATCAACAATGGACTGCATATATGACAGCGGTCTCATAAGATTATAATGGAGCTTATATAGAAACCTGATACATGGCACTGGATATTGGCATAACAGATCAGTTAGGGGAAATGATGGATGTTTAGTAGCGATGTTGGGACATTGTGTTTTTTCATATGAAAAAATATATATAAATTTAAAAATAAACATCATCTGGGCTTGTGTAAGTACATTCTGATCGCACAACAATGAAATCGCCTAACCACACATCTCTCAGAACATATCCCCATCATTAAGCAATACATGACTGTATATTGAAACAGTATTTTATTTTGCAACTGCTCATTGTTTTATAGATAACCTTAGGAGATTCTAAGATCATACTAACGTGTAGTTATGTCATTCCAGAGAGCTTGCATTGTAGCAAGTAGATGAAATTTTGAAAGTATTGCTACTGTAAGTGTATCTGAGCCTACAATTCAGTAATTTAATAGAATTGTGTGTGTGTAGCTAAGGCTGCTGCTCTTTTGGACTCAGTCAAGGTCCTCTGTAAAATTGTTTAGGTTTTTGCAGTACTTTTATTTGAGAAAGGAGAGTCTTTTTCTAACTTTCACAAAGATTCTGAAAAAGCAAGAGGTGGCCTTGTAAAGGTCTCGATAGTGAGTCTGCAATAATGTTTATCAAAGTGTTACGTAGAGTCTTTTGCAGTCTGTTAGGTGGTCTTTTGGAAAGTTGACGTTTTCATAGAAATATCAAAATGTGAAACAATTTTCAGTATTTTAAAATTTAGATTAAACCTAAATTTTTACAAAAATCTCAACAGTTTTTTGTAGTTATTACATTCTTCAGTATTACGTAAGTGTTACAGGAACTGAGCTTTGTCAGTTCATTTTCGCTAACATTAAACTATGCAAATTAAACATTAAGTTAAACTAACATTAACATTAAATTAAACTATTTACCATTTTTTATGCCTAGTTAAATTCAGTTTTTTTCTTGTATTGGTTTTGTATTCACAATTTACAAAAGTAGATCAATTTGGAGCATTAAGTGAGAGGAGTAATACAGAATTACAGCAGCTTAAAATCTGAATTGGATTTTGTCAGACTAGTGATCTCTTTCCCTTTGTGTTTGTCATGAAATTTTAAGAAACTTCAAACATTCAGAGTATTTGTGTTTTGTGCAAAGTACATTGTGTTTTTTTTTTTTTTTTTAATTGGCAAACCAATCATTTGTTTCACTGTGAAATTGCTTGTGTCACATTTGTGGGGAAAAGGGGGATCAAAACTATACAGGCATTCACAGTTCTACTTATAGCGGAAACAGGTTCAAGTGACAATATTGAGAATATCCTTATGAATCCAGCTGTAAAGTTAATAGCCAGTATAGTGCTTGGGGAAACCCTATAAGCTATTACCAAAAAATCCGCTGTGAGAGGGTGTTAGTTGGATGTCACATAACATAAATGATGTGCTGTGTGGAGGAACAGTTGTTGTATTGTGAATTGTGGGATTTGTATTTAGATGAAACCTTTAATGTACATAGTAGGAATTAACTATTACATAGGTGAAGTACAAATATAGGAGAGAAGTGATAGTGATTTTTTTATCTTTATCACTAAAATCCTATATTGCTAAAGAATGAATTTTCCCTCTCAGAACACACTACATTATCCCAATTTCTTTACTTTTTAATGTTGCTGTTCAACAGAAAAATATCCCATTGCATTCTTCTTTTTTAAGTATGTCTTAAATAACAGTAGCCCCTACTCGTCCGTTTTAACTTTAGAGTCAACATGCCATTTGCCATTAACAAAAACCAAAACAAAACAAAAACTAAAGAAAACCAAACTAAGAGGATATCTACACAAATTTCATTGAATGTATTAATGCCAGTTACTCCACAAACTGGCCTATTATTATTTTTCCCTCGTTTCCAAACCATGGCACAGACAGGCAGATTTTCTTCGTGATTCTCTATACTAGCAGGTGGATTTTTTTCCTGTAGCTTCCATTTTTTAAGATAAATGATTTATGCTGATAGCTTACTTTCAGCTTCTACCTTGCAATAGACCAAGATGTAGTTTCTTTTTTCAGACTTGGTGTATAATTTCCAAAACTCTAGATTTCTAGTAAGAGCCCTTTCAGATGTGTTTTAGCTTTTGAATTTGCCTCCCACCTTGGTTCACCTCCTGGATTATTTGTTTTTATGCTGGGATTAACTTTTGATTTGAGAAATAATTTTTTTAAAGTGTTACCATGTGGTTGTAATTTAACAAACAATTAGTATTTTCAGAAGAAGAGTTTAGATTATGTAAATGTTTTATACTATGGAAAATATCATTCCTTTTAAATTTTTATTCATTTTTTTCTTATTGATTGTCTTTAACTTTAAATAATGTATTTGTCTTTCATTTCTTATTCGTCAACTTTATTCAGTGTTATTGTTTACTTCTTTAGTCTTCTGTCAGGTATACCTTTACTCATCTTTTGTCATAATTATGAGCATTTATATTCTCTTCTGTACCATACATATTTCTTCCATTCTTTGGCTATCTCTATGCTACATTTTAGTTTTCTTCGTATTTGGATGAGCTATTCCTGTATAGTCTTTTATATTTTGTGGGATTTCTAATGCCTTTTCTTTTTTGTTGCTATTGTTATTAATGATAAAACTGTGCCTTCACTATGCCCTCAAGTTTATATAAATATGTAGTTGTCTATGGGATTATTTATTGTTTTAATTTAAATTTTGATTTTAAATTGGCAAACAGATATATATTGTGGGGGACAATGTGATGTTTAGATATGTGTATACATTGTGGAATGATTACATAAAGCTAATTAACATACCCATTACATCACATACTTAGTTTTTTGTAGTGAGAACATTTAAAATCTCTCAGCAATTTTGAAATATGCAATACATTATTATTAACCATGGTCACCATACTGTGCAAATCTTGAAAATTCATTCCTCCTGTTGAACTGAAAGTTTGTCTATCCTTTGGTGAGCATTTCTCCCTGCCCCTTTTTTTGAGACAGAGTTGTTCTGTCACCCAGACTGGAGTTCAGTGGCATGATCTCAGCTTACTGCAATCTCTGCCTCCTGTGTTCAAGGGATTCTCATGCCTCAGCCTCTTAAATAGCTGGGGTTACAGACAGGCACCACCATACCTGGTTAATTTTTTGTATTTTTAGTAGAGACGAGGTTTCACCATATTGGCCAGGCTAGTCTCGAACTCCTGGTCTCAAGTGATTCACCCACCTTGTCCTCCCAAAGTGCTGGGATTACAGGCATGAGCCACCATGCCGGGCCAGCATCTCCCCATTTCTCACCACCCCCGCTCCCTGGCATTGATAATCACTTTCTACTTCTGTAAGTTTGACTATTTTAGATTCCATGTGTAAATGAAATCATGTGGAAAAAAAGAAGGAAATCCCGTCACTTGAAGCAACATGAAGGAATCTGGAGAACATTATGCTAAGTGATTACTCTTTTATTTTTTTTAATGAACCTCTCCTTTCTTATCAGCTCCCTTCCGCTCCAATCTAGAGTAGTAGTTTGCTAGGTCTGCTCTCTAACTATCAATCTGGGAGATCCATTACTATTGTCCGTACTCTGCATTTTCCTATTTTATGTTTTTTCCCATTGTATTGCTGGAGAATTACCTAAGAAAGATACTGTGGAGGTAAAATATTTGATTGGCCAAAATCTGGAAATGTTCTTCATCTGTCTTTATGCTTGATTGATAGTTTTGTCAGGTTTTATAAAGTTGAAGTATCAACATTTTTCCTTAGACTTTGAAGACATTGATTTGTTGTCTTTTTAGTAACCCCAGTCGTGTTGATAGAAAAGTCTGATGTTAATCTACTTCTCAGTCTTACATTGGTGACTTGTTTTATTCTCTACAGAAGTTTTTAGAATTTTAAAAAATATTCGGTGTTCCCAAATTTCACAATTATGTGACTTGGTGTGATCATTTATCCTGTTTGCCTTCAGTGGGCCCTTTTAATTGGAAGACTGCATCATTCACTTCTAGTAAATGTTCTTCCTCTATTCTTGAACACTACTTTTGGGGCTTCTCTTGGTTAGATGTTGTACTGCTAAAGTTGATTTTATGGAATGAGATTGTCAGCTGTTCTTTGGTTCTGACTTTTTTGCCTGGGGTACAGAATTTAACAGAAACAAAGTCTATGTAGAGTAGAACAGTTAATAGAATATTTTTGCATGGCTTTTCTTTTGCTCCTGAATTTTTTACAGAGTATGTATTTGCTATGGAATGTTCCACAAAAGTGTACAAGTGCTGGAGTTGAGAACGATAGCCCATTCTTGCCACATGAATTTCCTTTAATGTGTATGTTCCAGAAAAATTTACAGAAACAGTCTGTATATTTAAGTAATGCTTCAAATGTTCAGCACCCTTGAGTTTTGAACCAAATTGCATAAGTGAGGATATAACCTTATTGTGGGGAAGCAGGCTGTTGTACCATATCCAAATATCCATAAAGAGGATCTCTTTCTCAGAAAGCAGAGTTCAGAAAGCCGAATTCTTTGAGTTTTCTCTCTCACTCATTGTTTTCTCCATTTTCTGTCCTTTTGTCATTCTTTTTCCTTTTGCTTTAAGTTCTAAGAGGTATCATCAGTTTTGTGGCACCTAAGCATAATAGGAAAAACAATCATTATCTTTTACTATATGATTCCAATACCTTTTAAAGTTTTTGAATTTTTAAGTCATTTTTCAAATATTATGCAGCAGTGAGAATAAGGAGAAAATAAAGTCATTAAAAATTATAAAAAGGACATAAACATAGCAGAGTCATTTTTCTTTCATAATCCCATATTTTCCTAGTTTTAAAGATACACAAACAAATGGTTCTAGCTTATTACTGCTTTTGGTTTTTCTTCTTGCACTTGCATCATCAAAATACTTTTGAAAACTTTGTTGACTCAAAAATTTTTTTGAGAGAGCAGCTGTTTTTGCTCCATAATTACAAAACAGTTTCTATTTTAGATTTGTAAATATCAATTCAAATGATTAAAGATGGATCTTTCATTTTGAGCTCACCTATTCTTTCCACTACCTTTATGTATACACTTGCCTTCTGCATATCCATTTACATGCCATTTTATGTGAATTTTGGTATGCAAATATCATTTAAGATGAAAGAATGCCATCACAAGTCATTTTAGCAAAATGGAATGGTCCTTAGTCATGTCCCAGAATATCGTATGGTGAAATCATTTTTGTTGAATGACTTACTGGATAAGAATACCATATATCTCCATTTTTAGAAATATTTTGTGTTTTCTCCCTATTTTTAGAAACATATTTTCATGCATCAATTCTTGAGCTTGAGAAACTTTATATAGGATATCATCTGGAGATAAATAGCCTGAGATTTTACTTATGTGATCAATTTTATCATCATTGGCTAACGCGCTGCTGTTTTTGCATTTAGCTTCTGATTCATCTAATAATGGTTAAATGACTTCCTCCATCAATGTTCTTCTCACTGACCGTGGGCACAAATTTTAAAATTTTGAATTTTTAACTATGTTTAAATAAAGCTAAAGAAGAAACTCAAAAGATGATGTCTCCAAACTTCTTTTATATCTTGAGTATGAAAACTGAAGAATGATACAATAGTGATTATTTGATTCTTGTATCATCCTTTAGACAATTGCCTCATTTCACATTTTAAAAATTAGTCTTTTTAAGCGTGCATAGAAATAATTAATGCATAGTGATGAAATAATTACTCAGATAATGAATATCAATATATTTCAAGATATAGGAAAAAAGATTCCATAATGTATCTCAGATGTATAAAACGGTACGATAGAGCCATATGGTGATTGCAAGTAAGAATGTGTTCTGTGTTTCGAAAAATAAATAAAATTTATCTTTGGTCATTGGAAGACTGCTAACAAAGAAAAAATGGCATGAAGTGTCGCTTCTTACTGATAGTAAGAAATAGTGACAAAGGAAACTTAAAACCTAAAATTGGAGCCAGTGGGTCCTCAAGGGATGAGAATATAATATATTTTTACTCTTTCTGAAAATGCTTATTAAAGTTTTTTCATTTTTAGAGTTTTTTTTTTTTGTTGTTGTTGTTCCAGGTTATTTCACCCTTCTCACAAATTCAGATTTCTCTTTTTCTACCCTCCCTTTCCCTTCCCATTCCTCTCTCTCTTTCCTCCCTTCTTTTTCCCCTTTGCTCTCTCTCTCCTTTTTTTCCCTCCCCCTCACTCCTCTCGTTTTTCTTCTTAACCCCATTTTCTTTCTGTCTCCCTTTTTTTTTTTTGTGAGACAGATCTCACTCTGTCATCTAGGCTGGAGTGCAGTGGCATGATCTCGACTCACTGCAACCTCCACTTCCCATGAGAGCACCACTACCACCCAGCTAACTTTTGTAATTTTTAGTAGAGGTGGGGTTTCACCATGTTGGCCAGGCTGGTCTTGAACTCCTGACCTCAAATGATCCACCCACCTTGGCCTCCCAAAGTGCTAGGATTACAGCGTCTTCCATTTTTATTCTAATGCCTGGTAATTTTCTGCTGTATTTTTGTATTTAAGAATGTAGATATAGTTTATTTTAGGTTTCATATACCTTTCTCATTTGCTTTGTTTGTAAGTAGTTCATTTCTGTAATACTCCCTCTCCTTGAGTGGGAAACTGGATAGTGACTAATAGTACTTGTTAGGGCATGTTGATTGAAATTTTCAGCGTAGGGTGGGTGGGATGAGAACTGCCAATCAAGCTGTAGGTTCCCTAATGTGATGGTGAGGAGGAATTTATTCTGGTTGTTAACACCAACGTGAGAAGTCTTACCACTTCCCAGTTAATGAGTTTAGCTTCCTTGGAAAAGAACCTGTGTTCCTAGAAGTTTTCAAAATGGAAAGGTTGTTAAATACAAAGATGTTGCCTGAAGTCATTTTCAGGGAAGTGGAGAATAAGGATGGTTAGTGATTGAATTGAAACACTTGCTCTGTGTGTAAACTTCTAATTGATCCCCTGATTTCATCCCTACTTTTTACTCTCACGCTTAATCCAAGTGGCTCCCATCTTTACTGTAGCCACCTTGTAGTATCTTCTGGATTTTGGCCTCTTCTGTTTATTTTATCTCTTAACCACTTACTTTCCATTTTCCTGAAATACGTTGTTTTTTCCCACTCTCCTTTCCTTCACTGTTTTGTGGTTTGTTCCTTTCAATCTCTATACCTTCATTACTAGGGGACTAGGAAGGACAGAAAGTCAATGCATTTTCTGAATCATGTGTATAGGTAGCATCAAATTCTATCAAACATTCCATGGAGAACTAACACTAACTCTTCTCAGCCTCTTCCAAAAATGGAAGAGAAGGAAATATTTTCCAAACTCATTTCACGAGGCCAGCGTTACTCTGATACTGAAGACACAAAGACAATAAAAACTAACAGCAAAAAAACTGCAGGTCAATATAGATGCAAAAATCCTCAACAGAATACTAGCAAACCAAATTCAATAGCACATTAAAGAGACTATTTGCCATGATCAAGTAGGATTTATTCCAGGTATGCAAGGGTGGTTCCACACACGCAAATCAAAATGTTTATTAGCAGAATGGAGCACAAAAATTATGTGATCATTTTAATGCAGAAAAAGTTGAAATCTTTTCCTCTAAGATCTGTAACAAGACAAAGATGCCCACTCTTGCCACTTCTGTTCAATGTAGTACTATGAACCTACTAGAAGAAACCATAGGGGAAAAGCTCCATGAGATTGAGCTCACCAAAAATTCTTTGGAAAGGACCTCAAAAGCTCAGGCAATGAAAGCAAGAATAGATAAATGGGATTGTATCAAGCTTAAAAACCTTCTGCACAACCAGCATTAACAGAGTAAAGAATGGGAGAAAATATTTGCAAACTGTGTATCTGATAATGGGTTAATATCTAAATTGTATGAGGAACTCAACTAGATGATTAGAAAACAACCCAATTTAAACATGGGCAAAGGACCTGAATAGACATTTCTTTAAAAATAACATACAAATGGCAGACAAGTATGCGAAAAGATGTTCAACATCACTAATCATTAAAATAAAACCACAGCAAGATATCACTTCTCACCTATTACAATAGCTGTTATCAAAAAGAAGACTAGTATCGCAAGGGTGTGAAGAAGAGATAACCTTTGCGCATTGTAGGTAGCAATGTAAATTAGCAGAAGTATTGTGGAAAACATATAAATATTCTTCCAAAAATTAGAACTGCCATATGATCCCACAATCTCACTACTGGGTACAGTACTTTTCCTTTGTCCAAAGGGGATATGCTCCAAGACCCCTAGCAGCTGCCCAAAACCATGGATGGTACTGAACTCTGTATACACTGTTTTTTCTTAAATATACATACCTATAATAAAGTTTAACTAAGCACTTACCACTTTGTCTTAGCACTTTGGGGCCATTATTAAGTAAAATAAGGGTTGCATGAGCACAAGCACTGTGATACCTCAACAGTTGATATGATAGCAGAGACAGCTACTAAGTGACTAACAGGCAGGGAGCATGCACAGTGTGGATACCCTGCATGAAGGGATGATTCATGTTGTTTATTTCTGGAATTTTCCATTAAATATTTGTAGATCATGGTTGACTGCAGGTAACTGAAACTGTGGAAGGTGACACTTCAGATAGGGATCACTACTATGTATATCAAAAGGAAATAATCAATATGTTGAAGAGACATCCGCACTCCCATGTTTATTGCAGGCTTATTCACATTAGGCATAGAATAAACCTAAGCGTCCATTAATGGATGAATAAAGAAAATATGGTCTATATACACAGTGGAATACTATTTAGACATAAGAAGGAAATTCTGTCATTTACAACAACATGGATGAACCTGGAGGACATTCTTAAGTAAAATAAGCCAGGTACAGAATCTTAAAAAATTGATCTCATAGAAGTAGAGAGTAGAATGGTTGTTGCCAGGGCCCTGTGTGGCTATGGGAAGGTTTTGGGGAGATGTTGGTCAAAGGATACACTATTTTGGTTAGCAAGAATAAGTTCAGGGGTTCTATTGTATAACAGTGACTGTAGTGAAAAATATGTTGTACCCTTGAAAAATGCTAAGAAAATGGATGTAAAGTGTTCTCACTGCAAAAATAACTATGTGAGGTAATGTGTATTTTCATTAGCTAGATTTGATGATTTCACAATGTATGTGTACTTCAAAACCATGTATAGCACACCATAAATACATACAATCTTTTATGTGTTAATTAAAAAAAAATATTAAAGGCAGTTTTTACTACCACCAGCAGACAATTTTTACTACCACCAATGTTTAAAGTTACCATTTTACAGCAACCCGAATATTAAATTTTTCTGCCAGTTTAAATTTTATAAAATACCTCTCTTTTGTTATAATGTGTAATATTTTATAGGTGACCAGCAAGAATTGCCATTTTCTCTTTTGAATTTTTTGTTATGACATTTTCTATGAATTGTTTATTCATTTGTATGACATATATACTGTATCATCCTGATTTTTATAAGTTCTTTATGCAGTATGGGTACAACCTTCATATCTGCTATAAATAGCTTAGCCTTTGTTTTCATTCTAAATTTAGTTATGTTTATTTTATAAATTGCTTTTTTCTTATTTGACTACGTTTATGTTTCATGATTTGTAAACCTTGAAGCAATAAAAAAGGTTATTTTCTCTCCAGACAATTTATACTGAATTAGATTTTTATTTTTGTTTTACTAAACTTTCTAAAAGTAATATTTATAGAACACTTCTGCAAAATAATTTTGCAGTGTGTATTGAAAGCTAAGAAAATGTCTGTTTTTTAACTCTTAGAAGGCTTAATTAAAAAGAAGAATAAAGTTTGGTGTTTTGAAGTAAGCATACTCTTATTTTATCTAATGCTTTAAAATATTGAAAGTCAGGTAAAATATTTTTGTGTTTTCCAGATTATTGCTCAGTTGTAACAATTGTGGACCAGACAAATGTAAAATTAACTTGCCTGCTCTTTAGTGGAAACTATGAAGCTCTTCCAATAATTTATAAAAATGGAGATATTGTTCGCTTTCACAGGCTGAAGGTATAATTCATACTGTCTAGAACTTTATTTGAAGAGAACTCTGTATTGTTCACTGAAACTAGTTAGCACTAATTATGTGGTTGCTTTGTTAGAACATGACAGCAAGCTTTTTACGAGATAAGAAGTAGTGTAAATATTATCAGACTTCAAATAATTTACAGTAAGAAACATCTTCATTTGAACAAACCACTTGCCTTCGTTCCCCAAAAATGTATTACATGCCCTGATTAAGACTAGTTCCATTCTGTCTTCTGTTTCTAAATATAGACTAATGCTGTAGAAGTTTTATCTGTAGAGTTTGATAAAGAACATTTGTGTTTTAATGTTTTAAAAAACAACTTTAGGTCAACAAGAAAAAAAGTATACAAAGATTAGGAGATTATATTATTCTTTCCTGTTTCTTGTATTAATTCATGTTCAATGAAAACATTGAGATACTAAGTATAAAATCAAATTAAGTTGGTTTTCATTTATAAGAAATAAGATATGAACAGGTACTTTTAAAAGTATGCCTATAGTTAAATAACTAAATGTAAGAAAGCCTTTAATATAAGGGTAGAGTTATTAAATAGCACAATTTTTAAGAAATAAAAAATTTAGAACTTACAAATGCAAAGGATTATTATTTTCTCAAAATTATTTTCCTTATTGCTATAATATTTATTTAATTGAGCTTTTTTGTTCAATGAACTTTTGGAATTTTTCTTTGGAAATTACTGCATGATGCTTTGGACAGCTTTTAAATACTTTGTATATTTTCAGTCCCTTAGATTTTAAATATTTCAGTTTCTTCATGTTTTCCTTTGTTACATGGGTTTCCATGTAACCTCTTCATCATCTTGGTTGTCTTTTTCTTCTAAGGCTTCAGTTTAATTCTGTCCTTCATGGTCAGTCTGATGCTCACAAATGAGGACAGTGTTCAGCTGTGTTCTACTTGTAGGCACTTCTTATGACCTATTAATGCTGTTTCCTTGAGAATAGGAGGATAATGGAGAATATTTGTGTAAAGATAAAAAGAAATAGAAATATTATCATCGCTGGGCGTGGTGGCTCATGCCTGTAATCCCAGCACTTTGGGAGGTTGACACTGGCGGATCACCTGAGGTCAGGAGTTCGAGACCAGCCTGACCAACATAGAGAATACTTAAAATGCAAAATTAGCCGGGCATGGTGCTACATGCTTGTAATCCCAGCTATTCAGGAGGCTGAGGCAGGAGAATCACTTGAACCCGGAGGGCGGAGGTTGTGGCAAGCCAAGATTGTGCTATTGCATTCCAGCCTGGGGAACAAGAGCAAAACTCCGACTCAAAAAGAAAAAGAAAAAAAGAAATATTATCATAGCCATGCAATACATACTATTTAAACGTCAAAAAATTGCTTACTTTTCAAAGTATTGTTTCCTATATACTGTATTCAAAGAATGCATGCTTCCTTCATAAACATATTTAGTTGTTATTGTTTATGGAAGTTACTATTTAATAGCAAATAGATAAACATTTCATCATTCACAATATAACTATACTCATATAGCTAACACTCTAGAAACTTCCCTCATATCCCCATCCAGAGAGGTCATTATTGTGTCTCCTGCTACAGGAGTAAAGAATCTCATGACCTCTAACAGCATGTAGTTACCCCTTGAACAACACAGGTTTGAACTACATGGGCACACTTACATGCAGACTTTTTTCACCAAGTATTTTGGAAAATTTTTTGGAGATTTTCAACGATTTATATACACAAACACTTACAGACCATACATGGCTCCATTCACAGTCTAGAGAAATGTGAATGAATATAAAGATGCAGTATTATCACTGTAGAAAATTAACTTTACTACTATAATAATTTAGCCATCTCTTTTGTAATATATTCATTTATGACTAAATTTTTTAAGTACTGCCTTAGTTGTATCCAGCAGGTTTTAATTTGTCATAACTTCATTACCATTCAGTTGAATATATAATTGAATTTTTATATTGATCATTGATTTCATCTCTGATCTATGGGTTTATAAATAATTTGTAAATACTCCATAAGTCAGAGAGGAAATCAATATAAAAATTCAAATAAATGTTGACTCATCGAGTATATATTGAATTATATTGAACATATATTTATATATTGAATTTATATTTGAATTATATTCAAATAATCCAAATAATATATATAGAGAGTTATATTCAATCCAATTCCATAGGATTATTGTTTGTTTTTTATATTTATTTAAATCATTTAATAGTTACCTTCTTTTACTATTGTTTATTGTGGTCAGGAAACATACTCTGAAATGTTTAGTATTTTGAAATTTGTGAATGCTTACTTTATGTTCTACCATATGGTCAATATCATTTTTTATTTCTTATCTACTTATTTTATCAGCTATTGAAAACTGTGTTTTAAAGACTACTGTGATAGAGGATTTGCCTATTTCTTTTAGTTCTACCGATTTTGCTTAATAATTTAAAGCAATGTTAATGGGGTTTAAGCCTTCTTATTTAATTTTATGTTTTATATATTTTGAGGCTGCTGTATAGATTTAAGGTTACTATATTTTTCTATAAAGTTGTTTCTCTGTTTTCAGGAAATGTTCATATTTAGGGCTACTAGCACTTCCTTACACTCTTTATGTTGACAGTTCGCTAGCTTTGTTTGAATAGCCCTGTTTTCTTTAGTTGAGCAAGGTCATTCTAAGTACAGACATCTGTTTTAGATATCAGAATTTATTTTTTCTTGTTTTTCTTATTGCGGTTTGAGGATCATAATTCATAGCGAAAATATACATAAAACAGCCAGAATGTATTTTTTCTTGTTTTTCTTATCGCAATTTGAAGATGATAGTTCATAGCAAAAATATACATAAAACAAGAGTCAAGATCTACTCTTCTTTTTTCCAGCAAAAATTGTTTTTTTTTTTTTTTTTGTATAGGCTTCTGTTTTAATGCAAAGAAGCAGACAATATAAAAGTAAAGCATATAAATCAAAGTAATTTCAATTAGTGATAGTTGCTATAAAGAAAATAAAGCAACCGGGCACAGTGGCTCACACCTGTAATCCCAGCACTTTGGGAGGTCTAGGCAGGAGGATTGCAAGATCAGGAGTTCGAGACCAGCCTGGCCAGTATGGTGAAACGATGTCTCTACTAAAAATACAAATATTAGCCGGGTGTGGTGGTGGGTGCTTGTAGTCACAGCTACTCGGGAGGCTGAGGTAGGAGAATTGCTTGAACCCGGGAGGTGGAGGTTGCAGTGAGCTGAGATCGCACCACTACACTCCAGCCTGGCCGACAGAGCGAGACTCCATCTCAAAAATAATAAATAAATAAATAAATAAAATAAGGCAAAATCACGAAAGGCCTTTCTAATGAGGAGACATAAGAATTGAGACCCAAATGATGATAATGAGAAGTCCTACTGAGATTTGAGGGAAAACGTTTTCCACCAGATGACACTATAGGTGCCAAGGCCCTATAATAGGAATGAGTGTGGTATTGGAGAAACAGAAAGAAGACTAGCATGGATCCTAGTCAGCTATGGGGGAGGTGTTACGAGATGAAATTGTGGTAGGTAAGTTATTTAGATTTTACTCTAGGTATAATGAGAAGTCATTAGAGGGTTTTAAATGTGCACATGAAATGATTGGTTAAAATTTTGAAAAAAAATCACTCAGTAACACGTGGATAACAGATGGGTTGTTGAAGAACAAGCATGAAGGCAAAGATATTCTTTAGAAGACTATTTCAGTTTACAGACATGAAATGAGGATGCCTTAGACTACAGTGGTGGTGGAAATAGAAGTAGACTAATTAAGGTATATTTTGAATCTCAAGCAAAGAGGATCTGCTCATAAATGATATGTGAAAGCTACCAACACACCTAAGCTGGAAGTTGGTTCTGTTTTACTATGATAATCAGCAGAGGCAAGCTTTGGTAAACAGTATACACTAGTGAGCATGGAATTGGTAATAACAATGATGATCACAGAACCAAGCATCAATCAGACATTGGAGTATAAAAGAGAAGCAGCATATACATCAAGTAGAATCCATTTAAAAGTGTAAAGTTAGGTAATAGATCAGTTGTAGGCAAGTATAGTTAGAATCTGCAGAGTGAACTTCCGCATTGTGAGAAATTAACTGGTACTGGACTAACCCTGCTGCCACGAAGACCCATAAAACGTATGAGGCGACTGTTTTTTAGGCATCGGACAATGGGTAGCTATGATCAGAGAGTGAAGAGAAACTTTTAAAGTGAGCCCCATGATGACCACATCCCTGCCTACAGACATTTTCTCAACCACTGCACAGTAAGCTGAAGTTCAAGCTGTGGTCCTGATATAGCTGAATTCAAAGTTCAAGGCAACTGAAAACTGGAATTTTCACAACAAGAAACCAGAGAGGAAAGAGCTATACAGAAGGGGATGTCTGAAAGTTCATCGGGGTTGGGGTGGACTTGAATACTTGGTTGAAAACCAGGCTGCACAGGGTGGGGTAGAACCACTTAAGGATTACAAAAGCTGCTGTGTGTTTGAACTGTGGTTGAACATTGTGGTTGAACATGAAGCAGATACTAGAGGTCTAGTAATGGGGTGCTGGAAGTCCAAGATAGGGACAAATAATTAATAACTATTTAACACCTTGGAAATTCAGCTGAGGCAATATAAAGGTTTCTCCCCCCTAAAGTAGCTCACCTCACAAAGGATCACATCTTAGAGTAAGGCCTGTTATACACATGTTTTGTCAAAGCCTAAAACGAGTTCTACGGAGAAGACTTCGCAGAGAGTTTGCAGGATGAGTCCCATCAATGTAGAAGACTTTGGGAAACATCATGGGCTTTCCACAGATCACCCTAACAAAGCATAAAAACAAGCATTCATGAGTTTAAGATGACTAGACAACAACTCAGTGGCCAGCGAGAACAAAAATCAGTGTTTGTCAGAAGAAGCCAACATAATTCAGAGTCTTTACAGTATAGCATCTATGATGTCTAGTAAAGAAAAAAGATATACTAGACATGAAAACAAGAAAGTGTTACCCCTAGTCAAGAAAAAAGAAAGCATAGACATTCCAAATCAACTCCATGGTAGCCCAAATGTTGTCTTTATTAAACAAAAACTTTAAAGCACAGATTATACAGACTTTCAAAGAATTAAGTGGAGGTGGGAAGATCCCTTGAGCCCGGGAGGTCGTGGCTGCAGTGAAATATTATTACACCACTGCATTCCAACCTGAGTGACAGAACGAGACCCTTCTCAAAAATAAATAAATAAATAAATAAATAAATAAATAAATTTTAAAAAAGAAATTAAGCAAAAATACATTCAGTGAATTAGAGGGAGATGTTAAATGAATGTGAAAAGATAAATTTCAGCAGAGAAGTGGAAACTTAAAAAAATAGAAATTCAGGAACTGAAAAGAACAAATGAAAAGAAAAATCTACTGGATGGGCTAAGATCAGATATAAGTTAAATTGATGACAAATCATTAGAAACTACCTAATCTGAAGAACAAGGATTAAATAAAAATTAATAGACTGTAAGGACCTATGGAACAATATCAAATGTTACATGTAATTTAGGATGCAAGAGGAGAGTGGGTGAAGGGAAATAAAATATTTATAGAAATAAGGACCAGAATTTCCCCAAATTTGAGGAAAAACAAAGACTTAAATGTACTTTATGCAGGGTGTGCACAAAGAAAAGCACATCCAAACAAAAGATAGTGATACCATTGAAAAAGAGAAAAATCTTGAAATCAACTGGAGAATAAATGATACATTGTTGGAGAACAATGATACCAGTCATCTTTCACTTTTTACCAGAGACAATGACACCCAGAGAACAAAGAAATAATTTGTACATGGTGATAGAAAAAAATTTGTTCACACAGAATTTTATATCCAGCAAATACATTCTTCAGGAATGAGAGTGAAATAAACATTTTATATAAAGGAAAAATGAGATAGTCCATGGCCAGCATATCTGCATAGCATTAATGCAAAAGAATGATATTCAGGCCAAAGAGGAATGCTAGCAACTAGAAGCTGCATAGTTAAGAAGTGACAAAAATACAAGAAATGATGGAAAAAAATAGTAAATATGTAAACAGACTGTTTTTATTTCTTTCCAGAATTTAATTACAAGATAAATGCCTATTTAAAGCAAAACCGGTAATATTACATGGTGGAGTTTATAAAATGTGTAGAAAAAATACTACAACAGTAACACAAAGGATGGGTGGGATGAGTGAATGGAATTCTACCAGTGAAAAGTTATATTTGTGAAGTAGAATGCATGAAATAGGAGTAGCAAGTATGAAATGGAAAGTAGAAAGTACATAGTAGAACAATATTGATTTCCAAGTAGACATTGAAAAGTTAAAGATTTATTCATAGCCAAGAAGAAGGAAGTGGAGCACTAATAAGAATTCCAAAAGGAAAACAAGAAAGGAACAATAGAAAAAAAAAGTTTTAAAAAAACAAAGAAGCTAAAAAGCAAGAAGCGTGGAAAAAAAGGAAAACAAGATAGTAGACTCAAATATGGCCATGTTAATAACTGCCTTTCTGTGAATGGACTAATTTCCATTTGCAAGGGAAAGATTGACTGAACAAAAAAAATCAGGAACCAAATATATGCTACCTACAAGAAGTGCACTTTAAATATGAAGACCTAAACAAGTTAGAACTAAAGCTCTAAAAAAAAAAAATGTACTAAGTAAACATAAGGGAAATGAAATAACTATATTACTATGAGAGAGTTTTGGAAGGAGCTTTTCATAAAGACAAAGGGGTCTCTTCATGAAGATATAGCAATATAAATGTATGTGCTTCTGATAACAGCCCCCAAATTCAGAAAGCAAAAGAGCTTATGGCATATCTCAGTGCTCTCAGTCACTCTGATTAAACCCTAGCCTGAGCTTCATTTTATTCACTTTATATTCTCATATTTCAAGTGTTGTAGTCTTTTCTGTAATATTCATAAGTCACTGTCATTTATGATCCTTTTTCCTTGTATAAATTACACCTTAATAAAAAAAAAAACTAATAAAATGTAAAACTGCAAGCTTGATAGGATTAGGGAGACCACCACCTAGCTCTTTCAAAAATGTAAGTGAATTTTGCATGGAGGTTCACAGTGTCCATGATACTTATGTATCTTAGTGTAGCACCAGCACGTGAGAGTAGAATTTCATATGCTAATTAAATAAAAATAGTTTTTAAAAAATGCCCTCTCTTAATTCTGCTGGCAAAATTGATAATCTTTCCAATTTCTTCAGTTCATAGATTCTGCATCAGTAAGCTATTTTATTTGTATCTCTTTTCTACTTTGCCCTACTTTCTTAGATTCAAGTATATAAAAAGGAGACTCAGGGTATCACCAGCTCTGGCTTTGCATCTTTGACGTTTGAGGGAACTTTGGGAGCCCCTATCATACCTCGCACTTCAAGCAAGTATTTTAACTTCACTACTGAGGACCACAAAATGGTAGAAACTTTACGTGTTTGGGCATCTACTCATATGTCACCGTCTTGGACATTACTAAAATTGTGTGATGTGCAGCCAATGCAGTATTTTGACCTGACTTGTCAGCTCTTGGGCAAAGCAGAAGTGGACGGAGCATCATTTCTTCTAAAGGTACATATTTTTTAATACTGGAAATTATAAGTTAGCAACACTTAAATGTCTGTAAAGAGCTTATGTTTCAGCTTTCTGATGAGACAAATATGCATACAGTGTATTATATTAGGAACTTAGATTTTAACTATTTTTGATGAGCTTTGATATTCATGCAGCTCTACTCTTGTACCTCTCTAAAATTTTTCTTTCCTTCCTGTTTTACACTTTCCTTCTAGTGTTATCAAATCTACATGTTAAATATAGTATGACTTATGCATTTTTTTATTTTAGTAGTAATAATATGTAGACTTGTTTTCTATTATTTCATAGTTTGTAGTCCCATACATGAATATTTCTGTTTCCCTCTCAAGGTCACCTTCCCTCTCATTTATTTACTTTTTTGTCCCCTTGATGTTGGGTTCTCTTCTTATATCTTTCACTGCCTACTTCATAGTCACACCGTGGATAGTTTTGAAGCATTTTATATTACTGTGTTTTGCTTTTAAATCAGCAAGATAAAAAAATAACTTAAGACCCATCAAATCTCTGTTTACACCTATCCCAGTTTAGAGAATAACTTCTGGAGAAGGTGAATGTCTGTTTTTCTTGCCTGGACATCCTATGGAGGATACATTTAAACAAATGCCTCTTCAGGCCTGCTCCTATGGTTATTTCTCGATACTCTCTTTGGAATAATAGGGCAGGAAATGGAGTGCAGTGGCACTTGGACAAGTCTTGGGGTTTAGCATTATCATTTATACCTTGCCCATATTAAAGAACAGAGAAGTTAGCAATCATTGAATAAAATATAAAGTTCTAGCAGTTGAAAATAGCACATTCATATACACATGGAATACTATGAGAAAGTTGTAAATATATGCCATACAGAAAGTTAAATAAGTCAAATATGATAAAGCTGAAACAAAAGTAATATAAAAATCAAACAAAGTTAGAATGAATCTTAGGTCAGCCAGTCATACTCTCTGGCAAATGTGACGTTCTTAACAAATGAGCATTTGCTAACAACTGAACACTTACTATGACAAGGAATCTACTACTATGCAGTGAGGAATATTCTATCTTTTGACTATGTTTTTAGAAAATTCTTAAATTCTAAGATAAAATGTGCCAAATTTTAGCTGAAATAGTTGAGTCTACATTTTCTCTCTACAGAAACAAAACATATACCTGCATCCCATTGTAATAGATAACTTTTTTGGACAAGTGAAAACAACTGTCATGTAAGTGTTAGTTTAAAATATAACACTGAAAAGTTAATAAAGAGCCCAAGAGCCCATATACCCAAGACAATCCTAAGCAAAAAGAATAAAGCTAGAGGCATCACGCTGCCTGGCTTCAACCTATACTACAAGGCTACAGTAACCGAAAAAGCATTGTACTACTACCAAAACAGATATATAGACCAATGGAACACAACAGAGGCCTCAGAAATAACGCCACACATCTGCAATCATCTGATCTTTGACAAACCTGACAAAAACAAGCAATGGGGAAAGGATTCCCTATTTAATAAAGTGGTGTTGGGAAAACTGGTTAGCCATATGCAGAAAACTGAAACTGGACCCCTTCCTTACACCTTATACAAAAATTAACTCACGATGGGTTAAAGACTTAAACATAAGCCCTAAAACCATAAAAACCCTAGAAGAAAACCTAGGCAATACATTCAAGACATAGGCATGGGCAAAGACTTCATGACTAAAACACCAAAAGCAATGACAACAAAAGCCAAAATTGACAAATGGATCTAGTTAAGTTAAAGAGCTTCTGCACAGCAAAAGAAACTATCATCAGAGTGAACAGGCAACCTACAGAATGGGAGAACATTTTTGCAATCTGTCCATCTTTCAAAGGGCTAATATCCAGAATCTACAAGGAACTTAAACTAATTTACAAGAAAAAAACAACTCCATTAAAATGTGGGCGAAGAATACGAACAGACACTCCTCAAAAGAAGACCTTTGTGCGGCTAACAGACATATGAAAAAAAGTTCATAATCACTGGTCATTACAGAAATGCAAATCAGAATCACAATGAGATACTACCTCACACCAGTTAGAATGGCAATCATTAAAAAAGTCAGGAAACAACAGGTGCTGGAGAGGATGTGGAGAAATGGGAACACTTTTACACTGTTGGTGGGAGTGTAAATTAGTTCAACCATTGTGGAAGATAGTGTGGCAGTTCCTCAAGGATCTAGAACCAGAAATACCATTTGACAGTGCAATCCCATTACTGGGTATATACCCAAATGATTATAAATCATTCTGCTATAAAGACACATGCACATTGTATGTTTATTGCAGCACTATTCACAGTAGCAAAGACTTGGAACCAACCCAAATGCCCATGAATGATAGACTGGATTAAGAAAATGTGTCACATATACACCATGAAATACTATGCAGCCAAAAAAAGAATCAGTTCGCATCCTTTGCAAGGACATGGGTGAAGCTAGAAACCATCATTCTCAGCCAACTAACACAAAAATGGAAAACCAAACACTGCATGTTCTCACTCATAACTGGGAGTTGAACAATGAGAACACATGGAGATAGGGAGGGGAACATCACACACCAGGGCCTGTTGGGGGTTAGGGGGCTAGGGGAGAGATAGCATTAGGAGAAATACCTAATGTAGATGATGGGTTGATGGGTGCAGCAAGCCCTTATGGCACGTGTATACCTATGTAACAAACCTGCACATTCTGCACATGTATCCCAAAACTTAAAGTATAATTTAAAAAAAGAAAAGAATTAGTAAAAGCCTTTCTTATGACAATTTAAAAGTAAACCTCAAAAGTCTTTTTGTACCGTTCAACTCAGCAATTTTATTTTCATTATCTTAAGGAAATAATTTAAAATATTTATAAAGGTACACTTAAAAGGATATATTTATCTTTCTTACAGTATAAAAAATGAGAATACAGTAGAAAAATTAGAAAAAGCCCCAATACTAACAATAGAAAATTGTGTACACTATTTATGTAGGATGACCATAAAATAACATTGTAAATGTCACCATAAAATACTTTGTAACCATAAAATGATATTATAGACATGTACTTGTTGAGATAGAATTTCGTGATAGTCTATTTAGTGATACTGTAGTTTCATTTACACACTAAAAATGTATATGTACATAGAAAAATATATTGGGAGGCCTATAAAGCAACATTTTACTGTTTTCGTCTCTGGGAAATAGAATTATGAGTGATTTTTTTTCCATACATTGATTTTCTTACGTATCAGAAATAATTTTTAAATTTTATTTTTTAAAAACAGAGGAGCTAGACATTACTCTAAATAACGTCTGGTTACATATGAAATAGTATAATCATTTTCCATCTCAACCTGGGCACAATATTAATGTTGGTAGCTTTTTTACTAACCACAGTGCATTCATTTTAATTTTTCAGTAGCCATGGTTCACCAATCATTTGCATTAAATATAATTCAATAAATTTGTTCATCTGGCATCATTCCACATTTTTCTCTATTCTGTTAATATTATATAAATTATTTTTCTGAGCAGTATTCTCAAATTGAATTTTCTCTAAGTGTATATATTCTATTTGTTTTAATATCTACAGTATTGGTGCAGCCTTATCTTTTGTGTTTTGTTTTATTTTTTTTTATTTTTATTTTTTTTTTAAATAAATAACCAGGCATCATTTATAGCCAGAGCTGGTAGGTAGTTTGTATGTCTCATCTGTAATATGGTTTGGAGAACAAAAAGCATAATGTGAACCAGAAAATCATCATATAAAGGAAATTATTCAAATTTACAACATTTACTTCTTTGTATGGAAACATCAGAATAATGCTTTACAACTAATTTAAGAATGAGACTGAATCTCATAGAAATAATTTGATTAATGTCAAAGAAATGTATTATTTTTATAATTTTTAGAACATTCGTAATTTTACTAGTTGTATTTGCAAAAATGTTTTAATACATATGAGTGTTTTTCAAGACCATTTTGGTTTGTTTTTATTGTATAAAAACACTTGACTCAGGAATATTTAGTCTGGGCTTATGGCAGTGTGACTCTTTTTCTTCTTTACATTCTTCTACATTTTCCACATTACCCATATTTCATATGTAGTTCTTTTACAATCAGAAAATAATGTCATATTTAAAATAGTGCCAATATTCAGAGGCATATGTTTAATTACTTTTAAGTACTATTACCAGGAAAAAACTTTTTAGCACAAGCATTTTTTCTAAAGGATCATAAAACTACTCTCTTATGGCAGGTATGGGATGGCACCAGGACACCATTTCCATCTTGGAGAGTCTTAATACAAGACCTTGTTCTTGAAGGTGATTTAAGTCACATCCATCGGCTACAAAATCTGACAATAGACATTTTAGTCTACGATAACCATGTTCATGTGGCAAGATCTCTGAAGGTGATGTTGAGTAGGAAAATATTTTATGTTTTTATAAATCATAGTGATTTTTGCTTATGTAAATTTTTTATATATGGTTACATGTATAGGTGGTACAGTCTAGAAATTATATTTATTTCTTTGATTTTTAAGTTGTAAAATATATGTTACAATAAATTATTAAAAGATAAATTTAATGCGTTAGAGGAATTTTTAAAATAATCTTTCTTAAATATCTTAAAGGTATACATAATTTTACTGTGAAAATAGTACAGAAAAATTTTGTCATGTGAGATAATACTGCTTTAGAATGACAAATGCTATATAAAATGTTGCTAACTTAAAGACTAAGCTTGATAAACTGGTTTGATAGAATGTAGCTGATAACTTTTTGTTCATTAGTTTAACAAATTGTTCAATTACCTCTAATGTATATTATAAATTGGGTATGTGTGTATAGTGTGTAATGTATAGAATTTGCATGCTTTCTTTTGAAATACATTAAGGTGCACAGTTTAGATATGGCAGTACTTAACTATTAAAAATTGTAGGAAATTTTTTTTCTCTATTATATCTTTTATTTGAAAGTACTTTTTGTAGTAAAGAATGGTATGATAAATAATAATACAGTAATAAGAGTAACCTTTGCTAGGCATTTCGTATGCATTTGGTACTCTCTGATAAGATAGGTGATGATAGTCATCTCATTCTACAAATGTGAAAAGAGGCACTCAAAGGTTGAATCAGTGGTTCAAGATTCCACAGCTAGTTGGATTGAAGCAGGGTATTTCCCTTACCCCTTCATGGGCGGGAACTGGAGTGCATGGGTGTTGGAACTAGTCAGCCACTTCAGTGCTGGCAGGGGAGAGCTCCACTCACTGAGACCACAGGAATGGGAGCATGCAGGTGAGCAGGTGCAGGAGCCAGGGCAAGGGCTTTTGGGCACGAGCAGAGGCAAACTCTGTACTGGCCCTACAGCAGCATCTGAGAGGGTGCTGGTGACCCCTGAAGCCGCAGAGGAAGTGTTACAGTACTGTTTTAGCTCTGCTGTCCATGGACAGCTTACGTGTTAATGACTCAGTGGAGGGTAACTGTGACTGCCTTTCGCACCACACTTGCGGCACCTGAGCTCTTGTCTAGCATACGGGAGGAATGAGGTCTCAAGAATAAATTGAAGATGGTAAATGCAGGGGATTTTATTACTGATGAAAGTGGCTCAGTGGAAAGGGGAGGTGAAAAGGGGATGGAGCAGGAAGGTAGTCTTACCCTGAAGTCTAGCCCTCTAGGGCCAGATTCTTCTCCCAGGTTACACCATCAGGCTGTCCCTCTGAAGTCAGGCTGCTTCTCTCTGACATCCCGCCATAGTCTCTGATGGCCAGCTGCCTCTCTTCCCTCTGCTGGCTGAGCCTGGGGTTTTTATGGGCACAGGATGGCAGGTGGGGTGGGCCATGGGTAGTTTTGGAAAAGACAACATTTGAGCAGGAAAATAGGGATGTAAGTTCTCACTTTGGGCCATGGTATCAGGCTTTTCAGCTTGAGAGCAGGGTCCTTGCTGGGGATCTGCCCTCTTCTACCTAAAATTTCCCTGCCTCCTGTCCCTATCTGGATGAAGCCAGCGTTTGAATCCACAATGTCTCTTTGCAGAGCTAATCCTTTAAAGCATTAAATGGAAGGGATCTACATCACAAATATCTTCTAGTCTACTAATAAGAAGTTAAAAGAAGAGTGAAGATCTGAATTTCAGTTCCCAATTTCCTTTATAAATGAGTGGCCATGGAGTAGCAAATATATCCATTCTACATTGTATTACAAATAAGTTCACCATCAACACTGTTCTAGGTTACAGAAAAAATAAACAACAACAACAACAACAACAAAACAAGTTTACCCAACTCAAATCAATAAATTAGATTAAATCTAGGATCCAGGAAAATAGTGACTGTATTTTATCATCTGTAAGTGTGTATATATGCATGCACATACCTCTGTGACATATCAGAAAACACTGACTGTTGAGGATATATTTTTGACGTTATTTCCCTGAAAGATATTATCTACATTGATTAGTTTATTTCAAAATTAAATATAATGATAAGTTCAGTTCTGGAGGTTTTTTCATATAGTTCTTTCATAAACAAAATGAATTTACATTTTAGATTCACCTTAGTTCCACACTCTACATACCTTCCTTTGCCATTTAATTCTCTTCTCTTTCCCTATACCGCTTCCAGACATAGGTCTTCCAACATAGGTCTTTCTGTTTCTGCTTTTCCTGCTTTTCTTGTTTTAGTCCTGAGCAGCACCTATCACAGTGCTTTCCCCGTAGTGAGGATGAAGTAAGTAAGAGCTGCTGCTGAATGAATGTATCTGTGAATGCTGTGGATTTTTTTTCCAGATTCTTTTTTCCTTTTTTATGGTCTGCTTTATTTTACCCACTAGAGGGTGATATGAGCACACATAATTAAGAAAATATATGGCACTGTGTTTTCTGTAAAGATATCATGGCATTATATTACTTGTCTGCAATGCAGTATAAAAATGAAAATGATTTTTCTCTGTGTACATAATATAACTTTAGATTTTTATTTAATACACATTGACATCACATTTATTTGTTTTCTGACAACCTCTGTAACATTTCTTCTTGATTTAGGAACTCTTCACTCACTTGACATTGATATAAATGAATTCTTCTTGGTACTTTCAAGACAACTGTTTAAAATTACATTTTTATATAAAAATACCTGGAACCAGTGCGAAAGACTTTTGTTGTATAGGAGGAGGAAAAAATGTGTTTTTATTTTAATAAAGAGGACAGTATAATGCAATTATAGGATATAATACAGTCAACATCTACAAGCAATACATTTTAGAGCCTGAATTGCCCTTAACTATTTTCTGAATCTCACTTTTTGTTATGTCATTCCCTTAAACATTTTACACAGATCCAGTCACGTAAACTGAGATTTCAAATATTTTGTCTAGAAACTAAAGCTTTACTTTCTAAATCCCTACTCTTAACCAGAGACAATTGTTAATTATAAAATATACGTGGTCATAATTATGTTTTGGCCTTCAGTAGTTCAACAACTGTGATTTGATTGGCTATTTTGAGACATTCAGGGAATTAAAAATAATAAACCTGAAGAGAAATTCTTGACAGTTTGTGAGGAATCGGTTGATTATTTCTAAAGGGATAGTCTTTTCTTACTAGCCATATTTACTTTGCTTTTTTTTTTTTTTTTTAAGTGTTTCTGTATTTAAATAGACATCTATCATCATTTTTTAAACTATATTTTTATAATTTTTTGGTTGATGTTTCATTTGTATTTTTGGAATCTTAATACTGACGAGATTAACCAATACTTGTTTTTTATAATAGAGCATCTGGCACATTTCGTAGTATTTTTAGTCAAGCTTTTAAAAAAATACAATGCTGCCTCCATAAGGAATTTTTGATAATAACAACTTATCTTTATGTGAGTAACTTGTATCTTGGCCTCAAAATTTTGTTATATTAAAAAATACTCTAGTAGACAAGATAGTATAATAAACACCCATGTGTTCACCTTATTTTTAAATGTTTTGCCACATTTATTTCAGACACTTTTAAGTTTTAGGAAATAAAACTCTACGCATCAAACCTTTGAGCCCCTGCCTGCTCTTGTTTTTTTTTTTTTTGCTCCCCAGCTCCCTCTCTATGTCTCCATATGTAGGTTTGTATGTACACCTATGTTTATTATCCTTTTTCTTTATGTATTTTTTGATAGGGTAAAGCCCCCCTCTCATATTCTTTAAAATTGATTTGACTAGTCTCTTTTGTATATGTTTTTGGATTAGCTTTTCAGATTCCACGAAACCTTCTGGGAATTTAGATTGAATTGCATAGAATTTAATATTTAATTTGGAGGAAATTATCATTTTTGTAGTATCAAAAGTTTTTTGTATATGAATGTCTTTCTCCATATGTTTAGGCCTTCTTTCAAATCCTTTGTAGATCATACATACATGTGCTATACTAATATATTTATATATACATATATACACACACATATTTTAAAAGAATCACAAAATAAGTCAAAAAGAATGAGATAAAACTAGAAATTTTTATGTTTTTTCCAATATCTCACTTTGAAGACTATGAAGAAAATTAGTTTTTTCTTTTTGTGCTTTTCTTCTTTAAGTTTCTTTATACTACTCCCTGGCTGTGATACAGATGTCAGCGAAAGAGGTCAAAGAAGAGGCTTGTATCTTATCTGCTCCTCATAAAACCCATGATTGGATGGGAAAAAAGATCCTTAGGAATGAAAGAGTAGCACCTGGGAGAGTGGGTTTTCTCCTTACCTCCTTTGCTGATATCCTCCATCAGAAATAAAGAGTAAAGAGGGGAAATAAAATTAAGAGAAGCTACAATAAGCAGAATTGGAAACCTGATTTGCTGCTCATCTTTTTTTTTTTTTTTAAATGTTTCCCTTTATAGGATTGAGCCTCCATGATCTAAAAGTCCAGAATTCTAAATGCAAACCTTTTTGAGTGCCAGTATAAGATAGTGACACCTTTGCTTTCCAGTTATTCAGTGTACAAAAACTTTGTGTCATGCACAAAATAATTGAAAATGTTATCGAAAATTACCTTCAGGTTATGTGTATGACATATATGTGAAACATAAATGAATTTCATATTTAGACTTGGGTCTCATCCCTAAGATATCTCATTATGTATATGCAGATATTCCAAAATCTGTAAACATCTGAAATCTGAAACACTTCTGGTCTCAAGTATTTCAGATAAAGAATATTTAACCTATATTGCTTTTTTTTTGTTATTTAAGATGTCTGTTATTCAATCCTGAACTTGTGGGGTCAAAAAAAGTGGTATCCCTGTAGTCACCCAATAGTCAGGAGTGCTATTTTTATACAAATGAATTAAATTTCCTTGTTTGTAACTCCTTTTGCTTCTAAATCTTTCTTCATAAATATAAATGTGATTTAGGTTATATAGCTTCTTTTAGGTAGGTGTCAATATATTTGAATAGCATTCTGCATCTCTCTCATTTGACATCTCCATTAAAAGAAAAATCTCAGTGGTCTATAATTAAAGATATTTGTAGACTAAGTTTAGCAAAACATCTGAGATTAACTATAGAACATTTATTTCAAAACTCTGATAACTCATATTTGAACTCACAGACTGTTTCACACTGTGGTGGTGCAGGCACAAATGCAAAAGTTTTTTTCCATAGAACTTGTAAGATGGAAGATGTTTATTATTTTTTGATAGTACCACATTTAAAATTTCTTCTTAGTATTCTCATAATGACAGTATCTTAGGGATCATATTTAATTAAGCCTTAAACTGGTTAAAGCAAAGCATTTTCAGAAACTTCAGTCAAATAGAGGGCTTGAATTCCATTTAGGTAATGGGTTTCTTAACCATTGTATTTTATTGATGCTAAGACACAGTTTTTTTTCACATTTTAATATGTCTGAAATGAAAATATCTCTTACAGTTGAATGTGTGTGTATATGTATGTGTGTGCATACGTGCTTAGGCATGCACATGTCCATATATTTAGTTTTGATACAGTTTCCATGCAGCTGTTACTCAGCCATACTCGTATAGCATACTTTGCAGATACTTTAGTATATTTCCTGATTGGTCAGTGCCCTCATTGCCCCATATTGGTTATTAAAGTTTTATTTTCCTCGCTTTCCAAATAACAAATTATCTATTTTTAGGTTGGAAGCTTTCTTAGAATCTATAGCCTTCATACCAAACTTCAATCAATGAATTCAGAGAATCAGACAATGTTAAGTTTAGAGTTTCATCTTCATGGAGGTACCAGTTATGGTCGGGGAATCAGGGTCTTGCCAGAAACTAACTCTGATGTGGATCAACTGAAAAAGTAAGCTTTTAATTTTTAGAAAATGTAAATAAGGTATTGATTAAGCCGATTTCTAAGATAATATTGTTCCTGGGGTTTCTGATAGGTTCCCTAGCCTTTTGTGCCATTCGCCATGTTTTTAAACAGATGAGCCGAATGAAAGAAATCAAATGATTACAGGCTCATATAGCTAAGTAGTAGCAGAGCCAAGGTTATAGTTGAAGTTTTCCAACTGTTAGAATCTGGCTTTTACACTCTTGCTTCTTTTCTATCATTTACCACACTCTGCAAGTACAGCAACATACAGTGGAAACTAGACCTTAGCTAAAGTTTAGAAAATTTGATACATATCTAAGATTCCAAAAATATTTAATTCTTTCATGAAAAAAATATATTTCTGAAGTGCCACTGATTAAATAGGTAACACATGTTTTGGTGTATCACTCTCTTTTAAACCTTTTAAAAACATTTTTAAAACTTTTACATGTGCCAGAAAGTAAATAGTATCTTAAACCTGCTATATATTTAGATCTCTTTTTCCCAAGGTATTCCTAGCGAGTACTGTGTGCAGAAGCATTTTGGTCAATATTCTAGAAATTTAAAAAGTCTTCATATCTTCAAAGAGAAAACATACTGTTCAGTAAATTTAAATAAATTTTGTCTAAATTTTAATTCATTGAAATCAGTGTGACTTTAAATTAGCTTCTGTTTTATTACTTTTATATCAGTTTCACTGATTTTAATATCATTGCCATATATAGCAACATAGTATTTAGCTTCTTGAATCTAGAGTTAGATTGTTCTGACCCAGAATGCCATCCATTAAATTCCTAGTTTATTTTTGTTTGTATTATTTCGTCATTGCCCTGTTTCACTTGTATCTTTCTAAACTCAGCTTTTTAATTTGAACCCTCAGAAAATTTGATGAAAGCAACAGATCCTTTACTGAAGAATGTTTATACACACAGAATTTTATATACAATATCAATGAATTTCTGGATTTTATGGGTACAGCTAAATTTACTATATTGACTTTGTTTTATGCAATTTGAAATTGTATTCTTTCAATTATAGGGATTTAGAATCTGCAAATTTGACAGCCAATCAACATTCAGATGTTATCTGTCAATCAGAACCTGATGACAGCTTTCCAAGTAAGGACAACCTTTAATATTGACAGTTTAGTTCTTGCTAAATAAAATAGCTTTATCAACATAATTATTTTTAATGTCTTCTCTTTGTCTCTCTTATTAAAAATTTCATGTAGTAAAGGAACATACTAAAATCTTTATCTGTATCCTATGCCAAAAAGTAAACATGGTTTCTTCCTAAATTATGTAATTACATTTTCAAATTGGGTGGTGGTGATTACTTGATTATGATATATACATAACGTGTTTGTATTCACAAGAAAATCTGTATTGATTTCATAGACAACTATTTTGCTTGTCAGTTTTTAAAGGGAACAAAGATTGTTTTTGCCACTTATTTCACATGGCCCAAATACTTTTTGCTCATACATATGTTAGATGTATATATAGTTTCTAGTCTTTATTGAATTAAGCAGGTATCTAAATACAAAATATTAACAAACAGTGGAATATGTCCTTCTAATATTGTCTACTTGAATAGATGACTAGTCAAATCTGAACTTGAAAGCTTTCAGTGTGCATTGTTTTTTCTTTTACCACTTTGTCTTAATTTCTGGGTTTTTGTTTGTTTAAGAGACATTGTCTTGCTCTGGCGACCAGGCTGGAATGCAGTGGCAGGATCATAGCTCACTGCAGCTTCAAACTCCTGGGCTCAAGCGATATCCTCCTGCCTCAGCCTCCTGAGTAGCAAGGACTTGTAGTCCTGCACATGCCAACACGCCTGGCTTTTTTTACTCTTTTAATTTTTTTATTTTTCGTAGAAACAGGATCTCACTATATATTGTTCCAGGCTTGTCTCAACCTCCTGGTCTCCTGGTCTCAAGCAATCCTCCTGCCTTAGCCTACCAAAATTCTGGAATTACAGGTGTTAGCCACCACACCTGGCCTGTCTGAATTTCTACATCTGCATTTTGGGACCTGGAATCTAGGTCACTTTTCTTTGTTTTTGTTTTGTTTTTTTGTTGTTGTTTTTGTTTTATTTTCTACCTAACTCCTACCTTGCTGTGATCCAAAAAATTGTTTTATGAGATTTATTCTCTTTCCATCCCAATAATGATAAGCATGAAAATTAACATGCATTTCTTGGTAGGCATGTAAGTGCCTGCAGGCATTATTATTTAATTCTTTTGTTTGTTTATTTGTGTGTTTTTTGAGATGGAGTTTTGCTGTGTCACCCAGGCTGGAGTGAGGTGGCGCAATCTCGGCTCACTGCAAGCTCCGCCTCCTGGGTTCACGCCCTTCTCCTGCCTCAGCCTCCCGAGTAGAAGCTGGGACTACAGGCACCCACCACCGCACCCAGCTAAATTTTTTTTTTTAATTTTTAGTAGAGACGGGGTTTCACCATGTTAGACAGGATGGTCTCGACCTCGTGATCCACCTGCCTTGGCCTCCCAAAGTGCTGGGATTACAGGCGTGGGCCACCGCACCTGGCCGCATTATTATTTAATTCTAACAGCACTCCTATGAGATGAATTATTCTGTCTCCTTTTAACAATGGGAAACTGAGGCTTCGATGGATGGATATCATATAATTTGTCCACGGTTACTTAGCTGTTAACTGATGATAAAGCAAGACAAATTCAAATGCAGGCTTTTTGATTTTTTGGTATGTACTTTGCATTTATTTTCTTCATTCTCTCTGTTTTAAAACTCTACTTATTTTAAAATGCCAACACCTTCGTGATAACATTGTGGCCTAGTGTATGATTACTTGAACTACCATGAGGAAACCGATTTAGTTCAAATGACAATCACTTGGAGACAATATAATTTGTAATTATACTTTTTACAATCTCTTTTTCCTTTTAGAATTATTCTTTCATTATTTTTAAAGTACACTGTAATAGGTGTTGTAATATCTAGTTGAATAGCTTTCACTATGCCTTTATTCCCTACTCCCTGAGGTAAGATTTAACAGTTTAGTGTGATTCCTTCAATCACTTCATCTTTATACAAACATATATACCTATACATAAACAATATGACTCTTCTCTTTTTCTTAAATTTTTACCAAAATGAAATCACACTATAATAAATAGTTGCTTTCTTCAACAATATATTATAGATCTTTTTTTCTGGGCTAATTCATATGACTCAAATTCATTATAGTTGCATAGTAATAATGTTACACTTTTTTCATTTTTCATTTAATAGACGTTGAGATCTTTACCAGTTTTTTGCTGTTATAAATAATACTTTAATAAACATCCTTGAATATATGTGCTTCCATGTTTGCACTTCTCCACAATCAACTCCTAAAAGTGAGGTTGATATATCTAAGGGTATGCATGTCTTTTAATAGATGCTGCCCGATTATTTACCAAAGGTCATAGGAATTTATATCCAAATAGCAGTATAGAAGAATGTACTTTCCTCACACCTTCACAGTATTGGAATTTAACATTATATGTAATTTTTGACAGTTCAGCAGGTGAAACGCATTTTCTTACTTAATTTTCCTGACTACTTGGAAACTTGAAAATCTTATTATATGTTTACGAACGTTTTTAATTCCCTCTTCCTCAGATTATTTGCTCTTACCCTTTATCTGATTTTCTGTTGAATTATATTTTTGTCAGTTTGTGGGGCAACCATGTATGTTTTACACATTTTCTTATTTGACTACTTTTATGGTTTCTGCCATTGTTTCCATCTCGTGTTGTAATGGCTAATACTAATTACTGAATTAGATTTATTGAAATTACACCAATGCCAGCTTGAGATGTTCATTCAAGTCCTCTTGACTTGGATTTTTATACCACTTATTAGCAATACTGAGGATATGTTTGTGTGTAATGCTTTATAAAATAAATTATAAAAACATAATATACTGTTATGTATAATAGAATGTAAGCTAAAGTGATTACAAAATACAGATTTTAAAAGTCTTAAATTCTTCTTTTTAGAAAGCATTTTGTAACCTAAATGCTATGACTACTACTTTTGCTTTCTTGTTAAAGTCCTATTTTTGATGTTCATTTGGTTATTCTATTAAATTTCATAAGTTTACTATTTTATCCATCTCCCCTTTTATTTCCTCTACACTGTATTTTTTCAACGTAATAAAGACTTTCGTACATGGTAGAGTTAAAACAGTTGTACAATGAATACTCAAATACCCACCAGCTAGACTCTCCAATAACTATTTTACTTTGTTTGCTCCATCACATGTGCATTTATTTCTATATGCCTCTTTTTTTTTTTTCTTTTGAGGTGGAATCTTGCTTCGTCCTCCATGCTGGAGGTCAGTGGCACGATCTCAGCTCACTGCAGCCTCTGCCTCCTGAGTTCAAGCTTCTCCTGCCTCAGCCTCCCAAGTAGCTGGGATTACAGGTGCCTGTCACCATGCCCAGCTAATTTTTGTATTTTTAGTAGAGACAAGGTTTCACCATGTTGGCCAGGCTGGTCTCGAACTCCTGACTTTAGGTAATCCACCCGCCTCAGCCTCCCAAAGTGCTGGGATTACAGGTGTGAGCCACCGCTCCTGGCTTATATGCCTTTTCATTCATTAATTTACATTTTTTACACATTTCAAAGTAAGTTGCAGACATAAGTACATTTTCTAAACACCGTGGCATGAACATAATTAGCTAGAGTTGAGTAGTTATTTAGAGTTTTTTGTTTTTGAGGTAAAATTAGCAGTGAAATGGACAACTTTCCATTTTATGAACCACTCCATGAGTTTTGACTAATACATAAACGTGTAACCTAAATCCCTCTAGATTTGCAGTTCTAGAACTTTGAAAAAATTGAATCATATGTATCCTTTTTTACATACTATATGTTTTTGAGATTTAATCACATTGTTGCATATATCACTAGTTTGTTTCCTTTTTAATGCCACATGATACGTGGTAGACATTTTTTCTTTAGATAGGAATTTCTAGTTGTTATGGCATCATTTGTTTCCTTTTTCCTGTTAGATGACTTCAATGTCTTTGTCAGAAGTCAAGCGAGTATAAATGTGGGCTTATGTCTAGTCTTCCCATTCAATGCTTACTAGTATAGTGTGAAGTATGCATTTTCCTCATACTAAATTTTCAATTATTGCATCACCTTTTGCATTCTCCTTGCATTGCTTTGCTGCTTTAGTAAAAAATCAAAATACAATGTAAATGTGGGTTTATTTCCAGGTTCTCTATTTAATTTAATTCAGTTGATCTATTTTTCAATCCTCATGCCAGTTCTATGTTGTCTTAAATTACTGTAAGTTTATAGTAAGTCTTGAAGTTATGTACATTGTTCTCCAACTTTATTCTTACTTTATAAAATGTTATTTAATATTCTAGATTTTCTGCACTTCCACATAAGTGATAGCATCTGCTTTGCAAGTTCTGCAGTAAAGCCTCTGCTGTTTGTTTGTTTGTTGTTGTTGTTTTGAGGCAGAGTCTCGTTCTCTTGCCCAGGCTGGAGTGCAATGACACAATCTGAGCTCACTGCATCCTTCGCCTCCTGGGTTCAGGCGATTCTCGTGCCTCAGCCTCCTGAGTAGCTGGGATTACAGGCATCTGCACCACACTTGGCTAGTTTCTGTATTTATAGTAGAGAAGGGATTTCACCATGTTGACCAGGCTGGTCTCTAATGCCTGACCTCAAGTGATCCACCCACCTCAGTCTCCTGAAGTGTTGGGATTATAGGCGTGAGCCACTGTGCCCACCCCAGTCTCTGCTGTTTTGAAAGGATTATACTGAATCTGCAGATTCATTTGGAGAGAATTGATAACTTAATATTGAGCCTTTTAAATCATGAATGTGACATATCTCACCATTCATTTGTATTGTCTTCAGTTTCTCTCAGCAATGCTCCACTGTTTTCAGTTCTACGTTGAAGTTGTAATGGGCTTAATTCTTTTGCCTTTTCCTTTTTATAGGCTCTGGATCAGTATCATTGTATGAGGTAGAAAGATGTCAACAGCTATCTGCTACAAGTAAGACCATGTATCATTTTTGATATGGGCACAGTAATGAGTGTAATAAAGTCTGCCTCTACACTTACCAACTAATCCATTTCTTTCTAATAGTAGAACACATATCCTTTAAAGCTAAAATATGTCCATATTTAACTTTCTTCTTCTACCATGTGCCATTGGCACAAAACGGAACCCATAAAGATACGAGTCTTTACATTGCATATTTTAAGTCATATATCTCTAACAGACTTAACGTTTAAAACAGATATATATTTTAAGCATTAAATACCTGATGTATTTTAAGTCATGTATCTCTGTTAGAGTTACATGACTTAAAATATGCAATGTAAAGACACGTATCTTTAAACTGTTACACGAAGAGTTATCCTGTCACATGATGCATTAAACAGTGTACCATAAAGGAGCTCCTTGCAATATGCCTCAAAATTTTAATTTAATGTTAGTAATGATAGTGTGTCTATCAAGTACCCTCCTTTTGTTACATCAGCTAATTAACAATTTTCAGAAAAATAGTTTTAAGCACAAATTTATTAAATTTTAATTTCTCAAATTGGAGGAAGAAGATACAAATACAAATGGGAAAAGGATTGATGAATGCTTTTAATGTTGTATTGTAATTGGAGGTGCCATCATGTACTCATGTTTTCCTAGGTAAATACAGAAATAGATGTAGCTGTGTGTATGTATGATACATATATATTCACATACATACACACACTTTCATTTATATTATAGGGGTGTGTGTGTGTGTGTGTGTGTGTCAGTATGAATGTGTGTTCATATATACCCTATCTCTCTCTCCATGAAAAGTCATAGAGGCAGCAGCACTCCAGTTGCCATAAGCAAACCTAGTGCACAGATCGTGGTTTATAAATAATATTTTTCTCTAAAGGAATCAGAGCTCCTTGGTGAAACAACAGATTTCAGAACTAGAACAGGGGAATTACAAAATTAGTATGGAGTAACCTTGTAGTACTAGAAAGTAAGGAGGTTCTCAGTTAATGATGAAACTCGTCAAATGGCTTAGGATAGAACATGTCTAATCTGGGAACATTTGAGCATCAAAACAAATAAGATTAATACTAATTGAGTAAAGCAGGAATGCATGAGCCCATGTTGATGATGCTAAAGGAAAAATAAAATATATGGGGTTAAGTGGAAATATCTTTCTTAAAGTAAAATAACAAATATGAAAGGAATGATGAAATTAAAAAAAAAAAAGTCACCATTTTGTAACCATGATAGTCATTGTTCAGTTAGTTATGAATCTGTGGATTCTAAACTATCAAGATATATGATGAAAAATAAGATATTTACTTGTATATTCTTGTTAAATGCAAGGGGGAAGCGGTAAGTTTTTAGTGGAGAAGTGATTGGACACCACCTTTACCAGGTGAATAAAGTTTAGGTCTACAGTAATAGAAACACTCACTTTGTATGCCCCTTGATGTGATGCACTGAGAAGCACACAGTATCATGTATGCATTATGCCAGCCAAAAATGCATAAGCTAAACCTGAGCCTGAAGAAGAACCAGACACACACAATTTGGTGTTTATTCTACAGAGTAAATAGCTGTGCAAATATATCAGTGTCGTGAAAGATAAAGAAAAACTGAGGATTTATTTTACATTAAAGAAGTCTAAAGAGACATGAGAATGAAATGTAATACATGGTCCAGAATTGAATCTTAGACTTGAAAACAAAATAAATGCTACGATGAACATTTTGAGGACAATTGTAGAAATTTGAGTAATGTTTGTTAATTTGATTATAGTAATAAATCAGTTAAATGTTCTAATGTTGAAAATTACCTGTAATTATGTCAATAAAATGTCTTCTTTTCAAATACATACTGGAGGATTTAGAGAAAAGGAGGCATAATGTCTGGTAGTTATTCTCAAATGATTCAATAATATTTACGTGTTGAGAGACAGGTAAAGACAGACACGGTGACAACGATAAATGTGCAAAAATGTTAACAATTGGTGAATCTTGGTGAAGATTATACAGAAGGTCTTTGTATTGTTTTTACAATTTTCCTTAAGTTTGAAAGCATTTTAAAATGAAAAGTTAAAAACTTTAGGTTAAAATATGAGTTTGAAGCAATTGCTCTTATCACTGTGTAGCAATTTACACTAAATTGATCAGGTCTGCCAATGGTCTTTTTAAAACAATCGCCAGCCGGGCGTGGTGGCTCATGCCTGTAATCCTAGCACTTTGGGAGGCTGAGGCGTGCAGATCACCCGAGGACGGGAGTTCGAAGCCAACCTGACCAGCATGGAGAAACCCTGTCTCTACTTGAAGTGCAAAAATTAGCTGGGTGTGGTGGCACATGCCTGTAATCCCAGTTCTTAGGAGGCTGAGGCAGGAGACTCACTTGAACCCGGGAGATAGAGGTTGTGGTGAGCAGAGATCACACCATTGCACTCCAGCCTGGGCAACAAGAGCGAAACTCCATCTCCAAAAAAAAAAAAAAAAAAAAAAAAATCTCCACCCAACAAAATGTTCCACTGTAAACTCTTGGCCGTTTGATCCTTGAAGGAAAACTAATTCAACAAGAATTTCACTGAATTAAAGCTGAAAGGAATTGTCTTTGCCATTGAGGTTAATAAGATTTGTACATCATTTTCATTTTCTATAACACATGAAAGTATTCAGCTAGAATGTATAGCAAGCTGTTGTTGCCTTAAGCTAAGGGTCACCAGCAATTTTATACTTTTTTCCAGTAGAAACTGATCACCCAGGCCATCTTTCCACAAGTAGCTGAGGAGACCTCTTGTACCTATTTCCCAGGCAATTGCTCCTAACGCTTTTGTCTGACTTTTTTTTCCAGTTTGATTCAACTTCCTCTTCCTTTTCCTCTCCCTCCTGCTCCACTCTCTCCTTCCAACTCCCCAAACTTCCTCTTCTCTTCTCCACTACTACACCACTCCCATGACAGTTATATCACCCTTAATGTCCTTTCCTATTCTTAATCTGATTTTATAAATGATAGTTCCGTAACTAATTTGAAACATCCAAGAGCCTGCAAATAATATTCAGCAAGTGTGTTTTGTTACATTCTTTAGTGGCAGACACCAATTAGAACTTAAACGGTTGCCTAGCATGTTATTTTCTTAGCTAAATAAACCTTGCTTTTTTTCTGTTAGCCAGATTTCCATTAGTCCCATATAAAAATACTTTTTTGAATGCTTACTAGGCAATTAAGTTATTTCTTCCCCCAAATTATCCAGCGTTTATTTAGTACACATTTGTTGAGTGCCTACTGTGTGCCTGGCAGTATGCTAGTGGGCCCTGGATATACATTAGGGAATAAAGACATAACCCTTGCTTTCATGGAGTGACACTTAATAGATCTAAAATTAATTAAATTTTATAGTATATATTTGGTTCAGAAGGATGCATGTCATAAATATGATTCTTGCTATTCTGTTTTAATATATAAAAATTCTTTACAGTACTTACAGATCATCAATATTTGGAGCGGACACCACTGTGTGCCATTTTGAAACAAAAAGCTCCTCAACAATATCGCATCCGAGCAAAATTGAGGTCATATAAGCCCAGAAGACTATTTCAGTCTGTTAAACTTCATTGCCCTAAATGTCATTTACTGTGAGTATTTTCCATAATAAAACAAATGTGCTTTCATATTATTTGTGTATATATGTGCACATATGTATAATTTTGTGTCTTAGGAATAAGTAAATTGTTAATATATTTTGCAAGAGTGGTAAATTTTTTAGGTAAAATGCTAAATTCTTAGAGAATAAATTATTCTGATAGTAATAAAAGTGGTTGCTATTTTCAGATCTAAAATTCAGCTTAGTCACTCTGATAAAGGCAAATGAGAAATAATAAATAATTAATATATTTGGGCAGACTCATTTGTCACAAAAGTATCTTCTTAAATATAAACCTTTATTAACTGAAATTTTTGGAAAGAGTTGTGATTACTTGAAATATCTAATTAAGTGATACAGAGAGCCTTGTTGGTAAACTTCTGTCCTACTTAATAACTAGAATATAATAAATGTAATTTAAATTTTCTGTAGTAATTGAGAATTTCTCAGTGCCTTTACTCTGAACATCACTGATTATATAAATATGTAATAAATGTATATAACTGTTTTGTAATCCTTTTACTACGTAATCAGCTTGAGACATATTCTGAAAATCATTTTTAAAAGCTCCTCATCTTTTTGCAATTTGCTTATTTTTCCTCTGATTATCTAAGATGATGTTTTGGAAAATGTAGATAATTGATGGCTGTATGCATTTGGATGCCATAAATTGAGTTTTCACTAAAATGTGCTACAATGTGTATATATATATGTACATCGCCATGTATTTGTGTGCTTATAAATTGTGAGTATCAGTGTTCATTAATATACATATATTTTCCCCTCAAAAATTTGAGTATAATGCTGTTTGAGGAAATTTTTTATTTTAAAATCTCTTTAAATAAAATGTAAGGGAACAGTTTTTACCCATTTGAGCTTGAAGTGGTGGTTGGGATTAAAATGTATATATAAGGATTTTAGATAATTCTTCAAGTATTATCAAATTTTGGTTTATTGAATTTTGTAAAATCATACAGCTTTGTAAAATAAAACCACTCTCTGCGATCATTTTTTAAACAAATAAGGACATTATCTCAGAAATTAACAAAAACTATCTAAAGTTACACAGTTAATTGACAACAGAACCAGAATAAAACCATACACTTTTTGATTCCAAATGATGCCATTTCTGCTACATGATACTTAACCATATGACTTCTCAAAATTATTAATTATTAAATAGAATTGGAAATATTATTAGTTTAGAAGTGCCCTTTTCCCTAAGTATGGTAAGTGGATATTTAACTGGAGTGAAGACAGGGGGCCACTGTATTTTTTTTCTCCTACTGGGAAATTTAGCATTCCTTACGGAGAAGAAAAAAATTGATACTAGAAATAATTATAAGTGGCTTTGTATCACAAAACCAGGCATGGAAATCACTGGTAATTAATGTAATTATGATTGGGATATACTTACCCACAAAATATCAAATATTTATCTATTGAAAAAAGTTATTTGTTCTGCAAAGTGAATTGTCTCCATAATTTAGATCATTTAAGAAAAAGTAACTGACTCATCTGCATATAAGAATGATACTTTTTAATTTGATTACTTGTTAAATTGAAATCTTCAAGCTTATACCAAAATTGATTTTTGTCATTTCATTGTCAATAATTTTAGGCAAGAAGTTCCACGTGAGGGTGATTTGGATATAATTTTGCAGGATGGTGCAACTAAAACCCCAGATGTCAAGCTTCAAAATACAGCATTATACGATTCAAAAATCTGGACCACTAAAAATCAAAAAGGACGAAAAGTAGCAGTTCATTTTGTGAAAAATAATGGTATTCTCCCACTTTCAAATGAATGTCTACTTTTGATAGAAGGTAAGATGTTTAAGTCACTGTTTTGTTAGAATACTCCTTTTCCATATTTTTCCTAATTATTGTTTAATATATTTTACAGACAACCCAGAACATATAAAGTAAAAATAGTATTTAAATTTTACAAAATTGAATATATATGTTAACTGGATTCAAATATATATATGCACACGTACATAAATTTATCTTAATTACATTTGAAATTATACTTCAGACTCAAGTGTTAACATTTAACTATATTGTTGGATTGCATTTTATTTTGTCAATGCTAACATGACTGTCTAGTTAAGTAATAATAAAAGGCTGATTGCTTATGTACCGTCGCTGTTTTCTTGGCCTCTGGATGTCACTGTTGTTTCATAGAAATAGGGTGAAAGTCATCTATTGTATCAAAATCAAAGAAGAGACCATTGAAACAAGTAAAGATAACTTGACAAGTTTTAAATGAAATTTATCATGTTTGTTTTTTCATTTTCATCTAATTTTTATCTAATATTTATCTAAAATATGTACTGTAAATTTTTTCTCATGGCAAGTTTAGAGTTTTTCTTAAGGCTTTTCTTCCCTTGTAACCTTTTCATTATTTTTCTTAAGGCTTTCCTTCCCTTGTAACCTTTTGTAATAGAAGAAAAATACCTTCTTTAATTTGCATTAGAGTAATATTTAGCTTTGTTTTTAATAAATGAGGGAATTCTGTGTAAATTATAGACTTTGAGTGATTATGTGTCAGTATAGGTTCATTTTTAACAAATGTACCACTCTGGTGGAGGATGTTGATACTGGAGGAGGCTAGCGTGTATGGTAGCAGGGGATATGGAAAATCTCTATACCTTCCTCTTAATTTTGCTGTGAACCTGAAACTGCTTCTTAAAAAAAAAAATGAAGTCTTAAAAACAAAACCTAGAATGTACAACATGGAGAGTGAATCCTAATATAGACTAGACTTTGAGTGATAATGGGTTTGTTAGGAATGTAAACTGTGGACTTTGAGTGATAATGGTTTGTTACTAATGTAAACTGTGGCCTTTGAGTGATAATGGTTTGTTAGTAATGTAAAGAGTGGACTTTGAGTGATAATGGTTTGTTACTAATGTAAAGTGTGGACTTTGAGTGATAGTGGTTTGTTAAAATAGGTTTCTTGATTGACTAAATTTACCACTCTGGTGCAAGATGTCGATAATGGGGAAGAGACTAGGAGACATAGGGAAACTCTGTACCTTTTGCTTAATTTTGCTGTGAACCTAAAACTTCTTTTTAAAAAAGGCTTTTTTTTTTTTTTAAAAAAATGAGGATGTATGTAGAAGCACTTTGAAATGTAAAAGGAATATAAGAAATGTGAGCTATTTTTATTTTATGTTTCTAAGTATAACCTGAGCCAAGGACTAGGATCTTACTGAAGTATGGCACTATTCTGATTAGGAAGTAACAAAATCAAAAACTGACTTGGACTTAGAGATGAACCAAAGAAAATGATATAAATACAAAGTCATTCTTAGACTTTAAGCACCTACAGTAGCATTCACTGATATTCATGCCAAGTTAATGCAGTTGACTCTATTTTATTGTGACCCTAGTTTACATTAGGGTTCACTCGTTTTGCTTTACAGTTATTTATGCTTTGACAAATGCAGAATACCATGTACCCACCATTAGAGTCTCATACAAAACAGTATCAGTTAATTTCTGTAAAAGATGTAAGATCTGTGTCCAGATTTTTTTTTGCATGCAGATGTCCAGTTTTCCAGTATCATTTGTTAAAAAGACTGTTCCTTCGCCATTGAATTACCTTTGCTTCTTTGTCAAACCAGTTTATTTTTGTGAATTTGTTTCTGTGTTCTCTGTTCTGTTTTAATCTAGCTATCTGTTATTTTCCCAGTATCACACCATTGTTATTTCTAAAGCTATACAGTAATTCTTGAAATTGTGTAGTGTTGGTCCTGCAACTTTGTCTTCCGTATTGTGTTGGCTATTGTAAATCTTTTGCATTTCCATATAAACTTTATAAGCAGTTTTTCAATATCAAAAAATAACTTGCTGGAATTTTTGTTAAGATTGCCATCTGGGCGCGGTGGCTCACTCCAGTAATCCTAGCACTTTGGGAGGCCAAGGCAGGCAGATCACCTGAGGTTGGGAGTTCGAGACCAGCCTGACCAACATGGAGAAACCCCATCTCTACTAAAAATACAAAATTAGTCCAGCATGGTGGCTCATACCTGTAATCCCAAGTACTCAGGAGGCTGAGGCAGTAGAATAGCTTGAATCCGGGAGGCGGAGGTTGCGGTGAGCCGAGATCGCGCCGTTGCACTCCAGCCTGGGCAACAAGAGCGAAACTTCATCTCAAAAAAAAAAAGATTGCCATAAATCTATAAGTCAAGCTGGAGAGGGAGAACTAACATCTTGATATTATTGACAATGAACCTGGACTATCTATGTAGATCTCCTTAGATCTCTTTAACTAGGGCTTTATAGTTTTACTCAGATAAATCTTGTAAATCCAACAATATATAGATCACATTTTGTTAGCTTTATACCTCAGTATTTTCTTTTTTGGTGCTAATTATTTAATGTTAAATTCAAACTCCGATTATTTATTGCTTATGTATAGTCAAGCAATTGATTTTTTTTTTAGATTAACGTTGTATCCTCTACCGTTAATAATTGCTTATTATTTCAGGAATTTTTTTGTTGTGATTTCCTGTAAACAAAGACAGTTTATCTCTTCCTTCCTAGTGTGTATACCTTCTGTTTCCTTTTCTCACTGCATTAGATAGGGCTTCCAGTGCAATATTGAATAGGAGCAATGAGAGGGAATGTTCTTGCTTTTATCTCAGTCTTAGGTGGAAAGTGTCACCATTAAATGTGATTTTAGCTGTAGCTGTTTTATCAATGTTCTTTGTCAAGTTGAAGAAGCTCCCCAATATTCCTAGTTTGTTGAGAATTTTTGTTATTAATGATGTTGAATTTTATCAAGTGCTTTTCTATTGCATCTATTAATATGATCATACAATTTTTCTTCTTTAACCTTTTAATGTGATAAATTACATTAATTGATTTGAGGTGTTTAACCAGCCTTGCATACCTAAAATGAATTTCATTTGGTCATGGTGAATAATTATTTTCTTTTTTGATTCAATTTTTAAATACTTTTTGAGTATTTTTGTATGTATTTTCATAAGAGAAGTTGATCTATAGCTTTTCGTTCTTGTAATGTATTTGGTTATGTATTAGAATATTGCTGGCCTCATAAGAATTAGGAAACATCCCCTCTACTTCCATTTTCCAGAATACATAGTAGAGAATTGGTATCATTTCCGTGTTTGGGGAGACTTATCTATTGCAACAATCTGAGCCTGGTGACTTTCTTCAAGATGATTATTATTGATTTAATTTCTCTATAGACATAGACCTATTCAGATGATATATTTCTCCTTGTGTGAATTTTGATAGATTATGTCTTTCAAGAAATGGAACCATTTTATCTAAGGTGTCAAACTTGTGGGTATAGAATTGTTTACAATATTTATTATTAACATTGTATTTTAAACTGCATACTCTGAAACATAATTTGTATGGAACTCTAATGTCACCAAATCATTTTATTATAATATTTATTATTACCTATAACTTACTGAATAGACTATGTGTCAGGCACTGTACTGCCTACTTTAGTATTTTATCTTTAACTCTCATAACAATCTTCTGTAAGCTAGATGTATCCCCTTTTTAAACAGGTGAGGAAACTGAGACCAAGAGAAAAAGGTGAAGTACTCAAAGTTAAAGACCTAGTAAATGTCAGAAAAAAATTCACACTTAGGCCTTTCTGTCTCCATAGTCCATGTTAAATATTTCTACTGATTGCAAATAAATTGCTCTCAGTTAGGATGTCTCCAGATACAAACCTTGAGAAACCTAGTATGCACGTATATACATGCAAATGTCTTTCTTTGAACTCATTCATTTGTTTAGCACATGTTTATTGAATGCCTACTGTGTGCCAGACACTGATTTAGGCATTAGTGGTAATGTAGCAAACACAACAAAGTATTTCCTTTCATGGACTTTATATTAAGAGGAAATCACTAAAATATTGATAATAATAGTCACTCATGGCTTTAAGTGCTTTACAAATATTAACTCATTTAATCTTTATAATGATCTTACAGAGTAACATTATTCTCAGTTTTACAAATGGGAAAAGCGTTATACTAGAGTTTAAGTAACTTGACCAAGGTTGTCCAGCTTATTTGCCAGAGCCAAACTCGTGTGAATAGACAGTGTGAATGACTAGATGAGCTCTCACCAGATTCTTTGAAATAGTATTTTTGGGGAGGAACTCAGAGAGAAGAGCTCTCTTTCTCTATAAGAACTATGAGAATAGGTGAATGGTCACCTATTGCAGTTTTGAACAGTAGGCAGGAGTTTCTTTAGCAGGGCTAGATATCCGTCTCCAGAAGATAGACTAACTTTTGGACTGTGAAACTTTTAAGTAGCATGCTTAGGGAATATTGTTTGGAGTTTTTAAGCATGCATAATGAGGGTTTCTATCTAACTGCAATATGACATAGCAGAACTGTGGCTTCCAGTAACAAAGAGCTTGGGGGAAGGAGGATGGGAACAGGGCAAGTTAAAATGCCACAGAGCTCAACCATTCTTGCCAAAATTCAGCCCTTTTTCTGGAGCAAACACTCCTTGGATTGTTGAAGGCCTCTGGTAATTTCCAGAGTTCTAAAAAAGGTTTTACAGTTTTTGCCGATATTCTTAACTGCTGTTACAGTCAGGTGTCTTTGGATGTCCTCACTGTGCTATGCCAGAAGTGCTTCTCCTTTATAATTGAATGTTGACATTACAAATTCTACCCAAATTTTAGGAAATACACAGAGGTATTTTTTTAAATCCTATTCATTTTGCCTGGAGAGAGGAAGCATTATAAGCTAAGTAAAAAGGACACTGCCTTCTAATAATGGCATGCCACCAGGCAATACTTCTCCGCCAGCTTGGTCATTTGAATGCTTCCTTTGTCATAGAATTAAGTGTGATAATATTCCCAGGAAAAATGAACAAATTTTATATGTGAATTCATATTACATGAACCACTCATATCTATATTTAAATGAAATATTGACCGGAAAATTGAGATTTAAACTCTAAATTTGCCCAGATATTAATTAGTATATAGCAAATTAGTGAGAATCTGATCATAACCTGGCTTTTAGCTTATATTCCCTCTTTTGGTTATTTGAACCAACGTGTTCCTGGCATAAAGAGCAATTTGTTTAAATTTAAGAAATTAGTTAAAATTTCACAAGCTTTATATTTTACCCGAGTCTCAGCATTTTTGTGCATTGATTTTTTTAATCAATATATAGGATTGTACATTTACAAATTAATATTTTTCACATACATTTATTGTCTTTTTCTGTCGATTCCTTTAGTCTTTTATTATACCTCACATGTTGTTTAATAGGACTGTACATTTGTCTACATTTTATTTGCACTACTTGAAGGATTTATTTATTCTCTTAACAGGAGGTACACTCAGTGAAATTTGCAAACTCTCGAACAAGTTTAATAGTGTAATTCCTGTGAGATCTGGCCACGAAGACCTGGAACTTTTGGACCTTTCAGCACCATTTCTTATACAAGGAACAATACATCACTATGGGTATGTTTTTTGTTTTGTTTTGTTTTGTTTATTATACTTTTAAGTTCTGGGGTCATGTACAGAACATGCAGATTTGTTACATAGATATATACGTGCCATGGTAGTTTGCTGCACCCATCAACCCGTCACCTACATTAGGCATTTCTCCTAATGCTGTCCTTCCCCTAGCCTCCCACCCCGTGACAGGCCCTGATGTGTGATGTTCCCCTCCCTGTCTCCATGTGTTCTCACTGTTAAACTCCCACTTATGAGTGAGAATATGCGGTGTTTGGTTTTCTGTTCTTGTGTTAGTTTGCTGAGAATGATGGTTTCCGGCTTCATCCATATGCCCGGCAAGGACATGAACTCATCCTTTTTTTGGCTGCATAGTATTTCATGGTGTATATGTGCCACATTTTCTTAATCCAGTCTATCACTGATGGACATTTGGGTTAGTTACAAGTGTTTGCTATTGTGAATAGTGCTGCAGTAAACATACGTGTGCTTGTGTCTTTATAGTAGAATGATTTATAATCCTTTGGGTATATACCCAGTAATGGGATTGCTGGATCAAATGGTATTTCTAGTTCTAGATCCTTGAGGAGTCGCCACACTGTTTTCCACAATGATTGAACTAATTTACACTCCCACCAACAGTGTAAAAGCATTCCTGTTTCTCCACATTTTCTCCAGCATCTGTTGTTTCCTGACTTTTTAATGATTGCTATTCTAGCTGGCGTGAGATGGTATCTCATTGTGGTTTTCATTTGCATTTCTCTAATGACCAGTGATGATGAGCTTTTTTTCGTATATTTGTTGACTGCGTAAATGTCTCCTTTTAAGAAGTGTCTATTCATATCCTTTGCCCACTTTTTGATGGGGTCATTTGTTTTTTTCTTGTAAATTTGTCTAAGTTCTTTGTAGATTCTAGATATTAGCCCTTTGTCAGATGGATTGCAAAAATTTCCTCGCATTCTATAGGTTGCCTGTTTACTCTGATGATAGTTTCTTTTGCCATTCAGGAGCTCTTTAGTTTAATTAGGTCCCATTTGTCTATTTTGGCTTTTGTTGCCATTGCTTTTGGTGTTTTAGACATGAAGTCTTTGCCCATGCCTATGTCCTGAATGGTATTGCCCAGGTTTTCTTCTAGGATTTTATGGTTTTAGATCTTACATTTAAGTCTTTAATCCATCTTGAATTGATTTTTGTATAAGGTGTGAGGAAGGGGTCCAGATTCAGTTTTCTGCATATGGCTAGCCAGTTTTCCAAACACCATTTATTAAATAGGGAATCCTTTCCCCACTGCTTGTTTTTTTCAGGTTTGTCAAAGATCAGATCGTTGTAGATGTGTGGTAGTGTTTTCAACTGAGAAAATTTTTGGAATTAAAAACTGTTTAAGAGTAATTTTTATTCTTTTATTTCATTGGTGACTATTCAACAGAAACTTACAGTATATCAACTTATATGTATAGGTTTTTCTGGCATGTATCTGTTGTTTCGATAAGCATATATAGTGAGCGTACACACAATGTGTGAGGCATAAGGCTGCCGTCTTTTTAATTCCTCAGCCAGAGGCTGGTACTCACTTGTTTTCTTTAACAGTGAGGATTTAGATACCAGTTACAGAGAAAAATTCAGAGCTGCAAACCTGGTAAAAATTAAGTGATTGAATTTCAGAATTTCTGAGCCACTAAATCACAAATTTGCTGCCACTGATAATTGGAATATAAAAGAATTCATTCGAGCTATAAACAGATTTCTACATTTAGAAGGAGGGGATAGGGATAAAATCTCCTCTACTGCTTGATGAAACAATGACCCCGGACATATTCTAATTTGAGAAACCTTGGATTATAGCATATATTTTATCATCCTCTTTTCTTTCCGACTTCTAAATTTGTAGCAATCATTAGTCATTGTCATAATGTGCAAATCTTGATTGAAAAATTATATACTGGCTGAAAAATATTATACTGTAAGCATGATGCCTCCCTAATTGTGTGGTAAAGTCACTATTAGGCATTGCCCTATGTTCTTCCAACATATCATACAATTTTAGCCATAAAGCGAAACTGTATGCCACTGACTTAATTTCTGTGTTGTTGCTGTTTTTACTCTGATATACTCAGTGTCTAATTCCTTCTCTCATTAGTCTTATGATCTGAGAGTCTGTCTTTTTTGAAAATAAAGTGATTTTTAATTAAACCAATTAATTAAAATATTAAAACTCATAAAATTCTGTTTTTCTTGTATAATAAATCACTGAGCTTTATCTTTTTGCATGCAGATCCTCACTCACTAGCTTTTGTTCTTTCTCCTTTCTCTCTATTTTGCCTTCCTAGTACAGGGCACCATGACGAGTCTAAACCAGGAAAGGAAATATTCATTTTAAACTCTGAAATACTACTTCTTCTTTCACTAAAAGTCTCAACAAAATTACCCTAATATTGCGGGATCTGGCCAGCAGCCCACAATGCAACGGGGCTCTCTCTTTGTTCCCAGGCGGATCGGCAGGTGGAGAAATAATAGACGCACACGAGATAGTGAAAGCTGGGTCCAGGGGGGGTCACCACCTTCTGGTCCCACGGTGCCAACAATGCAATATGCCAGTATTTATTATTAAGTTTAGTGAGGGCAGGGGTAGGTTAGTGAGGGATTTAGGGTTGTTTGATTATGAGGTGAGATGGTCACATGGGGATGAAGTAATTCTTTAACATCTGTAATAGAAGTACAGTATATAGAGATAAGAATTTACAACATAGTGTGTACATCAGTAATTTCTAACAGAGCCTTAAAACAGGAACAGCGGTAACAGTTGCAGCAAAAGGTGGTTACAAACAAGTCATAGAAACAGGACGTGAAGTTAGACAACTGGTTAGACCAGAAATTCTCAGAAGGGAGTATGAACCCTAAAGAGGCCTAGAAGCGCCGCAGCAAGATGAGGGCATTTATAGCCCTATCTTATCCATATGGACAGGCACCCCCGCCATGCGTCCGATTATAGGCTCCCCACAAGGGTCGCATTCCACTCCCAGAGCTATGAATATCTGCTTTTCTGGGATAGGAATCTTGGTGATGTGAAACCTCCCTGACTGCACGTTCATTCATAGGCTCTCTGCAGGGGGAAGCACATCAGGCGCTGTTGGCTGATTCTGGCAGTCCAACCCCTGGCATTGTCTTTACACAATCCTGCATGCAATTTTGTATTTATAGTAATCAGGAGCATTTCATCTTTTATTCCGTAGCAATAGTTTCAGGAGGTCTCCCTACACCTTAAGGCCCCTTCCATTTTTTTTTTTCTTTCTTTTGAGATGGAGTTTTGCTCTATTGCCCAGGCTGCAGTGCAGTGGCATGATCTCGACTCACTGCAACCTCTGCCTCCCAGGTTCAAGCGATTCTCGTGTCTCAGCCCCCCGAGTAGCTGGGACTACAGGCACGCACCACTAACACCCAGCTGATTTTTTTGTATTTTTATTAGAAACGAGGTTTCACCATGTTGGCCAAGCTGGTCTTGACCTCCTGACCTTAGGTGATCCGCCCACCTCGGCTTCCCAAAGTGCTGGGATTACAGGCGTGAGCCACTGCACCCAACCAAGGCTGTCGACTTTTTTACTAGTTGCTTCAAAACTAAGGCAAATGTTGTTCACACTCCAGATTTTAAGACATTTTTACATTTTTTATTACTTGAGTTTCATCATAAAAAACCAGTATATCTTTTAATTGATTCTTATTTTTATTTTTGGGTTATGAAATAATTTTAACTTATAGAAAAATATAAAAAGTAACATCACAACAATTATGTATCCACCATTTAGATTTAACAAATCTTAACGTTTTAACATTATTTCAGACCCTTTTTCTTTTCTTTTCTTTTTTTTTTTTGAGACAGAGTGTCACTCAGACACCCAGGCTGCAGTGGCATGATTTCAGCTCATTGTAACCTTGACATCCTGGACCCAAGCAACCCTCCCACCTCAGCCTCCCAAGTAGCTGGGGCTACAGGTGCACACCACCACACCTGGCTAATTTTTGTATTTTTTGTAGAGACGGGGTTTTGCCATGTTGCCCAGGCTGGTCTTGAACTCTGGAGTTCAAGCAGTCCACCTGCCTTGGCCTCCAAACTTTTATTTTTAAGAAATTAAATGTTACAGAGAAGTAGTATAACCCCATATCAATCCCTTCGCTAACTCTTTTTTTCTCAGAGGTAGCTACTTTTCCAAAATTGTATGAAATCCTACTCATCAGTGTTTTTATGCCTTCATTATATGTGTGAATTCTTAAGCAGTGTGGTATATTTTTCATTTTTTAAATTTATATAAACTGTTTCATACTATGCCAAGCCTTTTGAAGCTTGCTTTTTTTGATTCATTATTATTTTCAAGATTTACCCCTATTGACGCATGTAGATTTAGATTATTTAACGTCTATGGAGTATGTTATGAAGTATCAGAATTTATTAGCCTATTTTCCTATTAATGGATATGTGTTTTTTGTTTCATTTACAGACTGTGCTGAAGTCACATTATATGTTTTCTTGTGTATTTCTCTTGTCATAAAATGAGTTCAGTGGGTCATAACCAGTTTTTTTTTTTTAATTATATGATGTGGTTGTAGTAAGAAATAGAATGAGAGGGAATGGATAATAGAGAACATTTTACAGAGTAAGGGTCATTGTTGTTCCCTAAACTTTCATTTCAATTGTATGTGTATGTATGTATTACTAAGATACGATATTAAATGAATTTCTTACTGTGAGTCCTTAAAAAAATGTTTGAAAGTTACTCCTAAGGTGTTTACCTGGAATTAGAATTACTGGATTGTAAGTTTTGCTTTATGGGAAAAATACCAAGTTGTTCTTCCCATGGTTTTAACAATGTATGGTCCCATCAGTGATTAATAAAATTTTAGTTTCTACCAAGTTCACTCCAACACTTGGTATTAGTCTATTTCTGTCTGATACTTGGTATTAGTCTAACTTGTAACTTTCCAGTGAGCATCAGATGGTATCCATGATGTTTTCGTTTGTATTTCCTAGATGTCTAGTGTGTTTAAGCAGCCCCCGTGTTTATCAACTACGTAGCTTTCCTACTCTGTGAATTCCATGTTCACATCTTTTGCCTGTTTTTCTGTGTGGTTACTGATTTCTTTTTTGGTTCATGTGTGAGCACACATACATGTAATTGATTGTAAGGTTTCTTTCCATGTTAGAGATACTAATCTTTTGTCAGTTTCATCCATACTTTGAATGTATTCCATGCCTTTTTAACTTTACAGTTTCTTGTGTTTTATAGGTTTTTTAAAATTTTTGTTTGGTAATTGCTTTATAGCTTACTATCATCCCTTTGCTTTCAAGTTTCTGGCATTCTGTTTTGTATGTCACTCATACATAAAAGCTTATGGCTAAATTTTAGTTTTAATAGTTGAGTTTAAATATATTCTTAAGTTATAGATATATTTAGTTTATGTTTCTAATTTTTTCTGTTTCCCCTTTCGCTGCTTTGGAAGTAGTTCTGTATTTAATTTTGACTTAATATCCTTAATTTTTAATTTTTATACTATACTTACTTTAATAATGTCTAATGCTAATCAATATCATAGTCTTTTTCTTAGGCAATAATATTCTTTCATTAAATTAACATCTTTTGTTAGAAAAGAAACATCTATTTGTTTCATGAGTAGAAGGGGATAAGATGCAATATGATTACCCTCTTGTTTTCCTCAAAGTGCAAATGAGAACAAATGTGCATGTACCTTTTAAACTTTTATTTTTATTCAAGTATATCTTTTCAAGTATATTTTCTTAACATCTCATAAATATTATGATGATGCATAATAAAAAATAAATTACTCATATTTAAAATACATTGGTATTCAAGTAAAGCAAAATACCTGTACTACACAATGCACAACTTTAGTTTATTGTGTAGTCTTAGACTTACATACATTTCAAAAGTTAACTATGGAATTAGGCATCATAAACTACAGAGCTCTGGATATGTGCTTACTGAAAATATTCATTATCTAGAATCTTGCATGTTCTGACTGTTTAGTAATTTTTCTCTATTTGCTATATTTATTAACACTTTGAATTTATTAAGATATTACTGACGGAGGCCGGGCATGGTGGCTCACGCCTGTAATCCCAGTACTTTGGGAGGCCAAGGCAGGCAGATGGCTTGAGCTCAGAAGTTCAAGACCAGCCTAGGCATTGTGGCAAGATATGTCTCTACAAAATTACAAAAATTACCCAGTCATAGTGGTGTGCAGCTGTGGTTCTAGCTACTTGGAAGGCTGAGGTGGGAGACTCACTTGAGCCCAGGAGGCAGAGGTGGCAGTGCCTGGGTGACAGACTGAGACCTTATCTTAAAAAAAAAAAAAAAAAATTGCTCATAGAATCAGAGAATTCTTAGAGATGATCATTTTCTTCAACTTTTCATTTTAACAAATAAGGAAATTGAGAGCAAAATTAATTAATGATTTGGACCTGGAACCCAGCACCCTGTTCTCAATTTAGAGTTGTTTATTCTGAATCTTATACTGCCTTTTTTTATTGCCTTTATGTAACAAGCTTACTCCTTCATAATACTCTTGTGAAACAAGCAAGCACATTACAATATAGGGGATGCAGTATTCTTCTGTTTAATAATTTATATTTTAAAACTACACGTTTGAGCAGTAAAAAGTTATAACAATTAAACAAGCTAAATTGTTTTTAAATATTTATGGTTCTTTCTTTTATAAATTTCAGATGTAAGCAGTGTTCTAGTTTGAGATCCATACAAAATCTAAATTCGTTGGTCGATAAAACATCGTGGATTCCTTCTTCTGTGGCAGAAGGTTAGCTAAATTTCCATGCCCTGCAATTTTAACTGGTTGTATATAAGGTTATTCCACCTGTTTATATTTCAGTATACCTGAAAGTATACCTATTCCTTCTTTATATACCTATTCCTTCTTCTGTAAGATAAACAGACTTTGTAAAATTAAAGATATCTGCCAAGCCTTTCTTTAGTCTGTATTTATTCAAGCAGGCACCATCACATTTGTTTGTACTTTCCCCCGTGCCTTACTATTTTGTTTTTCCTCCTTAGTAAGCATTCCACTTTACTAGTGCTCTTCTCAGAATTTGGCATTCAGAGCTGGACATTGTGCTGCAGATGTTATTTGACCAGTTCAGAACAGAGTGAAATTATTTTTTACCTAAAATTGGACACTCCACTTCTACTAGCCTGAAATGTCATTGTATAGCTATTTACTTGTACACTTGGTTTTGTTTTCTTTCCTTTTTAATACAGCTATCTCATGTTTTATTTGTGGTACGTTGAAATCCTGGGTTCTTGTCATATTAACTTCTTGAACTTGGTCTCCTCATTCTATTCTTATTGTAATTTTTTTTTTCCTGTCACATGAGCTTCTTGAACTTGGTCTCTTCATTCTATTCTTAATGTAATATTTTTGTTTTTATGGTTCCTGGGAGTAGTTACTAAGTTCATCTTTCTTAGTTTTAGTTCACAGTTTTAATCTGTTGAGACCTTTTGAAGCCTAAAAATCAGTTCCCCTGTAGTAATGTCTTTTGTATGCCCTAGTTCATGTCTGTATGTCCTAATTTATTCTTACTTGCCCTCTTAATTAGTCCTACTATTTAAATATGGGTTCCACAGATAGAAGCTAATAAAACATTCTATAAATTGAGTATCTTCATTTCCAAACCAGAAGATGTTTATCTTAACCTGTGAATTTTCATGTTACCCAGTATCTCTAATTTCTTATTTCTTCCTCATCTTACCAAATTATTAAATCTCAGATTCTGACATTCTTGTCCATTCAACCAGATGATATCCCTTTTTTCTTTTTTAAAATTACAGATTATTCCCCTAGCTTATAATGGAGAGAGGCATGCTAAAACGGTATTTAACTGCATGCTATTTTTTAGAACATTCTGTATTTTAATTTTATCTTTCATAAAACTAACATGCAATGAGTTACATTTCATGAATCACTTTTTGTGGTTTCTATGGAGGCTATCAACTGTTTTATTTATTTATTTATTTTATTTATTTATTTTGAGACACAGTCTTAGTCTGTCGCCCAAGCTGGAATGCAGTGGTACAATCTCCGCTCACTGCAACTTCCGCCTCCCAGGTTCAAGCATTTCTCATGCCTCATCCTGCAGAGGAGCTGGGATTACAGGTGTATGTTACTGTGCCTCGCTATGTAGAGACAGGGTTTCGTCATGTTGACCAGGCTGATCTTGAACTCCTGTCAGGTGATCCATCCACCTCAGCCTCCCAAAGTGCTGGGAGTACAGGTGTGAGGGTGTCAACTCATTTTAAATATACATTAATATTTAATCGAAAAAGATTAAATTGCTTATCATAAGATATTCTCCCTATGTAGGTATAGTGAAATGTTCCAAAATGAATCTGCTAAATGAGCTTAATTATAGGTTGAGTATCTGTGGAGTTAAAAACACAAACTGTTTGTCCTCTGCTCTGACACCACAGCAATCAGCACAGGAGACTTATGTGACCAAAACGCATAGGGGTTTTCACCCACACACCAAGCAGGCAGTCCCTCAGCACATGCCAGCTGGGTGTCCTCCAATTCAATTCTGACACTGTCTACCTGGAGATAATGCCAAGTTTTTCTTTGTATCTTGAGTTATTTTAGTAAATAAAATTTACAGGTCTATACTATCATAAAACAATTTTAACTTTACCTTGATAATAAGGAATAGCAGACTCATATGGTTTGATCTTTTTTTCCTTCACTAGTACTGGGTATTGTACCCCTCCAATATGTGTTTGTTATGACATTTACACTTGATGATGGAACAGGAGTACTAGAAGCCTATCTCATGGATTCTGTAAGTATCAGAGGTAGTAAAGATATTTTTAATTAAAACATAATATTTAAAAAATTGAATGCGTGTATTCATACCTGCTTTATTCCTAAAAGGACTTAAGGCAACTTAAAAATATAAGTAAAATATGAGCACATAAATTTTGAATCATCTGTGTATGTATCTCTTTTTTTTATTTGACACTAAATCTTAACAGTTGAATAGTGGAAAATTAAGGAACAGGGATTTAAAGAGTCATTTCCTATACCACAGCCAAAATGCAGAGATACGGCTACACTATGGAAGCATTATTTGTAATCAACATTTTGTCGTACTTCTGTTTGTTTGTTTTTTGAGATGGAGTCTTGCTCTGTCACCCAGGCTGGAGTGCAGTGGCATGATCTCGGCTCACTGCAACCTCCGCCTCCCGGGTTCAAGGAGTTCTCTGCCTCAGCCTCCTATGGCTGGGACTACAGGTATGCGCCACCATGCCTGGCTAATTTTTGTATTTTTAGTAGAGACAGGATTTCACCCTCTTGGCCAGGCTGGTCTTGAACTCCTGACCTTGCGATCCACCCGCCTTGGCCTCCCAAAGTGCTGGGATTACAGGCGTGAGCCTCCACGCCCGGCCTTGATCATACTTTTTAAACCTCCACATTTCATATTAGAGGAAATGAAGTTACTTTGACAGGGAAGATAGATATTACTGTATAAAGTTTTGAGGCAGTCTACAAAAATCTTCCTCATTTCTGACAATAATTGCAATTGGAAGTCCCCAAGGCCACTCTTAGATTTGATAATTCACAAGACTCCTAGAACTCACTGAAAACTATTATACTGACAGTTACAGATTATTACAGCTAACAGATGTACATTAAAATGAGATAATGAAAGAAATGTACAGGACAGAGTCCAGGAAAGTTCCAGACATGGAGCTTATGGTTGTCATGGTTGTCCTCTCCCCATAGAGTTGTGGACTGTTACTTTACCTGCAACAGTGTGTAGCAATATACATAATACATTGCCAGATAGGGAAGCTCTGCTAAAAGATTTTAGTGGGACTCTGTCATGTAGGTATGGTTGACTGCCCATATGGCTGATCACAGTCTTCAGCCCCTCTCGAGATCAACGTGATACCACATGCTCCAAACTTCCCAGTCTACATCATACTATTAAACTCTTCATAGTGACCCAAGGCTACCAGGCAAAAATGCTTCTATCAAGTGTGACATGGAAAGGGCTTAGAGATTATGTTCCACAAGCTAAGGTCAAAGCCCAGACCTCTCTTAGGGTAAAGTTAAAATGTTTACTACATGGATTGGAAAAGAGCTGAGGTATAGTTGAGAGGAGAATTTTTCTCCCACCTACACAGTTCATTAAACCTTTCATTAAATATTTAATGAGCTCCTGCTGTGTACTAGGTACTATCCTATGTGATGGAGAGACAGCAGTGAACAAAGTAAGCAAAATTCCTTCCTTCTTGAAACTTATAACCTGATAGGGGAGAGAAAAATTAAATAACTATATAATACATATACTATATGTTATATTCATTTAAGCTTAACACAAGATGTTTTTTCTATACATAAAGAGAATAGTTAGCCTCTTTGTTTTAAAATCATTATTAACATCATCATTATTAAATCAGAGCAATTTACTTGATTATGTATATCTCAAAGCTATTTTAAGATTAAAGTAGCAAATAAGATTTTGGAGTTGAGACCAGCATTCTAGTTTATGAATTCTACAGTCTTGATAGAGGGAAGCTGTCTAGATTATCTTTTAATTGGACAATATTGAAATACGTGTTAATAATAACATTAAAATGATTATTTCCTTTTTTTTTTCCTCTCATGAAACATTTTTAAGGACAAATTCTTCCAGATCCCAGCATCAGAAGTTCTAATGGATGATGACCTTCAGAAAAGTATGGATATGATCATGGATATGTTTTGTCCTCCAGGAATAAAAGTTGGTAGGCAAGAATATTTTAACAGTCCCACACGTCTTTTACTTGAGATAGCGCTAGCATATATGTACTCTGTGGACTTTTAGAAGTCTGAAAGCTTTGCTTCAAATGAATTACGAAGTAGTGACTGATTACTGTATGATCAACCTTTGATGAAGAGAGTGGCAAGGATAAAATAGTTATAAATCAAAATTCTTGCAGTCAAAAGATTTTAAAAATATTTTAAAATATAGGAAAGGGGGGTAGCTTTGATCACAAGCACATTTGACATTGTCATGCTACAAGCATTTTAGTTGAAATTAGACCAAAAGTGATAAATTGTTGGCAGTAAACATTTTCTGTAACAAACTCCAATTATCCAATTTAATTCATGGATGAATTTTTTTATTTAGTGTTAACTAGTTTCACATTTTACAAGCTTTTGTTTTACCAATTTTTTTATGAGCTTTGTTTTCTGAATAAACATTTGATTAATAAACTAGATCCTCCTCATTTCAAATTGTACTGCTTATACCTACTGCTACTGAATTTTCCTTCTGTGACCATATTTGTGCTTATGTTGAAACTTGCAGATCTAAGTTATATTAAGACAATTTGATTTTTCTCACAATTTTTTATTGTGGGAAATTTTACCAGCTGCAGATTTAGCAGCTGGTTTAATTTTTATATATTATTTTAAATCAGGCTTTACTCTTCCTGGTCAATCTTTGCATCTTATAATAGTTACATAATGATAGAAATTTGTGTTGATCTGTAACAAAGTTTAACTTGAATACCTTTATTTGTTGTCAGTTTTAATTTGTGTTAGCTGTTTGGATTCTTTTGGATAGATTTCTAGAAGTAAATCTTTATATCCAAAAGCATGGGCCTGGTAGACCCATTTTAACCACTATTTTAGATTTTTAAAATATATACTAACCATTTTGAAACCCAAGGTGTAATCACTGTTACCTGTTTGTGACAAAAAATTCAGATTAGTCACAATTGCTCCAAAACAACAACATGAATCTAGTATGTATTTTGGAGAGAGAATAATGTTAAATTTGGAAGGGACATTTACTTACTTTTCAAGCCAAAATAAATGTTAATTTTTCTAGCTCAGTGGTAAGCTTAGGTACCTATTTCAGAGTTATTTATTTTGTTTTAATGGTTAAATACCTTTTTTTGTTTTTGTTTTTGTAGATGCATATCCGTGGTTGGAATGCTTCATCAAGTCATACAATGTCACAAATGGAACGGACAATCAAATTTGCTATCAGATTTTTGACACCACAGTTGCAGAAGATGTAATCTAATATTGCCATCCAATTTAGCATACATAAAATGTTGCCACTCACCATCCCGGTTTGAGCTTCTTTTCCTGCCCTGAGTTTTGTATCAGCAATGTTGATGATTTTAGCATGGGTATGGGATTAGAAAATGTCCTTTCTTTAAATCTCTTGACTTTTACTGGGTGCAAGGTAAATAATGGCTATAGATTTTATTTTGCTTTCTGTTTTGCTTTTGCACAAACAGACCTGCTTTAACAAGTACTGTTGAGATAAGTGTTTGTCTGATCAAGCTACAGTGTACTTTAAGTAGAAATGGCAAAGTTGCTTTGTTAGGGTGCCGATACTGATGATTTTATGATAAATTCAGTTCTTTAAACATGTAATACATGATTTGATTGCTTGTTTCTCTCCAGGATGGTAGATATTTCTCTATTTCACCTCAACCTAATAAAGTGGTCAGATTTATAATGTTAGTGACTTAATATGATCCTTTTCTAATAGTCTCCTGTAAAATATGCCAGTATTACAACTTACAACTGATTGAATGAGATGTTAACTTAGTAAAATAATTTGATTTTTACCTGACAGTGTTTGTCAAAGTTAAAATCATGAATATTCAATTTTATACAAACATTTAATATGTGTATAGATTTGTATTTGTTATTTGCCAAAGACAGAAATAAATTACCTGGTTTAATATTAGTGAAGAATAAATAAGTGCACACATTTCAACTGTTTCATTTATTTGCCCTAAGTTGAGCCAAAAAATGATACGAGGCAAAGAATCAAAGCAGGTGTGACAATACAGCAGATGTTTAGGGCTGTCTACATCCCAGGTACTGTGCTAAGCACTAAACATGTATTTGATCCTCACAGCAACCCATTTTTCTGATAAGAAATCTGAGGCTTGATTGATAAGCTAAGTTCACACAGTTTTTAAATGCTAGAGTCTGTGCCTTAATTCACATAATCTCTATTCAGAGCCTGTACTCTTAACCTTTACTCAGGGATTCTGGAACAGAAGCTAACAGTTTTCTGCAATGAGTCTTTGACTTAAATATCTGAAATAACATTGGAAATAGATTATAAGAGGAATCAGTGTGTTTTTCTATACTTTCAAAATACTTTTAACATCTTATTGTCAAAAAAGGATTGGATAACTGATTTTCTTTGCTCATAATAACTCTAAATTCTAGTTCCTGAGTATATTAACACATCTGTATACCTAACTACCAATGTCCCCCATCATCGACTAATCAGCTTGTTTGATACAATGAGAAAGACTGATTTTATTTTCAGGAATATAGACTCGGTTCAAAACATTTTCAGGAAAAATATTTTAAAACCCTACAGTTGAACAGGTGTGTTTCTGTGTTGATGATGTGCTCAGGATACAAAGGTGAGATAAACATTTCTTCTGCCTTCAGAAAGCACTCAGTCTAGAAGAGTAGAGGTCCAAAGGTGCCATAGGTTCACACTGTGAGCCTGCAAGATCTCCACGTTAACAAAGGAAAACTCTTCCTATGAATCTTCATGATGATAGGCCATGACTCTTTTTATTTTTTTTTTTAAATAAACATCCACATTATCATGATTTCTTTTGGTTTATTGTGGGGTTTTGTCCTTGTCTTTTTTAAAAACTTTTCAGTTTTTAGCAAGAATTATTCCATCAACACCTAGTGTTTATCTAGAGTGATGTATGCACTCTGTGCTAATCAGGAACCCAGAGTTAGGAGAATTTTTATTTCTGGAGCAACAACTAAATGGTAGTTCATTGTGCCCCAATTTGATTCCTGCCCCTTTCTGTAAACACTGATAGAATCTTCCCGTCAGATTTTAAATTACACAAATTTAAGAAAGAGGTTCGTGTACAGACTCAATCTCAATTTCCACTTTCTGCAGCATCCATTTTTTAAGACACTACTGGATTGACTCATACTGTCCCTATATTGTTCTTAGAATGCATATCTTAGAAAAATATGAGACAGTACATTATTCTTTATCTAGATGTAGCAATGAGAAACACACTACTTAGAGACTTTTTCTGTGGCGACCTTCAATTATACTGCTGTATTTGAGGGAACTATACATGCCAACGTACAATATATCATTCCTCATTTCTTTTTACCCCTGCTCATGCTTTAAGTCAGGAATTGTTTCTAAATGATTATAGAAAGATGGATGTTGATAGACTAGAAGAAGCTGACTATAGTATACTCTGTCTACTTAAAAAAGCCATCTTCACCCGTTAGGGTACTGGCTGCCCAGATTTCAAATTGGTGTAGATCCTGTGCCTTAGCTACTTGGAGGTAACAGAAAAGGGCGAAAATATTTTTCCTGCCCACTTCCCAGCTGACTATGCAGTCCTATTTTAGATAATAAAGCATGAATTTTTCACTACGTGTGACTCTGAATCCAGACAGTTTTCTTCTATACTTTCTAGAAGCTTTCCTTGGGATCTGGAAAGGCTAAACTCATTTGATTATTTTCAGTGTTGTTTTAAATTTGATGTTATATTTCATCAAGTTTTGTTTTTATCTAGACTTTTTTTATTAATAAAATTAAGAATTTAAAACAAATGTAGGGTCTATAAACTTGAACTAATTCCTGCTCCAATTAGTACCCAGGAAGAAACCACTTTTAACAATATGGTATATAATTTTTAAGATTGTTCTTTCTAAGAACATGTGAGCATGCATATGTGTGTGTGTATATATACACACACATATATGTTAGCATCATGTTAAATAGTACTGCAACTTTCTTTTGTCATATAGAGAACTGTATTTTTGCATGTTGATACACATACAGGGAGAAACTTATTGCTTATAATTACTCAGCATAAGTAACTTTCAATGTGTAATTCTCTGATAATTTTACTTTCTATTTCTGTTGTGGTTTTTTGTGTAAGTATTCTATTTTTTATTGTGCCAGTTTGGGATTTTATATGTTTACAAAAATGTATTCTTGTTATCTGCTTTATTACCACATAGTTATTCATGATAATGTGTTTTACTTATTATTTTACTTTGTATTTTGTCTGGTGTTATTTCCCCTTTAAATGCGTCTGGAAGCTCAGAGACCTAGTTTCACTATGTCCTTTGGAGGTTTTTAGGTGATAAGAATTTTAGAGACCTATACAGACTTCGAATACAGGATTAGGACTCTGCCATGACATAGTTGCTTTAAATTATTATTTCATGCTTTGAAGAATTTATTGTGAAACGAATGTTAATGTAAGAAAAAACACCTCCTGTAATGCTTTTCATTAGGAAATGCAGACTCTGTGAAGGCTATAATGAGTTGCATTAAAGTTCTAGAACATTATTGTATGAGAAATATAAATACATCTTCCTTTCTTGGCCCCTCAGAATCTCTGGATAGTGTCAACCCTACCCATTCCAGGAAAAAGGGACCTAGTCAGCTAGTAAAAATCTGGGCATAATGACCTGTCTTCTCTGGTACTTGGAAAGAGTATCTAAACGCACTAAGCGGGCGCAGGCACTCACAAGTGCTCTCAGGTATGTGAGATGCTATCTTCTTTTGGCAGTTGGGAAATTAATTAGTAGTGCTATGTTTTTGTTTTTGTTTTGTTTTTTCACTATTGTGATTTAAGCTGTTAGGAAATTTGAGATCAGCTAGGGATTCTAAGTGATGATCATCTTACATGGAGATAAATAAATGTCCCTTCCATCAGGACTGCATTTGATGAGTTGAAAACTATTGGGCATCAATTACAAGGACAAAGATAATGTATCAGTGTATATGGGAGCTCTCCCTCACATGGCCAATTGGTGAAACATGGATAGTGCAGAGATTGATTCCTCTGCTATTTTTTGACGATAGCAACATCTTAATGAATTTCTGGTATTTTTCCTTGAAATCTAGGCCACAAAGTCACAGTCACATTGTGTGTGTGTGTGTGTGTGTGTGTGAGAGAGAGAGAGAGAGAGAGAGAGAGAGATACTTGCTTTTATTCTCTTCTTTGTGTTTGCTTTGCAGGGTACTATGTTGGAATTTACCTAAAAATCTAGTCCACAACTACCAAAGAAAGCATTTCCAACTTGTGTGAAAGTTTCTTTTATTTCATCTATTTGTTCACAGTATTTTAAAGATTTGGAGCATGTCATGTTAAAAACTTTAACCTTCCTATCATCTATTAATCAAATATTGGTGTAGTTCCTAAACGTGTACCTTTTCATATACAACCTTGCTTTTTTTTCCTATAACTTCAAAATGGTTTTTTCCTTTTTTGAAATTGGAACTCCCTTTTGTTACACAAACACTCTTCCTCAGCCGACTTCTGTCCTCCATTAGAAGGCAGTCTTTCTAGAATTTAAAGTCTCTTGCCAAGTTTAGCTACTTGATAAGTGACATTCTATTCCAAGCTTTTATAATAGTTAATACATACATAAATAGCTAATGCAAGTCTCTCATAGCACTACAAGGAAGGTAAGTCATTTTAAAATCAAAAGTATTAACCTGTGGAGTCAAGTGAAAACATAGCTTGCAGCAGGTAGGCATGACTGTGGTTTTATTTTTGTACAGGAAATTTTACGTGCTTAATCTTCATTAGAAAAGGTTCTAAAAAAATAAACATCTTTAAATTTTGGAATCATTAATTACTTTTGTACAATAAAAGATTAAATGTAGATTAAGACAAAGAATACAAAGTACAATATAGATATGTAAAAGTTAATACATACCTTTGCATTCATTTATTACTCAGACAGTGTCTGTATCCAAAAAGGATTTGGTGTGATTTACAATAAAAGACAAACATGGGACACAGGACACACCTTTAGAAACAGGGCAAGAAGGGCCAAAGAAGTGTTAAGATAATTTAAAAACTCTAAGGAATGCTATAGGTTTTGAACAAACCTTATTGAAACAACAATGTTCCCTGACACCCCTCACAGGACATGCAACAGGGGTGTGACTCTGTATTCAGGCCACTGCAAGCTCAAAACCCTTATTGGGCAGGGAGCACACACATGGGCAGGTGCAGGAAGTGGGGTGAGAACTTTTGGGCTCCAGCCCCATGGCAGCATCTAGGGGTGGGTGCCTGTGACTCCTGAAGTCCCAATGTTATGGTGCTCTTTTAGCTCTGCTGTCCGAGGATGGCTTAAGTGAGCCTCTCAGTGCCCCCTTGCCACACAAGCTCTTGTTTGGAGTCCAGAAAGAATCAGGTCACACATGCACTTGAAGGGTGAATGTGGGGGTTTTATTGAGTGGTGGATGTGGCTTTCAGTGGCCTGGGTGGGAAACTGGAAGGGGGATGGAGTGGGAAGATGATCTTCCCCTGGAGTTTAGCCATCCACGAGCTGATCTCTCCCATCACCTCCAGCCAAACTCAACATTCAGACACACCTTCTCTTCTCTCCCACTCTACTGCGCCGTTCTGCCATTTTTGTTTTTCTGCTTATCTGCTGCTGGAGCCTGGGGCCTGAGGTTTATATGGGTACAGGATAGGGGGGTATGGTGAGCCAAAAGGCAACTTTTTGGGTGTGAAAACAGGAATGTCTGTTCCCAGTTAGGGCCGTGGGTTTCTAAGCTTGAGAGTAGGGCCTTTGCCAGGGAACCGCCCTCTTCTACCCCGTATTTTCCTGTTTTCTGTCCATATTGTTACACATGAAAATGCAACAGGTTACATTGCTCCTAAATAAAAGTTATTAAATTATGTTTTTAGGAAACACAAACCTTTTCTTTATCTCAGTATTGAGTACAGGTAAGTTTTTATATTCCACACCCTAAACAGAATGATTTATGTAGTTAATAGTAGTTGCTTTTAAATGCAAAAACATGATCCAGAATGTGGGAGTTAAGTTCTGAAGATGGAAGAAATGGAGTAGGGTAATTTTCCTCTAACTGTCCATTTTTTGTCTCTTATGTGAGGAATGTTTTTGTTTTAATGATTAATGTAAAGTGAAATATGTGCATATTTAAAAATTATTAGAAGCAATAATTACAAGAAAAGTAGTAAGTATTTTTCTGGTATTAAAAATTCTATTCTCAGCCAGGCGTGGTGGCTCACACCTGTAATCCCAGCACTTTGGGAGGCCAAGGTGGGCGGATCATGAGGTCAGGAGATTGAGACCATCCTGGCTAACATGGTGAAACCCCGTCTCTACTAAAAATACAAAAAAATTAGGTGTGGTGGGCGCTTGTACTCCCAACTACTTGGGAGGCTGAGGCAGGAGGATGACGTGAACCCAGGAAGGGGAGCTTGCAGTGAGCTGAGATCACGCTATTGCACTCCAGCCTGGGCAACAGAGCGAGACTCCGTGTCAAAAAAAAAAAAACAAAAATAAAACACAACTATTCTCTTCTGATGCAAATTTAGCTGAGAAAATTGGCTCTTTTTACCTTTTCCTTTTCTTGTTGGAGATGATGAATTAACATAATGATTCATGTCAGGAAGAATGCAGGTTTTCATGAGTCATTTGGAAGACATGTATTCTTCTTTTTCACCTTTAGTGCTCCATGGAAGGTGTTGCTTTAGTCATAAGTCAAATAAGCTTCACATCTGTGCCCAACTAGGAATTTGCTGGGAGAGTATTTTACCTACATCAGATTTACTGAGCTAATACCCAAACATTACGTCTAGTCATCCATGATTCCTCTTTCTTTTGCACTCCACATCCAATCCATTATAAAAATTATCATGGCTAACTCTTTAAAATACATCCAGAATTTAACCATTTATTACCACTTCTACCATCATGTTGGTCATGTTGCCATCTTATGCCTGGACTAGAGCCAGTGCTCTGCAACTGGTCTTCCTGCCTCCACAATTTCCCCAGGTTGATCTGTTAACACATAAGGCACATATTATTTTCCATGTGATTACCATGGCCTTCACCACCTAATGTGATAGATGCAGTTCCTCACTACTGTTGCGGGAAGTCAGGGACCCTGAATGGAGGGACCAGCTGGAGCCGTGGCAGAGGAACATAAATTGTGAAGATTTCATGGACATTTATCAGTTCCCAAATAATACTTTTATAATTTCTTATGCCTGTCTTTAATCTCAATCCTGTTATCTTCGTAAGCTGATGATGTATGTCATCTCAGGACCACTGTGATAATTGTGTTAACTGTACAAATTGATTGTAAAATGGGTTTGAACAATATGAAATCAGTGCACCTTGAAAAAGAACAGAATAACAGCGGTTTTTAGGGAACAAGGGGAGACAACTATAAAGTCTTACTGCCTGCGGGGTCAGGCAAAAAGAGCCATATTTTTCTTCTTGCAGAGAGCCTATAAATGGATGTGCAAGTAGGGAAGATATCACTAAATTCTTTTCCTAGCAAGGATTATTAATACCCTGGGAAAGGAATGCATTCCTTGGGGGAGGTCTATAAACAGCCGCTCTGGGAATGTCTGTCTTATGCAGTTGAGATAAGGACTGAGATATGCCCTGGTCTCCTGCAGTACCCTGAGGCTTATTAGGGTGGGGAAAAACTCCACCCTGGTAAATTTGTGGTCAGACTGGTTCTCTGCTCTCGAACCACGTTTTCTGTTAAGATGTTTATCAAGATAATACGTGCACCACTGAACCTAGACCCTTATCAGTAGTTCTCCTTTTTGCCCTTTGAAGCATGTGATCTACTCTCTGTTCTTACACCCCCTCCTTTTTGAAACCCTTAATAAAAACTTGCTGGTTTGAGGCTCAGGTGGGTATCATGGTGACGGCTCAGAGGTGATATGTGATGTCACCTCTGGTGGCCCAGCTGTAAAATTCCTCTCTTTGTACTCTTTCTCTTTACTTATCAGCCGGCCGACACTTATGGAAAACGGAAAGAACTTACCTTGAAATATTGGGGGCAGGTTCCCCCTGTATCTGATGTGCCAACGTGGTTTTCTTTTTCCTAAGCGCATGTGGGAACCTGATTCCCTTTGGTAGGTGCAGAGAAACGTTCATCGATCTGGTCCATAGAAACATGTGTTCGGCTCCCTGACAGTTGGTGAGTTGTCTGTGTATTGTCTGAGGTAACTATGGGTCATGCCGTGTCTAAACATTATGCTTATCTCTGCTATATTAAACTCCTGTTAAAACAGGGAGGAGTTCAGGTACCCAAGGAAAATATGGTCACCGTATTCAGGGCAGTGGAGGATCACTGTTCTTGGTTTCCTGAAAAGTGAACGTTAGATATGGAACTATGGGATCATATTGGTGCAAAATTCCAGGAACTAGTGCCGACAGGAAATTATGTTCCCATCACTATTGGGGGTGATTGGGCTTTGGTACGTGCCATCCTAATGATATATCTATCCCGTGACCCCCTGTAGTTACCACAGTTTTCTGAATCTAGTGACCCTCTACCTCTTCCTCAGCTTTCCTCTCCCACTTGGCCTTCATTATCTGCTCAGCCTCTCCGTTTGCCTACTTCTCTCCCACCTGACAATGTTGAGGATTCAATGTCTAACTCTGGTGACTTTGGCTTAATGTCACCCCCTGATGATCTTATTTTTTTTTTCACGAAGAGCCAATACTTGTAGCTCCGACGGCCCTGACTCAGACAGCCTGGGACCATATTATGCTAACTCTTCCGTCTCCAAAACTTTGCAGTCTTTGCCTCCAGAGCCATCTAATGGCTCTGGGACCAAACTACAATTTACCTGTAATTCTGCAGGTGCTTCCCCATCCACCGCAGCCCCTCACCCTCCTGTCGTTTTGGTCACTTTTCTTTTTCTTGGAGCTTGCTATAATTGTGGTCAACTTGGTCATACTAAAAAAATATTGCACTGTTAAAAACCTAAAAGCGGCCAAGCCAGCTCAACAAACATGGCCAAATGCTCCTGCTACTGTTAGCCCTCATTGTTGTAAAGGTAAACATTGGGCAAGTACTTGCCACTCTAAGTCTGATATACATGGAAATCCCTTGCCACAGAACCAGGGAAACGGGAAACCGGGCCAGTCCCAGGCCCCAATATCAAATCGGACACCTCAGATTCAGACCAGTGTTGCATTTCCACTTCAAGTGGTCCCAATGCAGCCCCCAGCACAAATTTACCTACAGCCAACCCAGATGGGTCCCAGCCTCTTTTTCTGTCTCAGTACAATGCTTGTCTGCCTCCACAATAGGGGGCAGGGCAGTCAATCTCTAGTACCATTCCTCTAAATTTACTACCTAATTCTTTGCCTTTAATTGTCCCCACGGGGGTCCTTTACCTCAAAGTTCAGTGGGCCTGGTGTTAGACAGGGCATCCACCTCTGCTAAAGGTATCATAGTTCTTACCAGTCTCATTAATTCTGATTCCTCTGATGAGATTAAACTTATGGTGTTTGCCAAGGTTCCTGTCAGCCAGTGAGTCATTTGCTCAATTACTTTTACTACCTGGTATTGTTTTAAACAAAAGAGATAAAACACAAGGCCCTGGGATGGGCTCTGGTGGTGAAAAGGCCACTTATTGGATTAATGTAATTTCTAAACAACGGCCCATCTGCACCATACATATTCAAGGAAAAAAGTTTGAGGGTCTAGTAGATACTGGGGCTGATGTTTCTATTATTTCCTCTAATTTGTGGCCTTCCCCCTGGCTTAAACATCCCACTAACATGGGACTAGTAGGTGTTGGAAAAGCTGATGAAGTTCACCAGAGCACATTTATCTTGCCTTGCACTGTCCCTGATGGTCAAAAGGGTACAATTCAGCCTTATGTTATGCCAATCCCCATTAATCTTTGGGGTAGAGATTTGCTGGCACAATGGGGGACTGAAATTAATATTCTATATAACTCTTATACTGCTCCCAGTCAATATATAATGGAAAACATGGGGTTTGTTCCCAGACTCAGTCTCGATCCAAAACATGAAGGAATTATTAAACCTCTTCAAGTTACTTCAAAAGAAGACAGAGCTGGTTTAGGTTATGCTTTTTAATGACGGCCACGGCCACATCTCCTAATCCTGTTCCTCTACAATGGAAATCTGAAACACCTGTTTGGACTGAGCAGTGGCCGCTCTCTAAAGAAAAACTGGAGGCTTTAACTCAATTGGTTTCTGAACAGTTACAACTTGGAAGTGTGGAACCTTCTCTTTCCCCCTGGAATTATCCTATGTTTCTAGTAAAAAAAGAAATCAGGCAAGTGGAGGATGGTGACTGATTTAAGGGCTATTAATGCTGTAATTAAACCTCTGGGAGCTGCCCAACCCAGCATGCCTGCCCCTGCTTTAACACTTAAGAATTGGCCTCTCATAGTTATTGATCTTAAAGATTGTTTCTTTCATATTGCTTTACATAACTCAGATTGTGAAAAATTTGACTTTTCTGTACCATCTATCAATAATCAGGAGCCTGCAGCTCGTTATCAATGGAAAGTACTTCCTCAGGGAATGCTGAATAGCCCTACCATCTGCCAGCTTTACCATCTGCCAGCTTTATGTTGGACAGGTGCTATAACCAGTTCGAGCTCAATTTCCCCAGGCCATATTTTTCATTATATTGGTGATATATTGCTGCCCCCACTGATAAGAATTAATTGACTGTTATCAATTTTTGAGACAGTGCTACAGAGGCTGGATTACACATTGCTCAGGATAAAATTCAACAGAACACTCCTGTTCAATATTTAGGAATGGTGATCAATAAGGAATGTATTCAACTTCAACAGGTCCAAATTAGGAGAAATTCTTTAAAAACCTTAAATGATTTCTAAAAACTTTTAGGTAACATTAATTATTTAAGACCTACTTCAGGCATTCCAATATATGCGCTGTCTAACTTGTTTTCTATGCTGCGTGGAGATTCCAATCTTCACAGTCCCAAGACTTTGACCCCTGAGGCTTCACTAGAACTGAAATTCATGGAAGAAAGAATCCAACCTGCCCAGTTGTCTAGGGTACAGCCATCTCAGCCTTTTCAGCTTCTGGTTTTCACTTCATTGCACTCCCCTACTGGGCTAATAGTTCAACATAATGATTTAGTGGAGTGGTGTTTTCTTCCTCATTCTGTGTCCAAAACTTCGTCTGCTTATCTGGACCAAATGGCCACCCTAATTGGACAAGCTCGTTGTAGAATACTTAAAATTTCCAGATTTGATTTGAATTTAATTGTGGTTCCTTTAAATAGGCTCGAAGTTCAAGCTGCTTTTCAACATTCCACACTGTGGCAAATTCACTTGGATGATTTTATCGGCGTTATTGACAATCATTATCCAAAAAACAAATTGTTTGATTTTATAAAAATGACTTCTTGGGTGGTCCCTCAATTGACCAAAGATCAGCCCATTCCTGAGGCTGTTACCGTGTTCACTAATGTCTCCAGTAACGGAAATGCTGGTTATGTGGGTCCTACAAACAAGCTTATTTCTACTCCTTATACCTCTGCTCATAAGGCAGAGTTAATTGCTGTAATTACTGACTTACAGGATTTCCCCAAGCCTTTAAGTATTGTCTCTGATTCTGCTTATGTTGTACATGCCACTAAAAATATAGAAACCGCTACTATCAAACATATTGATAATTCTGAATTGCCTTATTTTCAAGGTTACAACAGGTGGTTTGCCAATGTAGACACCCTTTCCATATTACATATATTAGACCTCATACCACTTTACCAGGACCTATGTCTGCTGGTAACCATAAGGTCAACAGTTTGGTCTCTTTTGCAATCCAAGAAGCTCAGGAGTTCCATAATCTCACTCATATCGATGCTGCTGGATTAAAAGATAAATTTGCTCTCACCTGGAAGGAGGCTAAGCTGATTGTCCACTGCTGCCCTCAGTGCCAAGTTTTTGTGCTTCCAAATCAGGAACTGGCATTAATCCCAGAGGCCTAACTCCTAATAATTTATGGCAAATGGATGTGACTCATGTTAGCTCCTTTGGCAGACTTTCATATGTACATGTTTCTGTAGACACCTTTTCAGTTTTTATTTGGGCTACTTGCCGAACAGGGGAAGGCACGGCCCATATTAAAAGACATCTGTATTCTTACTTTGCAGTTATGGGGCTTCCATATCAAATAAAAACAGACAACACCGCTGGATATGTTAGTAAGGCTTTTAATTTATTTATGCAACAATGGGGAATTTCCCCTATTACTGGAATTGCTTATAATCCTCAGAGACAGACTGTGGTGGAACGGGCCAATCACACTTTAAAATCTCAATTGTCCAAACAGCCTGAACAAGAAAAACATTATTTAACTAGTCCCCACTCCCAATTACATTTAGCATTGTTTACTTTAAACTTGCTAAATGTTCCTAAAGACAATACTCTGACTGCAGCTGAACGCCATTATACAGGCAAAAAATTCTCCCTAAATGAAGGCAAGCCAGTGTTATGGAAAAACTCCCAGACCAATACCTGGGAACCTGGAACAATTATAAAGTGGGGAATAGGGTATGCTTATGTTTCACCAGGAGATCATCAATCCCATCTGGGCGCCCACTAGGAGACTTAAACTTCATGTGAATACTGACAATGAAAACCACAGGGAAAAGATGTCCGCGTCAGAGACCTCCCTTGTATGTGGTGAGATCTGTGCCGACTCCTCAGAAACTGGCACGCCAAATAAAAATGGGTCTGGTTCAGTCCTCCCTAATGGCAACGGAGACTCCTAACTAATCCCACTTCTCCTAATTACCTTTCTTTTTCTCCTTACAAACCAAAAAATCTCACCATTTCTATGAACCTGAAAATAACACCCCCCTGTTCTTCTCTTCCTCCTTCAGCACTGGATCTCACTTACAATAGATTTTATTTAATAATTCTCCTCTTTATACTTTCTGTCTCACCAGTTTCCCCTCAAACTGATTTACCTGATACACAAAATCATTCTTATTGGGCTTATGTGCCTTTTCCTCCACTTATTCGACCTCTCACCTGGATGGATGCTCCTGCAGAAATCTATACTAATGCTAGTGTGTGGATACCTGGAGCTATAGATGACTGTTGCCCCGCTCAACCAGGAAAAGAAGGCACTGCATTTAATGTTACTATGGATTATAAATACCCTATAAATACCCTCCTCTGTGCCTCGGACATGCACCTGGTTGTATCCATCTAGAAACTCAAGTCTGGGCTGCTTAAGTTCCAGAGAGATTAGCCACAGGGGAACGGGGACATTTGGTCTCTGGCCTCTCCCTTTCTCCTTTAAGACAAATGAAAAGGGGAGTAATAGGAGATACCCCACACTTTCAATATAAACCTGTAGGAAAACTATGTCCTAAAAATTTTGAGGGCCCATCTAAAACTTTAATTTGGGAAGATTGTGTTAACTCACATGCAGTAGTATTAAAAAATGACTCATATGGCTTAGTAATAGACTGGGCACTAAAGGGCTATGTTTTAACAGTTACTTCTCTGGTGGAAGGGAATGCCTGGAGGCTACTTATTTTATTTCTTATTGGGAGGACAAGGATCTTCATCCTACTTTGCATAGGAGGTTCAGCTCGTTCTTTCCCTTAAAAAGGGAAGATAAGGGCATTACTACCTTGAGGCCTCCTATGATAATCTCCATTCTGAGCCCAGAACACCCAGAACTTTGGAAATTGGCTATTGCCATGTCCAGACTGTGAGTATGGGAAGGGGAACCTTTACTGTCTGCTGTCCCCACTGACATCCCTCGCATCTGAGATTCTGAACCCCATGATAAATCTCCTTAGAATCCTTTTCCTCTTTTTGATGCCGATCCTTCTTTATGGGACTCTGATTGGCATTATGATAATTCTTCTCGATCCTGGTATGCCCCCTACCTCTTCGGCATTCCCAGGCACCTCGGATTGCTTCTTTATTGCAGAGAACATCAAGCGTTGCCACCACCACTCCTCTCCCTCAGTATCAACGTAGATTCAGACATTCTGCTTTGTTTACCTCCAACCTGACTATTCCTATACAGAGTTGTGTTAAGCCTCCCTACATGCTGTTAGTGGGAAATATCAAAATTTGGATGAACAATCAAACTGTCCAATGTGTAAATTGTCATTTATACACTTGTGTTAACTCCCATTTTGACTTCAAAGCATAATGTTGGTTTGAACTCGAGAATGAATCTGGATACCGTGTGCCGGACCAGTCAAAGAATCCTGCGTCAAAACTGAGAGAATGAGCAAGCCTTCATCACCATGGCACATTTATATAAAAAGAAAAGGAGAGATGTTGCGGGAAATCAGGGCCTGGCTTCAGGTTATTATCACCTGGGGAGGGAACTTTAAAAGTATCAGATTCCACGGTGTCACTCTGGAATCTAGCTCAAGACTGCATGGATTCAACTGCCTGCTGCACAGCTCACTAGCTATTTGACCTTTAGCTAGTGCTTAGCCTTCCTTGAAAATTGGGAATTATAATAATGCCCACTTTAGAAAGCTGTGACGGGCCAGGAAGAAATGAAATATTAAAGTGCTTAGAATCGGGCACAGAAGAAAGTCTTATAAAGGATTAGATGTCAGTAAGTTTTGGTGACAAAAACTAATAATCTTTACTGTTACTCTCTTAAAAAAAGAGCCTTAAAATTTATTCCTTTCCTCTATTTTGCGGATTCTTTAACATCCCAGCGACTCTTGCTGTAATGGTGACAAGGGGAAGCAACTACAACCTTCAGGTTATTTCAGGCCCAACTAGTGAAGCTATTAAAAAATGAGTATGAAATAGAAGGAACATGGGAATGAAATGGAGTGAATGTCATTGGATCAGCTGATCAAAGAATCCTCTCCTAAGATGGTTATCTGGATAGTTTTATGATGGCAAATGCTATTTTTTCAATATCTTGTTCCTGTTGTGCAAAAATATGGAGAAAAAAGAAACTCAGTAATCATTATATGCCAGTAGGGCTGATTTTTAAAATAGAGAATAGCCTAAGTAACTTAATGAAGAGAAATCTGAAAATAATAGTGTACAAGCACTGAGGAAGAAGGAAAACACTTTTTTCTACTCTGAAACAATGGCAGGAAGTCATTTGTGAATTTTATGGGAAAATTTTTTGCATGTAGTTAGCTTGTGAAAGTCTTTTCAGTTTCTTCATTCCAGTCACTTAAAACTAAATGCAAATAAAACTGTACATTTCCCAATGCCTTTATCACTCTAAAATTTTTATATATAATAAATCATTGACTACCATTAGTTGTTTTTCAGAGTCATCAGGAAATATTTTTCTTATCATTTGGTATAATCTAATTTGGAGTATGATTATATAACTCAGTGTGCCTGTCTCTTCTTATAGTAAGAGATTTAAAGAAAGAATAATAATATGATACACTTCTAGTGTTGAGTCCTTGCAGCTTTAGTGAAATCTAAATGCAAATCAAAATGGATTTTTTATGCTAGGATATTTGGTAAGATATTTTAATGCTTATTTTATGGTTCTACAGACCATAACTGACATCTATTTGAAAGCATTGAACTTCCAGTATTGAATATGCAAGATTACTTTCTACCTTAAGATCACAAAAGAGACATGGGACATAATTTATCTACCTCAGAAAATAAAATTTGGTTCGTAATGAGAGAACACATGTTAGGTACTTAAAATTTACTGAAATGGGGCTTCAATGTATTCCTCAGTCTTTATGACACTACACTTGGTCATTCTAAGACAGTGATAAAGCAAATCTTTGACAGCAGTACCACACCTCCAGGATAACAGCAGAGGAGGTAAAACCATCTGGCACAATTCAGTTAACTTCCCCTGTTAGAGAAGCCAACTCTGCAGACATTCATATCATGTTTTCTTGAGCTGCACTCCAAAAAGATCAATGTTCTTTTGCAACGTTAAAAAAAAGAAGCAAAAACAGCTCATACTTGTCTTAGTCATTGGTTCTTTACCAGAAATTCCACTCTGCCAAAAGAACACCTACTGAGAGATTGAATCTCTCTTGGTGGAGCTTCAGTTCTTTGCCTTAAAGCCTTATGCCTTCATGAAATGCAAATCCATCTGGAAAAATACAATACTTTATGTTGTTGTCAATATCTGAGATCAAGCGACATTTTATTAAAAATAGAACGATTACCAAGCACAGGTGTCAGAAGGCTCCATTGCACAACTCTGGGGATCGCCCCTGACACAGACTACAGGGTGAATGGCACCAGTCCAGCCTTTAAGAAGTTGGGAAGTGAAGGCAGAGCTGGCAGATGAGATTGCTTACCCCAAGGCTCACCTACTAAGAGTCAGCACAAACTTGAGATCCAGTCCCAGGCTTCACACTAATTCATTTAATCATTAGCAAGTCACTTCTCTGGACTCTTATCTATAAAAGACCACTTGCTTTCAAATTTTCAGCACTTACTACTTTACAAAGTATTTTCTATAACACTTCACCTATTAAATGAAAATGTAAATACGAGCTTTTGGTCTGATTAATATAACTAATGCTGAATTTAACATAATTCATCTAATCCTAAGCAAAAGCAAGGAATTGTTGCAGATTTCTCATGGTTAATATTGCAACTGTTTAAACTTTTTGAAATGTTGAAAATAGTTTAGGAACCCCACTTTCTGCCCATTGCTCCCTCGAAGTCCTGTAATGGTTCAGAAATTGTTTGTAAACCAGTAAACTGGAAGATCTTTAAGATCCCTTCCAATTCTAACATTTCTTTGATTTTTTGTTCAGTTTTGCCCAGTGACACTTCTGTTGTATCTCACTGACTGTTGTTGTTGACTGCCCTAAAATAAGGAATCACTCTATCCAGTAACGAGATGTTTTGCACTAACTATCTAACTAAAATGCTTAATATAATGAGCATTCTCAGTGGAAAGAAGGAAATGACAGAATACTGCTTTACAGGCTTCCTTCTGGACATGATTTAAGAACAAATCCCTAAGTAGCCTAAGGGAAAAATGAAAAGAAATAAGAAATATTACCACCAATCCAAAATCATCATTGACTTTTATTCATAATTCTCTTCCTGTTGAGTTTCTTTCCTCTTCTGAAGTGTGAATTCCTCTTTGACATCTGGAAGAAGACTTTTCAATCTCACCTAGAAGAACTTTATATTATCCATGTTCATGTCAGTGTTTTAGGAAAGAGGAAAATTAATTGCTTAACTCCTTCATCTAAATGGAGCTTTTTTTCCCTATTAATTTCAGCCTGTAGCAAGTAAAACATTAGTGTTCTTGCAAACTCATCATTAATTTTCTTTAAATCCCTGGCAGTTTATTTAGGTAGTAGATATTTTTAAATGGAAAATCACAAATTTAAAGAAATAACTACATACATTACTCTTTACAATTCATAATGCACTTCTAGAGACTTCAGGTTGGTAGTAGAATTAACCTACCCTGAATTCTCTTATGTCCTTCCTCCCACTTTGGAACTGGTGGGGGTGGGGAGGGATGTAGGCTGTACTTTTCCCAGCAGATTTTTCTAACATTCCTCCAACTTCCCCCAAGAGCACCAATCCAAAATATACAGCCTAAAATTTTATGACAATTAATAAAATTATATTACTGCCTGAAACAAAAGCTTTACATGTGGGTTTGTTCCACAGATTTTTACTGGGCCCCATTATGTAGAAAGAATTGTTGTAACTCCATCGTAGTATCAGATATACCCATTTTCTTTCCCAACAGTTATTTAGGAGACATATTTCAGACTCTGAAAGCACAGATGAACACAGGAGAGTTAACAAGTTGGGTGAAGATAGCCTGACTCATTCAGTACACTGTCAACCTTCTACCAATACTCAACTATAAGCCAGGTGTAAGTAAAATACCTGTACATTAAAGCTATTGATAATAACTGATGTTGACATAATAGCAAACATATGTAATTATTCTAATATCTAGATCGATTCTTCAAAATCCGTAAGAAAGAATTTTATGACTTTGGCATCAATAGTTGATTTATTTTTTCCTATGAGTAGACAGAATGCACAAATACAGTTTCACATATATGGTACAAATTAAAAAGGCAAAAGGATCAATGTGATATTACAATATTTATTTATAGTAACCTTTCTCGAGGTTAGTGGATCACAAAAAAACCTTCAAGGAGGCACTTCAAAGACAATAGATGAAAAATGTACTCTTGTTTCTATTCTTGTTGTATTAGGGAAAATGTCCAACAGTTGTTGGAAGAAAAGTTAGTTTTCATGTGATATACTTCAGTTGTAATACTCTTGGCTAATGTAAAGGCAGGCTGTTAATGACAAAAAAAAAAAAAAAAGCATTGATAAAGAGAATTATCATAAACACCAAAAATTATTTTAAAAATTCACTGCCTTTAGATATGTATAACAATGCCTTTTTTATTGTGTTTTATCTTGGTCTTCTCAACAACCTATTTTAGGGAAATTTCGTTATCTTCCTACTACAACCAAGAACACTGGCACTTACTATCTTGGAGGCCCGTTTGAATTGCTTTGGCTGCTATAACAAAAACCATAGACTAGGTGGCTTAAAAACAATAGAAATTTATTTCGCACAGTGCTAGAGGCTGGGAAGTCTAAAATTCTGATGCTGGCAGATTAGGTGTCTGGTAAGGGTCGACTTCCTTGCTTATGATGACTATCTTTTCACTGTAACCTCACATGGCTGTCATGACCTACTCACCACCCAAAGGTCCCACCTTCCAATACCATCATCTGTGGGGTAAGATTTCAACATACAAATTTTCAGAGGACCTAAACATTTAGTTCATTACAAAAGGCCTAACAAAAATCTGCAATCAACTGACACATCCCCTCCCCACTTTAATGAATTGAAAGCTGAAACTGACTTAACCAGAAACTGACCCAGGGCTAAAACTATATTGCCAACTCTTAGTTTTGCACTTTTTCCCTGTATAATATTAATAAATTAATATTAATTTACTTATATACAATGCTTATATGTCTTAAAAGTGGAAAACTGTATTATAACAATGTTTCTTTCATGAAATGATTAAGGATCTGGTGTCCACCAAGCAATCTTCAAAATCTATTCTAACAGCAGCAACAACAAAATGTTCAATGTATTTGGACTGTGAATTTCCTTAAGAAATTATCAGTAGAAAAATGAAGCCACAAAAAATAATACATGAACTTGATTTTAAAAATTGGTAGTGACAGTAAATAAATTAGGAATGGAATATGGGTAGAACAAAGAGTAGCCTGTCAAGTTCATTTTTCTCTATTTTAAATAGTCACTTTGATGTAAAGTCTTTCATCTAACATGTGATCTCATTTGACTATTCTTAAGGTTTGCCTCTTGATTTTATGAAATTAATCGTGTCCTACTATATAAAACTATTTGAATTTACTCTTGTCAAAAGACAAAATTACAACAAATTTAGTTTAAAAATTTTAATTGGCTTTATCTGCAATTATAGAATTGGGCAACATTTATTTAATAAAACAGAATGAGCAGGCTGATGAGCTGAGCAGAGCAAAAGGGGTTGGTTTCACACACAGAGAAGGGCTGAAGAAAGCAGGAACAAAGAACAAAAATCCCTTTGTAGGGAATAAAGCAGAGGGAACTTTATTATCATGCCCATTGAAACTGACCTATTTGGGAATTTGGCTATTTCTCTCTCTCTCTCTCTCTCTCTCTCTCTCTCTCTCTGTCTCCTGCTTTCTCCGAAGGTCAGATGAAGTCGTTTCCACCTGGCGGCTTGGAATTGTTGCAATGAGTAACTCCATTTTGGTTTGGTCTGTTGGGCCTAGCGCAGGAGCTCAATCTAAACTGGTGACCTCCAATAGATTTTTCTTGAATGCTGTATTAAACTAACAATTGATCCTATTAGGCTCTACTTTCTGCCCCTGTATTCACACTAAAAGACAAAAGAGCATTGGTATTTTTCATGTTGTCAAAATCCCCAAAGATCATCTTAGCATTTTTAAACAACTCATTATTCATGCACTTATTTAAATCCTACTTAAATTAATATATACCCTGCTTAGTCATCTTAAGCTATTGAAGTATTTCCATTCTATACCATATGTTTTCCTGTTGTGCACCTAAAGCCATTGTTTACAAACTGCTGAAGCATCTCAGGATACCACAGCAAACACAGGAAGGATGGGCAGGATATTTTCAATGTCTTAGAGAAGCAACAGCAACATTTGTCAGACTAAGGTTGCAACATTAGAAGGCTGCATTCCTTCCAATTATATTGATTTTTAAATCAGGCTGAAGCAGAAAACAAGACCAGGTTGAATAGGGCCTGGGAGACCTCACTTAGTGGTTTGAACTTTATTCTAAATTAAATGGAAAGCTTAACCAACATTTTAATAAGGAAAAGTGACACAGGAATTATATTCCAGACATCATAATCTTGAGGGTATTTCTCCACAAATATGAATTTTTGTGTTTTTGGAAAGAAATATATGGAAGGTTCTATCTCTTGACCTACAAATAAAAACTGTTGGAAACATCCTTTAATTGTATACACTGTATTAAGAAGTTCTGCAAAACACTGCATTTCAAACTCTTTAGATGAGTTCAACCATAGTACGGTTTGACTTAGAAGTAATATAAACTGCAGTAATTTGGGTCATGTACATGCCATTTATGTCGAATTATAATGTAGTACAGTCTCTTTGATGCACATCATTTAAAATATATCAACTTCTCATATGTTTAAAAATGCTTAGCACAATGACCAAAAGAAATTTCATCAGTATCTTTATCAGATGGGATAATGAATGATTTTTAAATATACCTTTGTCCTAACTAAATTTCCTGCAATAACACGGTCATATTTATAATTTTAAAAGTCTTCTATTAAATTATTTTACATTTATATTTATCAGGCTCTTTAAATTAAAAAATTGGGCTGGGCACAGTGGCTCACACCTGTAATCCCAGCAGTTTGAGAGGCTGAGGCCGATAGATTACTTTAGTCTAGGAGTTTGAGACCAGTCTGGGGAGCATAGTGAGATCCTGTCTCTATCAAAAAAAATTGTTAAAGTTTAGCCGGGCATGGTGGTGCATACCTCTAGTCTCCGTTACTCTGAAGGCTTAGGCAGGAAGATCGCTTGTGCCGGGGAAGTAGAGGCTGCAGTGAGCTGTGATCGCGCCACTGCACTCCAGCCAGGGTGACAGAACAAGACTCCATCTAAAAAAAAAAAAAAGGAACAAATACATCAATATACCAAAAATATACCTCAAATAACAAACTATGATAAAATTTGTGAGAAATATGACATACTAATTGTTGCAACAAAAAATGACTTCATAATATAAATAAATCTTGAAAAATAAATTCAAATGCTTAATTGCACTAAACATCAAGAAATGCAGATTGAAACATATTTTTGTATATTAAATAAGGAAAGATTTAAAAAATACTTTTTTCTGGAAATAGATTTAAAAGGCACCTTCGATATTATTGTTAGGAGTTCAACTTTTCTGGGAAGTTATTTAGTGGCATAAATAAATTCTTTTTCAAGTGTTCCTCTTTGTGCCAGATTTTCCTCTTTTATGAACTGTGAAAAATTGAGAAAGACCATAATGTCAAAAAATACCATATAAAGGAACATTATGTAGCTTGGAAAGACCGTGTTTTACAAAACTATCTAAGGACATTCTTATATTTACTGTACATGAAAAAGAAAGACCTGGATTAACAGTGTCACCCCATTTTACTATGTTTGTCTGCATTTATTTAACATGCAAATATTTCATTAATCTCTTACTTTGTTCAGGGCACAATGATGAGAGTTGGGAATACAGCAGTAAACAATACAGTGCCTTCCTTCAAAGATCACATGGACACATGCATGCCAAAAATTCCAGGCAGAGCCAGACCGCTAACAGTGATTATCTGGTTGACGACATTTTGGTATCTTTATTTCCATTTTTGGACCCATCTATAGTTTCCAGAATTCTATGGGGAGCATGTATCAATTCATATTCAGACTAAAGCATAAACACAGTTTTGTAACATGTCACTCATTTTACTTTAAGCCTAGATGAGGCAAGACCCTACCAGAATGAATGTGGTTTCCTTAGGCAGCTCAAGAAAATCAATCTCATTATATCATAGCATTCATGATAGTCTTCACAACATGCTACTAAGTCTCTAGACCAATGAGGGAAACTAATAAAGCAGAATACACTATTTTCTGACATTTCCATTTTGTAATTGAGAGGCATTATTTTGAAACTTAGTCAAGTATCACCAGGGAGAATTTATAACAAAAATAGGAGAACCCTTCTATACCTACTGTATTACTAATGCTTAGCTATTGAAAATTTGTATAAAATTACTTAATTCAACATCTATTCAATAAAGTGCAACAGTGCATAAGATCTATCATTTTTAATTGTGCTAAAAATTCCATTTAGAGATGTCACTAAATGGTTTAAAATATCAGTTTATAATTATCATTGCAAAGTCTTTTTTTATTCCATTAGGTTTCTAGGTGTAATGAATAATTCAAGAAAATCACTGTCATATTTAAGTTAACATCATATAAAATAAGCCTTCTACATTCTTATAAACTTCACATTAAGAATAATTTATTATTTAGTATGCCCTTAGTAATAAGAAGGTTAATTTTTGTTAGGCCTTTATAGAAGAATAGAAGTTCAAGTTAATATTAAAAGATTTGACAGGACCTTCCTGCTGCTTTTTTTGTTGTGAATTAGGCCATGATTTTAATGATCAAATTTTGCTACATACTTAAATAGATATCAGAATTATCCTACAGAGAAAATAACACATTTGAATGGCCAGGTGTGGTAGCTCACGCCTATAATCCCAGTACTTTGGGAGGCCGAGGCAGGTGGATCATGAGGTCAGGAGTTCAAGACCAGACTGACCAATATGGTGAAACCCCGTCTCTACTAAAAATACAAAAATAAGCCGGGCATGGTGGCAGGTGCCTATAATCCCAGCTACTCAGGAGACTGAGATAGGAGAATCGCTTCAACCTGGGAGGCGGAGGTTGCAGTGAGCCAAGGTCGCACCACTGCACTCCAGCCTGGGCAACAGGGTGAGATTCCATCTCAAAAAACAAAAAAAAAAAAAAGAAAGAAAAAAAGGAAAAGAAAAAGAAATAACACACTTGAAATACCCAAGAAAATTTAAATTTCTACTGGCAATAGGTTATTTAAGACTTAGTCATAGAATTAAGGTCATTGATGTATGCCATTGTCTTCACTTTAGTGATTTTGAATTTGATAGGCAGAAAATAATCCATATAATAGATCTTATTTGTAACACTCAAGTTTTTCTATTTCATTCACTTTTAGCAAATGTAATTTGTATATTCTGAATTTGTTTATTCCTTCAACTGAAATTTATTTGTAATTGTTTTTCAACAGTAACAAGGGATGAATTTGGAGCTTGGGAATGCTAAAGAAACTTATTGCAAGATAGCTTTAGGCTTCAACAGCTTGTTGACTTTGTATCAGAGGCATAGCATTTGAGTCTTGAGTATGATGGAGACTGTCAGAATACTAACTAGTTTTTAATGTAGTTGCTATTCATTTATCTTTAAAGAGTAACAACTTTACATCTATATACATATGTATATGTATATAGTATCTATGTGATGTTTATAGTATCTATATACATATATTTTTATGCCTTTTGTGAAAACCGCCATTTATATACTATATACTGCACTATATATACATAGTATTTATTGGGAAACCAGTATTTGTCAAAAAGCTAAAAAGCAGAAATGAATTCAGATGATTCAATCAGAATTGAATTAATCAGAAATGAATTCAAACGAATTCAGATGATTCCAAAGTTTCAGTCTCCATGAAAATGTTTTAGCCAATAAATTTTACTGAACTATTACATGATTCATTTAAAAGGGTCTTTTGTTCATTCATTCAATGTATGTGCATGAATATATGCTATGTAACAATAATCCATAATCCATTATGATTATCAAGAACATATTGAGCATATCTGTGTGCGGGAGATTCTGGATAAGAAGGGAAACATCCATTAGACCAGGATGTTCTTGTAACAGAAGAGTCAGATGGACTCAAATATCTTATTGGCATTAATTGGCATTAAGTTATCCTGTGATCTACTGTAAATGACTTCACATCCTTGGGTTGCATTTCTTTAAACTCAAGTATATAGATGTTTTCATCTTTTAAAGCACAATTAAACACATTTCTTCTGTAATGACCTTTTATAAGAATTAAAGATGATGCTTCTATGGATTATAATATTTGTTCTTAATACAATTAATATAATGCATTTTCATTAAGGACAGCAGAAAGCTCTCCTCAAGATTTTAAAATCTTTATCTTCTTCTTTCAAATACAAATGCATTTGACCTTTAAGTTTCCTTCACAATTTAAACCAAAATAACAGAGATTATCTGCAATCTTGTCTTGAATAGCAGACTGTTTTTCTCCTGTATTTAGGCTGGTGCAAAAGTAATTGTGGTTTTTCCCATTGCTTTTAATGGCACAAACCTAATAGCACCAAGCAGCAAAATAAATATTTTATAGATGTGTGTCATTATATTAGAAAAAAAATTGGGTTAAAAGGATTGGTTTGCTGAATACAGATTTTTTTTGAACAAGCCAATTCAGAAGTATTCTAATTTAGTTTGATAGTTGCTCATTGTCTTTTCAATCATTCTTTATATATTTCTCCCCACGCAAGAAAACTAATGAGACATGTCTCTACCCCTGTAATATATTTATTTTGAATCTCTGGTTCTCTCCAGTAAGTTACTGTCTTCTTTCATGACCTTTTCTTAGACAAGAGAGACCATTTGATTAAAATGAATCAGACTGAAACTCAGTGTGAGAAATTGTAATAATCTTTTCCAATTCTTATTCATTGTCTAGGTGTGAAATCCCTCAGGTATTTGTCCTTGAAGTGGTTATCTGTAACATAGAAACTTTAGTAAAGAAATCAACTGAGAATATGTACAACTTTTCCAAAAATATTTTATTATAAAGAAGGGAAAGATGTATTCATACAGTACAAGGGAGTGGTCTGCTTTTTTTTTTTTTTTTTTTTTTTTTTGGGGGGGGGGTTGCTTTTTTACCCAGGCTAGAGTGCAGTGGCACAATCTCGGCTCACTGCAAGCTCCGCCTCCCGGGTTCACGCCATTCTCCTGCCTCAGCCTCCCGAGTAGCTGGGACTACAGGCGCCCGCCACCACGCCCGGCTAATTTTTTGTATTTTTAATAGAGACGGGGCTTCACCGTGTTTGCTAGGATGGTCTCGATCTCCTGACCTCCTGATCTGCCCTCCTCAGCCTCCCAAAGTGCTGGGATTACAGGCGTGAGCCACCGCACCCAGCCCCCCTTTTTTTTTTAATTTCACCAATACAAATTATATCCCTAAGACTCTGGGGGCAACAGAGAGATCGATATTTATGAAAGTCTTCAGGAGCTGAAATGATTTTAAAATATCAACATACTAGTAATAAAACGTCCTCATTCTCCCTCTTCGTTAGGTGTCTGGTTGGGGGTGGTGGGCAATGTAGTGGATTGTAGAGGGAAGTGTATTTGAGTTTTATTTTTTTAATGATTACACTTTTCCTGTAAGAAAGCAATAAAGAGTTTCAATAAAAGTGTAAAGGTTAAAGCCACTGCTAAGTCTGTTGACTTTCTTTTTGTTGTTGTTACTATTTGTGGCAAACACTATTGGTTGACTGATCCGATAGCCATCCACAGCCCCTGCTCTCTAGTGACATTTCAGCCAGGGATGACCATGTAATACATTTCTGGGTCAGAGATAGAAGTTTGCCATCTGACAGGTTTGCTTCCCTGATAAAATGAAAGAGATTAAGCTGGCACCCAGCTCTAACCTTCATGCCTTTTGTTCCTTCCTCCTTTTCCCTGCTTGGAACGCAGAAGTTGGTAACTAGAGATACAGCATCACTTTACAATCATGAAGCAGTAATGATGCATACACAATCTCCACCCTGAAGATAGTGAAGTATAATGGTTAACAATAGCCTGGATACCTGACAGAGCCTTGGAGAAGGTGAACTAACTTCCCACCTCTGGACTTTTTGTTCTGTATTAAAAATGAAATCCTGCGTGCTTAAACTTAAACTTGCTTTAAACTTGTTTTTGTTTTCTGTTATTGGCAGTGGAATCCATTTCTAATCAATTTATAATTTTAAACTCTTCTGTTATCTGCCATCAACTGAGACTTACGATGTGCCATGCACTGTGCTAAGTATTTTACATATAATAATTGATTTAATCCAAATGACAGCCATGAGGAAAGTAGTATTTTGTTACAGATAACATGCTGGCATACAGGGTGGATGGACCTTGGATCCCAGTGTGACTAGATGGATTTATCAAATGAAGAAACTGAAGCTCAGAAATATTAAGCAACTGTGTACAACTAGTAAGTGGTAATACTAGGATTCAAATGTCAGTATATTACCAAATTTCATGACTTTATGATTTTTGTGACTTACAAAAAATTCATCTTTACTCGTATTTGATTTATTGTGAGGCTGGCATTCCTTTCAAATGCATTTGTCATTATTATTTATTTCACCCACTTTTAGGACATTTCTATTATTAAAAATGGGGCTTAACCTCATCCGTTCTTTCCTTTCTGTTATTTGTCATTTCTACTTTGGTTAGGGGCTTCATTTTGTCTATTTTATTGTGCAAAATAATTTTATAATTATAAAGTTAAATTTATTATTTATCTTATATTTTATGATGATTATATTCTACTTACATCATTCTTAGACTTCTAAGAAAAATTTTTCTCCTATAATTGTATTTGAATGCTTTCACAGTTTGTTTGTTTATTTATTTATTTAGAGACAGGGTCTTGCTCTGTTAACAGCTCCAGGTGGAGTGCAAAATATGACCATAGCTTACTGCAGCCCTCTACCTCTTGGGCAATCCTCCTGTGTCAGCCTCCTGAGTAACTAGGACTATAGGAGGGTACAGATGGTTAATTTTTGAAATTTTTCATAAGACGGGGTTTTCCTCTGTTGTGTAGGCTGGTCTTGAATACCTGGCCTCTAGTGATGCTTCTACCTCCACCTCTCAAAGCCCTAGGATTACAGGTGTGAGCCACTGCACCTGGCCTAATTCTCCCTTTAAATACTTGATCTGCATGGAATCTATTTTGGTGTGAGATGTGAGGTAAGACTATTACTTTCCCAGCTCATTATAGCATCCCCACTCTCATATGCAAGAACATGAAAAACTCTGCACACTTTGTCCATAACTAAACTTTCTGTTCCTTTCTATTGATCTCTTGTGATAAAGAGTATCTCTTTCACAATCAAAGTCAACATCATAATTAATAGAGAATTGCAGAAAGCATTTCTGTTATATGTAAGAAAAATATAACAATGCATAATGCTTCTTTAGCTACTTAAAATTCTGGAGGATATAGTCAATGCGTTAGTTACGTAGCAGATCTATTAGTATACATATAGGAAAAGAAAACACAAAGTTAAAATATTTCAATTTCTATGATGTTAGAAAACCCAAGTGTTAACTGAGAAGCTATGAGAATTAATCAAAACAACTCAGTACATTGGCAGAATAAAATTTAATCACTCAAAAATCATGAGCTTTCTTAAATATCAGTGAGCCTAGATAATGTTTTGAGATTATAATTTATGTTTGTTCTATTTTTGTTCCTTTATCTTTCTTCTACCCCTACTCACAATTTAAGTAGGTCTCAGTTCTGCATTTCATTTCCATAGGGAAGGTTTGGCTAAACAGGAGGCAAAAATGACCTATATGATGTTCTGGCTTCCTTTTGTCCACAGACTTTTAAATAATACTGAAGAGAATATGGAGGGCTTATGGGAAAGGGAAAAGGGATAATGCAAGTTTACATATAGGAAGTTATAGTCTGGTTTCTTAACTCGCTCCTTTTTTTTTTTTTTTAGATGAAGTCTCACTCTGTCGCCCAGGCTGAAGTGCAATGGTGCGATCTCGGGTCACTGCAACCTCCCCCTTCCGGGTTCAAGCGTTTCTCCTGCCTCAGCCTCCTGAGTAGCTGGGATTACAGACATGCGCCACCACGCCCAGCTAAGTTTTGTGTTTTTAGTAGAGACAGAATCACCATGTTGGTCAGGCTGGTCTTGAACTCCTGACCTCGTGATCCACCTGCCTCGGCCTCCCAAAGTGCTGGGATTACAGGCGTGAGCCACCGTGCCCGGCCTTCTTACCCCTTTTATGTGTTCTGCATTGGAATTTAGGATGAAGATCTTAAAAATGCCCACGTCGCGCCGGCTCCCTAAGAAAGGAGCAGGTCAGTGACTTATGATGCTGCCATGAGACTATCGTGTACCAGAAAGGATGTGAATTATTTGACCCCTTTTAGCCACATTTCTGCCACATTTTCATAAACTGCTCTCAAAGACCTAAGAGAAACCCATAAAATAAGGTTATGTGATTCTTTTCTATGTAGTGAATTTTGCTCTCTACTTAAAACAGTTATTGATATAACTACTTAAACTTAAACATTTAAGTCCTATAAGATAACAAAAAAAAAAAAAAAAAGAGAAAGAAAGGGAAAAAGGGAATAGACTTTTTAAATGTGCTAGACAATCTACAATGCAATATTTTTTCTTCAGTTTTATACTTAGAAAGTTTTAAATACAAGCTTGTGCTTCTTATAGTTAATATTTTAGTTACGAGCCCATATTCATTTAAAATGTAGATAAAAACAAATGGGACTTCCTTATCTTCTTTATTTCTCATGAATAAGCTTGAGTGGGTCTATGAAACTTTGTTTTTTCTTCTCCCATTTATAAATGTCAAGTTTCAGATATTGGTTAACTTAGAAGCCATTATAAGCACTTGCTTATCTTTACTGCAATTTTCTGGACTGCCTGCAATGCTTCTATTAACAGCCTTAGACAAACCCTTCTAAAACATGTATCTGTCAGGCCATGCCAGTTCATTTACTGAATCATGTAGTAATAAACATAAATTTTAGCATCATCTGTGTAAAAGACATTGTCTAATTGATTCTGCAAGAAAACTACAATGTTAATGACACATAATCTCAGAATCCATTTAGGTAAACAAAATATAATCTTTTAGGAAGGGAAGAGATGACCATATTACATAATAGCTGTTCCAGTCTCCTTCAATCTGTTATCTGTGCAATTACTTCAGGTTCAGTTATTCCATCACTAACTCACTGAAAAAGCTGTGCTTTGCCTCTGGAGATTCTTTGTATTTAATTACCTGTAAACCAACCATCTGTTTAACCTGCAGGAATTATATTCAAACTTCAGGATCATGCAACTATCTTAAGAAAATTGTCCTACTTTGTTGTCATTTTAATCTCTTTTGGTGAGTAGTTTAATTCATTTGGCCATAAATCTAAAATTTATGTTTGAATTGCTTGAATCTTATAGGTCATCTTCTTGTTTTTGCTCTGGGTCTATTCCATCTATGATATACAATGCCTATAATTCTGTAGTTGTCTTTACATATACATCATATATATGACATATGTATATAAGACATATGTGTGTGTGTGTGTGTGTGTGTATTCTAGTTATAGAATTCAGTGTGATCAAAGTGTTATTGACTCTCCATGAACAGCGTGCAATTGTTTAGGACCTGAACAAAAAGAAAAAACACTCTCAGCATTTGCACCAAGGAATTTAATGTAGGAGTGGGTTATATGGGTGATGGAAGAAACTCAGATGCTAACTAGATGGCAGTGAGGCTATCTAAACATTAGCCCACCCAAGCTTCCTCCAGATGTAAGCAGAAGGACAAAAGGAGGCAACCCGTGCCCTTGGGCTACTGCACGAAGGCTGGAACCTCATGGGTTTTATGGCAGGAGCTAGGCCCTAATGTGATGTTAGCTACTACCAAAGGCAGAAAGTTGAATACCTTGACTTCTCCCTTCCCCCTGCCTCTAATCTGCTTATGGCAACTGGGGCCTGGAAAGGTAGACTTCGAGGACGGCCCCTTGCATACACAGAACACAACTGAGAAGGACAAGGGCAGACATTACCAGAATAGGCACGCAGGCGTACTGTTCAAGTTTTTTACAGAAGTGGGGATGTGTTTCACTGAACCGTCGTTCTGTTTCACTTGTCAGTCCCTTACTCTCACTGTTCTCACCCTGTGAGACTGCAAGAGGAAGGCATGCAGTGATGATGGCAGAGCTTCCAATGGGCCTGAAATCAAAACAATTGTCTTCTTGACCCAATATTGCATCCTGTTGAACAAATCAAGGCACATAGAAAATGATTTTATTTTCCACGGCTCATTTTTGGCAAAAAAAAATACATTGCTACTTTACCATGCTCTTCAGTGACAGCCACAGGGAATACTTTTGGACCATATGGTAGTAGAAAAAAATCCTTAATTAAGACATTTATTTATTTCTGTGCTTTGAAGTTCTTTTTTTTTTTTCTTCTTTTTTTCATAGTTTTACTTACATGTGACACATGGAGTTGTTGAGCTGAAGTGAAAATACAGAGAATAAATTATTCTAAGAGTTGGGAACTTGAAAGCTGGATACGAATCAAAGGCAAAAAGTAAACTGCAATTATTGTACTGCTACACAAGAATAATTACATAAATCTCAAAGAAATTGAAATCTTTAAGGCATGTACAATAACCGTATTAACAACAATGGCATAATATAGCCTTGCTGAAGCCTGGTCTTCAGGAAAGGATTCAGTATAGACATCAATTACAAGCAAGGTGCAGCCGGGTGCAGTGGCTCACGCCAGTAATCCCAGCACTTTGGGAGGTCAAGGCGGGTGGATCACCTGAGGTCAGGAGTTCGAGACCAGCCTGGCCAAAATGGCGAAACCCCGTCTCTACTAAAAATATAAAAATTAGCTGGGCATGCTGACGGGTGCCTGTAATCCCAGCTACTCGGGAGGCTGAGGTGGGAGAATTGCTTGAATCCAGGAGGTGGAGGTTGCAGTGAGTCAAGACCACGCCGCTGCACTCCAGCCTGGCTGATGAGTGAAACTCCATCTCAAAACAAAAACGAAAACAAAAACAAAAAACAAGCAAGGTGCTTCATGGGGAGTGAGGACTTTCAATCATTAGAAAGTGATTTCAACTGAGAATTTTTATATTGTCTCTTTGCAAATGCAATCACAGAGTTACAAGGTAATTTTATGTTTGGCTTTACCATATTTCAGGTAATCAGCTTGTTACAGTTTATACTTTTTGTAGTTTAAGTACTCTTAGAGTCAGATATTTGTAAATTATAATACTAGATTACAGAATATATTTTAACTATTTTGATTTCAATAATATCCTGTGATATAAAAAAGTATCTGTATTTTAAATTTTATTGTAAAGATTTTGATTTATTTTTTCAATAATGCACAAATGTTTGAAGGAAGAGGAAGAGACGATTACGCCTATAAATATGTTGCTAGTTACTGACAAATCTTTGAAAACTATATTATCTAAATATTGTTTTTTTATTCAACTAATATTAGCAACTAAAATTGCTAATTTTTACCTAAAAATTTTATAGTTATTTGATAAATATGAATCATTAATTTTTAGCAAGAAACCTAGAAAATTAAGGTAATGTCTAATCATCCTTACTGAAAAAATCGCTAATTATAACAGTGAGAGTGAGGATCTAGGAAGAAGAGTCTTTCTTGAAAATAAATCCTTAAATTTATAATTTCTGTGAGTTTCGTGTTAGTGTTCATTTTATGGTAATTTTTTTTTTAAAAACTATACCTCTGGAGTGAGAGTTTTCTCCAAGGCTGTGAATGATCATTACCAAAACAACTTGTTGCAAAGTAAAGACTATAAGCAATTGTTATTGATTAACACACGGTAGTTTGGGTGGTAGGGGAAGGAGGCTTGAGAGAGGGATAGAGAAGAGCCACGCAATATCAAATAAGGGTTAGACAGATCTGTCTTCCTCCTCACACATGCATCCAAAATTTCTGTGACTATTTTCAGAAAGGTAATTGCAAATCCAAGGAGAAACTGAACATTTGACACAGTTCAGTGTGACTTCCTTAAAACCTCACCTCTTTTGACTCCTTCGACCAAAAAAAAAAAAAAGGTGAAGTTAGGATACAAGAAACTAAGAGTGAAGGATAACATTCTACTAATGTATAAAGCAAACTCACTTGTAGCTGGGGATATTTTCTGATGAATATGGTCATTGTTGAATAGGTAAGATTTTATTAGGTGGAAATAGAAATTCCAAGAGGAAATAATGTGAATTTTGATTTAGTTGTTCTATGGGTGGGTCTTGAATTCTGCAGTTTTAACAAGCTTTTAGAATGCCGATGGTGCTAGTTTGGACCACACTTGAAATATCAGGCTAGCAAGGCAGCAGCTTCCAGTTTCTGCATCATGCAGAAACATATTCCCAAACCTATTAATCATTACAATCACCCAGGGAAAATCATTATGTTCCCCTCCCATCTATTCTACAAACAGAAGGCCAGGGCACACCTTTCACAATGTAAACCAGATTCTATCATTTGCCTGCTCAAAACTACCTTCTCATCACACTCATTACAATCAAAACTCTTTACAAAACTGTATATGATCTAGCTGGGGCAGCCTCTCTCATCTAACATATTTTATTCTTCTCCAGATACACTGGCCCTCTTATTTCGAGAACATGTCTGCCAAACACCTTTGTCAAGGTATTTAAATTTGCTATTGTTTAACCTAGAACACTTTCCTCAAATACTGCATGATGGATTCTTCACTCCATTGAGGTCTCTGCTCAGATAGCAAATGCATTTTATTTTCTTTCATTTTTTAGAAATGAGGTCTTGTTCTGTTGCCCAGGCTGGAGTGCAGTGGCAAGATCATAGCTCACTGCAGCCTTGCACTTCTGGGCTCAAGCAATCCTCCCACATCAGCTTCCTGAGTAACTGGGACTACAGACATGAGCCACCATGCCTGGCTAATTTTTACAATTTTTTAAAGATGGAATCTTACTATGTTGCCCAGGTTGGTCACATAGCAACTTCTTTAGTGAGATTTTACTCCAATGATCCTGTCCAAATACTAGTTCTGTCATTCTTCACCCCCTTCTTCTGGTTTATTTATTTCATAGTACTTATTAACCTGATATTATCTTTTATATTTATGTATGTTTCTGTCTTCCTATTACACTAGAATTTCACCTCCTTAGGAATGGTGAATACATCTGTTTTGTTCACTGCTGCACTGTCACAGTCTGGAAGAGTGTCCAGCACATAGGAGGTGCTTAAAATAAATGTATGTTTAAGGAACAAAAAAAATGTATGTTTAAGGAACAAAAAAAGAGGAGCTTTATTTGAAAATGATCAGCCAAACAAATAGGTTTTCTGTTTCTGATAATGGTGGAGTAGGTTATATTCCATTAATATCCTTCCCCCAATGTCCTAGGTAACAATAATAAAATCTGAAGGAAAAAAATTAAGGACTGGAGAAAAACCAAAATCAGAAATTGACCCTTGACATAAGGTAACGGCATTGATCTTGCTTTTCCATTCTAGTTTGTGTAGTACAGGGCAGCAAGAACTCAAGCAGAAAGCTACAGTGTTTTTTATTTGAGTTGCCAAGGGACAACCTAAGTGGCTGAGAATTTCCCTTCAGTAAGGAAAGAGTTACAGAGGAGGGAGCACCACAATAGAAATATAAACTTTCCTCAATCCCTTGTTGACTATGTAAGTATAAGTGAGAATCCAAGAAGCTGAGTGGAAATCAATAGCTAAAAGTTTAAAAGGCTTCACAGAGATTGTAGCTACTGTCCACAACAAGGAAGACAAACATTTGGAGTGTGAGTCATGACAAGTTAGAAGGGCTTGATAAATAACACCTTTGGTTTTTCTATTGAAACACCATGCTTTCAGATTAAAGACTGTAACACAGAATTTACTCTATGAGATCGGACCTAAGATATGAAAATAGGCATGCTTTAATGATATGTAAAGCAAGCCTTCAGAAGTTTATGGTGAGCAGCCTATAATTTAATGGCTTGCTATCAAGAAAAAAAAAAAAAAGAGAATACTAATACTACTCAGAGAACAATAACAGAATCCAACATTTCCCCCAAATATCATCCACAATTTCTAACCTATAATAAATATCACAAAATATGCAAAGTAAAACTATGACACTGGATCAGGAGGAAAAGTAGTTGATAGAGACAGACCAGCAGACCCAGAGACAAATTGGGTTCTGGAGTCAGCAGACAACCCCGTTAAAACCACCATTATAAATAAGGGAAAAATGGTCATAATGAGTGAACATAGAAATGCAAACTATAAAAAAAGAACATAATGTAAATGCTAAAACTAGAAATTAAAATATCTGAAAGAAAAATGTCACATGATAGGCTTAACAGTTGATTAGAGATGGCAGAAGAAATAGTCAGTTGAACTTGAAGATGGATTAATATAAGTTATCCAATTTGAAGAACAAAGAGGAAAAAAATACATTGAAGATGAGGAACAGACCTTTAGAGATATGTGCGATAATATCAAGCCGTCTAATGTGTGTATACTTGTAATTCCAGTTAAGAGAAAGAGAGAAAGAGGAAAACAATATATATTAAAAATATAATAGCCAAAATTCCTTAAATATGGTGGGGAATTTTTAAGGCTGAAAACAAACTTCGGGCTTTAAAAACCTCCAAGAATTTCCAGTAGGAGTAATGCATATAAAACGCTAAATAACATAATAAAACTACTGATAACCCAAAACAAAAAGAAATGCTGAAAGTAGTCAGAGGTGTGTGTGGGGAGAAGGTCGGGGTAGGGTGATGGAATATTAGACACAGGAAAACAATGATTCAAAGACGATTGACTTCTCACCAAAAACACTGAAGGCCAATGGAACAAAGTCTTTAAAGTGTTGAAAAAAAATTATCTTAACTCAGAATTTTATCTCCAAAAATAATAACTTTCAAAAACAAAGACAAAACAAAGACTTTTCAAATAAAAGTTGATAATTTGCCATGAGCAGAACTTACACTATAAGAAATGCTGAAGAATTTTCTTTAGGTTGAAGAAAAATAATGACTAAAGAACTCAGATCTTCAGGAAAGATTGAAGAGCAGAAGAAAAGATAAATAAGTAAATGCATTTAAAATAATATCCTTTTTTCTCCCTTAATTTCTTTAAAAGACAACTGCATTTTTTGTTTTAAAATTTTATATTGACAAATTATAGTTGTATCTATTTATGGGGTTCAAAGTGATGTTATGATTTTTTAATACAGCATGGAATGTTTAAGCTAATTAATGTATTAATCACCTCAAATAATTAACATTTTTGGTGATAAAAACATTCGAACTTTACTCTCTTAGCAATATTGAAATGTACAGCACTCAATTATTACCTATAGTCAGCATGCTATGCAACTGATATCAAAAAAATCAGATAAGGTTGTATCATGGGTTTTATAGTGTATATGGATTTGACATCTATAACAATAATCGCACAGAAAATGGGAATAGATAGGATCATGGGGTTAAGCTCTAGCATTTTAAGTCAGTTGGACTAAATATTAGCTCTAAGTGCTGTGATAACTTAAAGATGCATATGGTAATTATACGTAAATTACTAAAAACAATCCACATAGGTGTAGCTAAAAGCCAAAAATAGATAAATAGGTTGGGTGCAGTGGCTCATGTCTGTAATCCCAGCACCTTGGGAGGCTGAGACTGGAGGATTAATTGAGCCTAGGGGTTCAAGACCAGCCTGGGCAATAGAGCAAAACACCATCTCTGCAAGAAATACCAAAGGTAACCAGGTGTGGGAGCACATGCCTGTAGTCTCCGCTACTCAGGAGGTTGAGGTGGGAGAATTGCTTGAGTCTGGGGGATCCATGCTGCAGTGAGCCATAATTGTGCCTCTGTACTCCAACCTGGGCAACAGAGTGAGACTCTGTCTCAATAAATAAATAAATAAAGACTTAAAATGGATTGCTAATAATAAATAATTAACTGACTTAAAGGGGTGAAGAAAAGAAACCTGTGCATTTCACTGTGTGTAAGGTTTTACTTTAATAAAACAAGGAAAAAAAATATTCAAATGAACAAAAACAGACCCTAGTGGATCCCAGAATATTGGGAATGTGATTTAGAAATTTATAACAATTCCGCCCCCCCAACAATTGTGATGATCATCCATGTTTGAAACTATTAATGTAGATAGATCTTACCAACTTTCCTGTGGTTATGAAAAACACAAAGCCTCTTACAAGGCTGTTCTCTTGTTCATACAGACACATCACTCAATTGTGAGAGCAGCAGGAACCTCAGACTTGTCAGCTGGGGGAAGCTGGATGTGGCCTAATGGTCTCTAAGAACTATGTTATCAAAATGACAGCAGTTATGAAAGCCTTGGATAGCTTAACAGCTTGCTATTTTCTTTTTTATTGTTACATACTTCTTGCTAACTTTTATCTTCCTTCGATTTGTTTTTTATAGGCATCTGATGGAGAGACAATTATCATAATCTGACACTTCCATTTTTATAGGAAAAGAGACTGGCATGGGGAATATCAATGTCCTCTGTCAACTCAGATATTTACGGCCTAAGCACATTTAGCACTGAGGTTTTAAGGAGACAAGTCTGTGGCATATACATTATTTCTATAAATCCAGTGCTTTGAGGAAGATGGAGAATCTGTCAGAAATGTAGAGAGCCCAGTGAGACCTGCAGTACATCATTGGGCAAGTCATGAGAGATTTGATGTAAAACTGTTTCTCGTTCCTCTGGATCACCTTCCATTGTGTTGAGGCAAATAAGAAGGAAACTCTTCAGAAAAAAATGCTGATTTAAAATCAAGACAATAATTTATAGTGCCTAGTGTGGAGATTACATGTGAAAATCTCAGTGTAGATAAAAGTGTATAATTTGTAGATTATAAATACACATTTAATGTAATATAAAGAAAATTTTATAATCATTTTAGAAACATGAATTTTTTTCCAGGAACCTTCCAGGATGGTGGATAACGTTTCATATTCTTCAGGTATATAAGCTAATCAAAATCCTCTAATTTCATAATGAGTATCCTGATTGAAGGTTATTTCTCCTAAATTTCTCCACACCTGACTCTCTGAGTTGGAATTTTTTTTTCTTTCATTCAATACTTATTGAGCAACTAATGTGGTCCAGACTCTGTGATATCCTGTGAGGATACTATCCCTGCCTCACCTATCTCAATCTAATGAGAGATGCAAACAATTTAAGAGACAGTTGGGAGATCCTATATTAAGTATTGTGATGGGGAAGTACAGGTACATGGGGAAGGTTGTGTAACTCAGAGCAGAAGGAAAGCTTCCTGAGAGATGTGTTCTCTTAAGGCAAGACTTAAGGAATGATTACGATCGGGAGGGTAACATGGGAAGAGGATGAAGTACAGGATCCTGCTTCAGGAAGAAGAACAAACATGTGCAAAAGCCTAGAGGTGGGAACGGGCATGGAAAATTCAGTAAACCCAACATAGCTCAGGCTATTGAAATATTGGGTGGGATAGAATGAGAAGGTTAAGAGAGAGGCTTGTGAGGAAAGCAGGTCCCAGATCATGAAAAATGTGTAACTGATATTTAGGAATATGTAGTTTATTCCAGAAGCAACTAGAAGTCATTAAAGTGCTTTCAAAGAGGGAATGGCATGGCCATATTTGCATTATAGACAGATAATTCTCATTGCAGTGCAGAGAATGAGTTGGGAAGGGAGTTTGGAAGCATTAGGATCAGGAAGGCCAGTGAGGATATTACTGAGTAATCTGTGAGAGGTAATGGTGATCTAAACTGGGGTGGTGATAATGGAAATAGAGAGAAGAGTGGAGATTCTTGGAATATTTAAGAGGTATAATTGTAGGACCTGGAATATAAGAGAGGAAGCATTGAGGTCTAAACTGAGTTATAAAGGATGTGAATATCAAAAGAATTTCATAGAAGTGGATTCAAAAGAGCTGAGATTGCTATTAAGTAAAAATTAAGGTTTAATGGAAGTAACAGAATGAAAGGGCTGGAAGAGTAGCTGGAAGAGTAAGAATTTGTACTCAAACAGGGAACTTTCAGGTTAAGATTTCAGAGGTGGAGAAATAACAGGTGATGATAAAGCCCAGTGTATGGTATTGAGTGTCTGTAACTAAAGTGGAGTGGAGGTGAAGATCACTAAGATCACTGGAGACAGAAAGCCAAGTAAACAAGGTGTAGTGCTGCATGAGATTTCCACTTTTTTTTTTTTTTGAATTGTAAAATGAAGATTGAGGCAGAATCAGAACCTGAAGCTTTCACTGAAGAGAATTACCAGGAGGTCAGTTCATGAGAGAGTTAAGAAGGAATAGAAGTTTGTATAGACTAAACGACATCATACTAAATGAACTTGTCTCTATTACTCCGAAGAAACAGAAAAATTTCCTTCAGTGACATTCTTCTGACATCTCCCAGATGGAAACTCATTAGTAGAGTAGTTGCTCTTACCCAAGTTATATCTTTGACATCTCTTTACCTGAGTTAACCTCTGCTGATTCATCACTTTATTATTCCTTTAAATTCCAGTTCTCCTGATGTCCTACCAGTGGTTTCTCCTATCCTAACATTAACAGCCCTTTGGAAATGTGTGCAAGTATGTGTGCCTGTGTGTGTGTGTGTGTGTGTGTGTGTTCGTATGTGCTGAGTGGAGTTAAAGGTCATTCTACCTGTACAGTTTTGTGTCCCGTTTTTGCTTCATAGAAATGATGATCCTTTGGCTCCAAAAGAGAAACAAAAATGAGGCGTGTGCTGAGAGGTCAGCTGAATATGCAATGGACATAGACAAACACCAAAAATTGAAAAGTAAAGTTAGAGGATCACAAAGAGCAGCGTTGGGAAGGAGAGATGTTGAGTCTTTACCCTGTTTTAGATAGATGCTGTATTTGAGATTCTGGATTTTCAGGACTTCACTGAAGCCAGAATGAAACTATAGGTTTGCAGGAGTTAGTCTTTCTATTAACAAGTGGTATGGGGCAGATGAAAGTGGGATGGAGAGACAAACCAGGATTTACAGATGCAACAATCATGAGGGCCTCTCATTCCAAAAATAGATGCTGTAAAACCGGAAATTCAGGGTCTTCTACCTGACTGCAGACAGTGACATCATTGACAGCAAAAAATTATAGCTTATAATTTCTTTGCCCTTAGGGGCCCCTGCAATTTCATTATAATGGTTTTAGGTGTTAATTGTTTTCAGCTTGGGATTCATAGAGCTTCCTGCATTTAAATACTGATGTCCCTTAACAGTTCTGGAAAAGCTTTAGCCGCCATCTCTTCCAATGTCTCTGGTATTCTTTCTGGAACTTTGAATAGCTGAATATTTCTTTTATTCTGTCATTTACTTTTCTTACTCGTTCTTTCACATTCTGGGTAATTTCTTTTCCCTGCAGATTCAGTCATTCGCTTTTCAGCTATACATCTGCTGTGTAATCCTTTCTCTGGGTTTCCTTATTTTAAGGTTTATCTTTTCAATATCTTGACGTTCTGTTTTTTAGAAAACTAAAGCCAGGACTAACTTAACTTAAAATTTCCCCTCAAACTTTCTTCAGACAAGGAAAATGGTGATAATTTGAACTAAAGACTCACGAGAAAGTTTGATAATGGTTATAAATCCTTTAAGAAGGTATCCAGTTCTGGACAGACATATTTCTTTGTGATCCTTTTCTAAAGGAGAGGATTTACTTCTCATTCACCTTTGCTCTGATGGTTTAGTACTCTGGGGTCCACGCTGTATTAAGGCTTTAGGCTTTATCTCCTTCCTCCTTCCACCCCAGTCCTGCCATGGGGTTGTCAGAAACCACTGAGAGCAAAGCAAATTTTATCATTTACTGCCCGGTGTTTCTGCTTTCACTTCAGAGTCGGGCTCTCTACTCCTCAATTTTGAGCCAAATCAGCTAGGCATGTAAAAAGATGTTCTGATGGTATAGCTGGCACTCTTGTTTCAGTAGGAGGACCACGCTGGGTATCTAACTTGAGAGACGTTCAAGTGAAGCAGGTGGAAGTCTGCTTCTGAGAGAGAGAAGATACAAGGGCTTCCTGAGAGTGATGGTAAAAGTTACCGGAAGTGATGGGAGCAGAGAGGGTTTGAATTCACGCAGGATGAAGCAGAAATCTACTCCTTGACAAACATGGAGGTATGATCAGAAACTTAAGACAATGGCAATAAAGAGAAGGCTGGCTTATGTCAAAGAAGCATGATGTGTGTCTCAGAGAAAGAGTACATTTTATAATGGAGAACAAAATACTTCTCATCAGCAACAAGACAGAGCTCTGCTCTAACATGTGTGTGTGTATGTATAATTCATTTATAAGGTTAAAATATCATTTTGTTAAAAGTTAAAAATGCCAATCATACTTACTAGAGCAAATGATAAATTTGAATGTTGTTTCTTAATTAAATGTTTTCTATTCCTTGGGAAAGAAAGAATTGCCAAAGCAAAACCAAAAACGAACAAAGGAAAAAACAACAGTGAAATCTACTTATCATGGGAGGTAAAGTGGAATTGCAGGAGTGCTTTATCCTTGGGGGAAAGAGGAGAGGGATAAAGTGGGTGGTTGGAATTATAAAGGAGAGAATGGGGACAATAAGGACAGGAGTATTAAAAGAAAAACTTCCGCCAAATTCTATGTAAAGGAGTTTAATCGAGCAATGAACGATTTGTGAATCGAGAAGCCCCCAGAATCACTGCAGACTCAGAGAGACTCCAGGCGTCTCTCATGGCCAGAACAAAGTTATAGGCAAAAAAAGTAAAGTGAGGTACAGAAATCCAAAGTGAGGTAAAGAAACAGCTGGATTGGTTACAGCTTGGAGTTTGCCTTATTGAATGCAGTTTGAACGCTCTGCAGTGTATAACTGTTTGAAATATGGCTGCAGGGATTGACCAAGACTTCATCCACAAGGACACAAATATGGAAGTATGGAGTCCTTCTCAGGCCATATTTAGTTTGCTTTAATAGGAGATAGAAATGGCAGATAATATAATGGACTAAAATGAGAAAGAATAAATGTCAGATTATATAAAAGGGAAGAGAGACTAACAGAAAAATACACAATAAAGATGCTTGAAAAACTGAGATTACCTGAGAGATTACCTGAAGAAAAAACTAAATAGAACAAAGAAACGTGGAGATGAGGAACAGAAAAGAAGAAAAAGAGAAAAAAAAGAAGAAAATGGAAATCTTGAGAAAGGAAAGGAAGTGCAATCAACAAGTGTGTGTCTGTGACTTTTGGATTAGTTGTGAGGTTGTAGATGTATGTCTCCAAACAACATGATTCCAGCCTTTGTGGGCACATACTGATTATCCATTGACTTCAGTGTTTCTCTCCTAGTAGTATAGAAAATTCGAGTAAAAGAGGAATAGTGACCTTCCCATGGGCAGTGAAATGAACTTTCATAAATATTTACTTATAATTTATTGGTTTGTATAGGATTTGACTTCCTCCTTAAAATAATTTAAATGACTTAAAAATGAATCCCTTGAATGACATGTTATTTGAATAAACACCTAAAAGAAAAAAAAAAATTCTTACTTTCCCCTAAACTGGTATTGTTTAGATTCCTGTATAGGCAGGCCCTGTGAGATTTTAGTCCAATTTGTGACACATAATTAAGAGAAACATTAAATCCATTTATTTGAAGGAAAATAAAATCCCTCACTTAAAATCTGATTCTTGCGTGAATACAAGGCTATGTACTTGAGAGTATTTTGAGATATACTCTAGGTTTGCAAATATGCAAAAAAGAATCACTTGAAGGATTTCCCACATACATGTGTTAGTTTTGGATGATGTTAACTTCATTCAAAATGTGTGATGATGGTTCCCTCAAAACTAACTTAGATTTAAGATGACAACATTAGCATATATCTAACTCCATCTATGCAGATTGCCATTAAAATGACAAAGTGGTTATTTAACAAAAATAAAAACATTTTTAAAGGAAAATAAACTCTTCACCAGTGCAGTTAAATATGAAATAGTGACAGTCACTCTTCACAAACATTGGGAGATTTCTACCCCATGTAAAGCAAGTAGAAGAGGAGCAAAAGTAGAGCAAATCTAACCTGCCACCTCATAGCAAGTGTATCTGGGAATAAGCGGAGATCTCACTGTAACCTTTGGTGCTCACCATCTGGGGAACTGGGACCTTATCTGGTGCCCAGGACACAATGACCATGGTGCATACTCCTGACTTAATGTTTTCCAGGTTACACACACACACACACACACACACACACACACACACACACACACCCCTATCTTAGATACTTTTGGGCTGTAAATCCAAACAAAGAAAATAGTATCTCCAAATGAAAAGTGTGCACCTCCTAATTTCCTCCAATCTATTGGATCTCTTAGCTGGTCACGATTTATCCTTTTTCCTCTTCCTTTGGACCCAAATGATGCAGAAAGGGATCTATACCAATGCCTGATAGACTCTATTTCAAGCATAATTCTCCTTTTCTACGATGGTATAAACAGAAATGAAAAAGTTCATTTTCAGAATTATAAAAATGCATTCCAATTTGTAAGAAAAGTATACATATTTTTCTCTTACAAACAGGAGGAAATTTTAGAAATTTTTTTCCATTTTGTTTAATAAATATGTGTCATAACTATAAGTAATATTCAAAATATTTTCAATATAGCAACCAAATGATACCTATTCAAAATCATCTAGGATATCTCTCTGTAGTTCCCTCCCTCTTTATGCTTAAACCCACAGGACAGCATTGGAATCAAAGGATGTGAGTTCAAGTCTTGGCTCTTCAGAGTCTATCAGGTAAGTCTTCTCCAAAATGTTGTTTAGTACTTTCATCTTTAAAAATGAGAAAAAGTATTCTGAGTTATTATGTGCAGTTAATATGAAAATTATATACAGTGACATAAAAATGCTTATCCCGTGGAAAGTTCTAAATACATTTTACTCTCCTTTTTTTCTTCTCTTTTCCTTCTTTCCACCTTCACCTTTTGGATTACTATTTTTTTCTTCTCCACCTCATAACTACATTATATACCTATATATACATATGTGTATATATATAGAATTTTCTTACACCCATCCCATTATCTATACTGAAGCCTTGTCATTTAAGTTAATCTATGCCCAGATCTGACCAAATTCACTTGTCTTCATTCTAGTTATCCCCTTTTGATGCTCTGTTGTCTCTCACATCCAAAGTTAATATTTCTCCTTTTGGGGCTCTTTTCTTGTTGGCATTTTATGTGCTATCCTGGCTCTGTGAACTCTAACTTCAGTTCCACACCAAATTCATTAACCAGTAGTGTACTCAAGAAATGTCAAAACATTGTCAGAGAAATCATAGCTGTTAATAAATCATTTAGTCTGAAATGTATAGGGTGGCGGTTAATACCATGGGGTCTAGAACCAGACCTTGGTTGAAAATACAGCTCCACCACTTCCTGGCAGTGTGAGTTTGGTCAAGTTATTTAACTCTTTTGGCCTCAATTTGCTTAAATTTCCTTGAAGTCTTGAGGTTTAAAGGGGATAAAGAATGTAATGCAATCAGCACAGTGCCTAGTACATAATAGTAGCTAACACTTGTGGAACACTCAATAAATGTTAATTCATATTAATTTGAGGATTTTTCAATTCAGTGTGGGAATTAAATAAAGCACAGGTGAAGGACATTACTGAGAATTGCTTTAATTACTTTTTTGTTTCTGTTTTCATCTCACTTTTTCATACCAACTGCTTCCTTTTATTTAAAACCTTGTAAAGTTCCTAATAAATGTGAAAAGAACTTTTATGTTTGAGATTCAGAAACTGTAGTACTTCTTCAAATATTCATAAACAGAGAAAAATAATTCTGTCAGTATGGCCACTTAGATTGTATTAGTCTGTTCTCACAGACTAATACAATGAAGAAATACCTGAGACTGGGTAATTTATTAAGAAAAGAAATACTTAATTTATTAAGAAAAGAAATGCTATGAAGAAATACCTGAGACTGGGTAATTTATTAAGAAAAGAAATTGACTGATAGTTTTGCATGGCTAGGGAGGCCTCCGGAAACTTACAATCAGGCAGAAGGCATCTCTTCAGAGGGTGACAGGAAAGAGAATGAGTACCAGGAGGGGAAATATCAGATGCTTATAAAACCATCAGATCTCATGAGAACTCCCTCACTATCACGAGAACAGCATGGGGGAAACAGCCCCCATGATCCAATTACCTCCCATGGGTCCTTCCCACAGCACGTGGGATTATGGTATTACAATTCAAGATGAGATTTCGGTGGGGACACAAAGTCAAACCATATCATAGATATACTCATTTAAATTCTGAAGTACATGCCTAAAAACTGTTTACTAGAATGAATAATATAACATGTTGTAGATGAAGGTGACGGAAAAGGTTTTGAGTACAAAAGTGTTTTTTTACTTCTAGCATTTTGAGTTTTATCAACAAGTGAAAAGTATTAATCTGGCAAGCATTAATTAAAACTCTTGACTTCAATATTTCTATAGGTAAGTCAGATCTTTCTGTGGTTTGTGTAATTTTCATTGCAAGGCTAAAGCTTTAAATTTGGCATTCATACTTCTGTCAAAATTCATTTTAAGTCATACATAAACATGTCATTTGCATGTTAACTGCCACAATTTCCTCTGTAACAATCTCAGTTTGGAAGTGCACATAAATCACAGCTGAACAGATTTCTATTAGATCCAAACTCACATATGAAGTAATCGTTGTTTTTCTGAAGAAAATCTGTAGTCAATGTGCAAATTATACATTTTGTTTATACAAGCAATCTAGAATGGATGTTTTAATTATGCATTTGTTTATATATGAAACTTGGACTTACAAATCAAGCACTATAAATATAGAAAATATCTCTCCAAACTGAAGTGCAAACTTCACGTGATCAAATTAAACAGTTTGGCTTCTGGAAGCAGTTAGCCTACTCAGGCAATCGTACCCAGTAGCATTACCTTCTGCGAGCCAGGCGAGGGAGCTCTTCCCCACAGTATTCTGAACTAATCTTGCAGAAAAAAATCAGGCGCCAGAAGGCAGCCCAGTCAGAGAAAACACCCTACAAGTTCAAGCAGCATCTTGGCAATGCTGCGTTTGGAGACCATGAGAAACATAGTTAGGTCCTTTCTTGAGTTTATGAAGGTTTTCAGAGATTCCAAATAGTTTTGGAGGAAGACTAAAGTTACAGCATCCACTCAGAACTTTAAAAAAAAAAAAAAAAAAAAAAAGAGGGCTTTCCATTTAGTAAACCCATCCAAATGCACTCTCAGCCTACAATCTCAAGTCGCCTTAGGGACTGGACAAACTACACTAACCAGGAGAGCGCCTTCTGGACCAGCTTCCTCTGGGCAGGTCTTTAAGGCTGCTGAGTTAGGAAAGCCTTTACTCCTGGGTAAGATTCTAGGAGGTGGAAGATGCCACAGCTGTGAACATGTGGTGGACTTTTACTTTGGATTCTGGATCCCTTCCTTCACATATCTTTAGAGAGTTCTAAAAAAAAAAAATTTTTTTTTTTCATGATCTTGGAATGCTGATGTTTGAACTGCCTCTGCACTTTTTAAAGAATGATTTGGGCTATTTATTTTTGGAATTCAACAATTAGAATTATGTATTTCTTTAAATTCAGCTTTAATTTGCACTACAATTGTTATGAGCCTCCCTTTTTTACTAAAAGCATTATGGATAGCATGAACATTTTTTTTTAGTAAACAGTGATACTGAGGTTGCATACTCCTCTATCTTAAGACAGAGTAACTATTTACGTAGTGACTATATTAATAACAGGTGGGTATATTTTTTAAAGAAAAATTTTCTGAGTTAGTTCTATGTTTACACACAGAAATTTTGAGGTGCTCATCTATCACAATCACTGTCATTAATGACAAAAGTAGAAGCATTATGCTATTGCTTTCAGCAAGTCAATGGACATTTCTTAGTTTTAGCAATGAGCTAACAATAAAATCAGGGTTGATATTGAGCTGTGATAAAATAAACAGTTCACATTAATTTTTCTCAGGAATAAATAAAAACGTAATCAGTAAACATAGGTTATCATGTTGAAATAATATTTTTTGTTGTTGTTGTTTGTTTGTTTTTGAGATGGAGTCTCGCTCTGTCGCCCAGGCTGGAGTGCAGTGGTGTGATCTCAGCTTACTGCAACCTCCGCCTCCTGGGTTCAAGGGATTCTCCTGCCTCAGCCTCCTGAGTAGCTGGGACTACAGGTGCCTGCCACCATGCCTGGATAATTTTTTGTATTTTTAGTAGACACAGAGTTTTACCGTGTTAGCCAGGATGGTCTCGATCTCCTGACCTCGTGATCTGTCCGCCTCGGCCTCCCAAAGTGCTGGGATTACAGGCAGGAGCTATTGCGCCCAGCCAACGATGGTATGTTTTAATAGATTTCAAACATTCACAAAATGATTGAAGAGGGAATGTATGTTTTGAGGGAAAAGAAAGAAAAATGAAAGTATATATTAAATAGAGAGAGAGATACACACATGACCAGATAAGGCAGTATGGTGGAATAGAAAGTAAAGGAAAAGAAATGGGGAAGAAAAATAGTTTATGAGTGATAGGCCAGTAGAAATTACTTCCATTTTTCTCATGGCAAAGTTCCTTCCTGGTTTCTTGAATTAAAAAAATTGTTATGTGAGAAATATTTCTGTTGCATGGAAATACATTTTGTTTTGCTTCCATATTGAATGAGGAACATGAATTCCTTCAGTCAGAATGTCAAAGATAATTTTTTCAGAAACTAATACATACATTTTATTAAGCAATTTTTTCCAGAATGTTTTCAAGGTTAGCATGCTGCCATTTTGCCTGGTCTGCTCAGCTCCAGACAACTGGATGATTCAGCTTCCTCCTCCTCCGCCTTTTTTGGCCTCTTTTTCCCTCTACCATCATCTCCATCTCTCCCTAAATCCACACGCTTCTTCCTTCCTGGATGCCTCTTCATTCACTTACTTCCTCTATCATTGTTCTCCATGTGTCTCTTGGCTTTTTATCTCTGCCATTCATATTCTATATTTTTCTCTCTCTTTCCCTTTTTCCTTTCTGCATTGAGAGCTATATAAAGTAGACCTATGAGTTTTGAAAGATTTGGCATGTAAATTAATAAAATTTTGTGGTTTTGTTATAATTTCAAAGTAGGGTGATTTTAATTTAAACACAACAATCAAACTGAGGCAGGATAAGTAAGATTAGGGAGCTGTATTAGTTCATTTTCACACAGCTATAAAGAACTACCTGAGACTGGGTAATTGATGAAGACAAGAGGTTTAATTGACTCATAATTCTGCAGGCTGTCCGGGAAGCCTGGCTGGGAGGCCTCAGGAAATTTACAATCATGGCGGAAGGCAAAAGGGATGCAAGTAGGTCTTACCATGGAGGAGCAGGAGAGAAAGAGAGAAGGGGGAAGTGCCACACACTTTTAAACAACTGGATCTCAAGAGAACTCACTCACTATCAAGAGAACAGCAAGGGGGAAATCGGCCCCCATGATTCAATCACCTCCCACCAGGCCCCTCCTCTGTTACCTGGGGATTATAATTCGAGATGAGATTTGGTTGGGGCCACAGAGCCAAACCATATCAGCGGCCATACTGACTTTGTCCCCTTGAGAGGTGACAATGTGCTAGCAGCCCTCACTCTCGGCGCCTCCTTGGTTTTGGTGTCCACTCTGGCAGTGCTTGAGGAGCCCTTCAGCCTGCCACGGCACCCTGGGAGCCCCTCTCTGGGCTGGCTAGGGGGAAGCTGCCTCCCTCTGCTCGCGGGGAGGTGTGGAGGGAGAGGCACGGGCAGGAACCGGGGCTGCCAGGGTGCTGGCAGGCCAGTGCGAGTTCTGGCAGGTACAGGCCGGGCTGGGTGGGCTCCGCACATGGAGTGGCCAGCCAAAGCTGCTAGCCCAGGGTACTGAGGGGCTTAGCACCGGGGCCAGCAGCTGCGGAGTTTGCACCAGGTCCCTCAGCAGTGCTGGCCCGCTGGCGCTACACTTAAATTCTCACTGGGTTTAGCAGCCTCCCCGCGGGACAGGGCTCGAGACCTCCAGTCCGCCATGTCTGAGCTCCCCCTCTTGCGGTGGGCTCCCGACGGCCTGTGCCTCCCCAAGGGGCGCCACCCCCTGCTCCCTGGCCCCCTCCCATCAACAGCTCAATGGCTGATGAGTGCAGGGGCAGCTCGGGACTGGGGGGCAGCTCTGCCTGCTCTCCCAGTGCAGGATCCACTGGGTGAAGCCAGCTGGGCTCCTAAACTGGATAGGGACTTGGAGAACTTTTATATCTAGCCAGAGGATTGTATGTGTACCAATCAGCACTCTGTACCTAGCTAACCTAGTGGAGACTTGGGGGACTAGCACTCTGTGATTCTGTGTCTAGCTCAAGGATTGTAAATGCACCAATCAGCACTTTGTGTCTAGCTCAGGGTTTGTGAATACACCAATTGGTACTCTGTAACTAGCTAACCACCTAGTGGAGACTTGGAGGACTAGCACTCTGTGACTGTGTCTAGCTCAGGGTTTGTAAATACACCAATCAGTACTCTGTATCTAGTTAACTGTGTTTAGCTAACCTAGTGGGGACTTGGAGAACTTTTCCATCTAGCACTCTGTGTCTGGCTCAAGGATTGTAAATGCACCAATCAGTACTCTTTCAAAATGGACCAATCAACTCTAAGATAGACCAACCAGCTCTCTGTAAAATGGACCAATCAGCAGGATGTGGGTGGGGTCAGATAAGGGAATAAAAGCAGGCTGCAGAGCCAGCCAGGGGCAACCCACTGGGGTCTCCTTCCACACTGTGGAAGCTTTATTCTTTCACTTTTTGCAATAAATCTTGCTGCTGCTCACTCTGGGTCCACACTGCCTTTATGAGCTGTGACACTCACTGTGAAGGCCTACAGCTTCACTCCTGAAGCCCACGAGACCACAAACCCACCAGAAGGAAGAAGCTCCAGACACATCTGAACCTCTGAAGGAACAAACTCCGGGCACATCATCTTTAAGAACTGTAACACTCACCGCGAGGGTCCACGTCTTCATTCTTGAAGTCAGTGAGACCAAGAACCCACCAATTCCGGACACACCCTTGTGTGAAGCCCCACAGGGCCCTCCATAGACAGCTCTACATCCCTTGTATCCTCGTGTGCATCAGTACCTCTTTTGCAAGATAAGCAGTCCTGCAGGATACCAGCAGACCACCAACCAGATAGTTACAAGTTCCTGACATCCAGTGTGGCCTGGGAAAGAGAATAGAAGTTTCTTATTCCTGATGGAATTTCCCCATTCTCCAAGCAATCAGCACCAGAGAAGCTATTAGGTACAAATTCCTGCCTTGGGGGAAGAAAAGGGGGGGGAGAAAGGAAAGGGGGTGGCCAGGGGCTTCTCTGGTGTCCTGCATATGCAACTAGGCTCAAGGTTTCGATTTTAGTAACGTTTTCCTAATTTTAATAATAATAATAATAATAAAAAGCACCCGTAGGTGGAGATTTTATATGCTCATGATACACACGATTTGTGTTAGGGCATGATACATGCGATGTGTGTTACAGCTAAGCGCGTGCTCCAGCAGCAGGTCTGCCTTTGCATACTTGACCTTCCCAGGTCGTATTTTATGAAAATGTATGTACAGCTTCCATAAAAGGAATTCCTTTGAGGCACTAACTGCTGTCTCCCTCTGAGTAGCTTGCTCTGCCTCTCAGAGTGTACTTTTGCTTTGCAATAAACTTTACTTACTTTTGGCTTGCTTTCAAATTCTTTTGTGCGGTGAAGTCAAGAATCTGTACCTGCTCACCAGCAACAAAACCACAGTGAAGTAAGGATATGAGTGATGTGTGTGTGTGCATGCCCACGCATGTGTGTGCGTGCATGGTGTACATGTGTGTTGTTAATGTTGCTTAGAATATTCTCCTCCTTCACCATCTGACAGTCTCTGGTTCCTCTGGTTCATCCTTCAAAGTTTAGTTCCAATGTCCTTGAAAGTCGTTTCTGTGTGCTCGCCTGCTCCCAGTTTAAATTGTATCTTTCTACTACACTCCCTTAATAATGACCATTTCTCAAGTTTCTTTTATATGCCAAGGTTGTGCTTCAGACTTTATAAACATTATCTCATTCTAACAACAACTTTTTATGTCTCATCACAGTTAATTTACAGATGAAGAACCATGGCTCAGAGAGGCCAAGGAATTTGTATCAGGTACTCTGGGCAAATACTCTCCTGCCTCCAGGCCTTCGTACTTGCTGTTTCCTCTGCCTGAGACGCTCTGACTCCAGATCTTGGCATGGCTGGCTTCTTATTTCTAGTCATCTTTCCACTCAAAAGTCACCTCTTCGGAGAAGCCTTGCTTGATTACCCAATCTAAAGAATTCTGTATCGTACCTGCCTGTTTTATTTTTTCTTTATTTTCTGAAAGTAACTCGTCTGTTTACTTGTGATGGTTAATATTGAGTATCAACTTGATTGGATTGAAGGATGCAAAGTATTGATCCTGGGTGTGTCTGTGAGGGTGTTGCCAAAGGAGATTAACATTTGACTTAGTGGACTTGGGAGAGGCCAACCCACCCTCAAACTGGGAGGGGCACCAGCTAATCAGCTGCCATCGTGGCTAGAGTAAAGCAGGCAGAAATTGGAAGGACTTGACTTGCTGAGTCTTCCAGCCTTCATCTTTCTCCTGTGCTGGATGCTTCCTGCCCTTGACATCAGACTTCAAGTTTGTTAGCTTTTGGACTCTTGGACTTACACCAGTGGTTTGCCAGGGGCTCTTGGGCCTTTGGCCTCAGATGAAGGCTGCACTGTCAGCTTCCCAATTTTTGAAGTTTTGGGACTCGGACTGGCTTCCTTGCTCCTCAGCTTGCAGAGGGCCTGTTGTGGGACTTTACCTTGTGTTTGTGTGAAAATATTCCTTAATAAACTCCTCTTCATATATACATATATCCTATTAGTTCTGTCTCTCTAGAGAACTCTGACTAATACAATTGTTGATTTATATATTGTTCATCTATTCCACTAGTTTTAAACAAGCATAAGAGGAAGGAGCTGGTCAACCTCCTTCTCCACTGTACCCTCAGCTCCTGGAACAGTGTCTGGGGTTATCATAAAGTATATGGGCTCAGAAAGTATATAATGAATAAATAAGTGAATGAATAAATAAATAGAGAAGTCTTGGACCTGGCCCTGTGACTTTTCTACTTCATGTTCTTTCCACCCCATCTTAATAGTCTGTACATCATTTAAGATTGTTTATACTGAAATACCCATATTCTTAAAAAGTTACGCTAATATTAATTGTATTATGTCAGGGTTCTCCAGAGAAACAGAACCAATAGGCTGTATGTGTGTGTGCATGTGTATGTGTGTGTAGAAAGAGAGAGAAATTTACTTGGACAAATTGGCTCACTAAATTGGCAGGAGGTCTAAAGAAGAGCTGGTATTGCAGTTGAAATCTAAAGGCAGACTGCTGGCAGAATCCTCTCTTGCTTGGGAAGGGCAGTCTTTATTTAGACTTTCAACTGATTGGGTGGGGCCCACCCACAGACAGCAATCTGCTTTGATCAAAGTCCACCAATTTAAATATTAGTATCATCCAAGAAATCCTCACAGAAACATCACTTATAGTCCTCAAATAACCAAACTACATTTTTCACCTTAATGAAGAAATGAAATAATTTAAATCAATGGGCATTTGAAAATTTAAAAATTTAAGCATTAAGTGACTATGACATGCAGGGCTCTGCTTGACACTGGCCTTAAATAGGTGAATGAAATAGACACATTTCCTGTATTCATAGAGCTTATTTGATGGTAAAATAAACATATTCATATTATCATATATGATTTTCATGTGTAATATCAAAAGAAACAACCTAAATTTTCTCCACACAGTGTCATGATTACACATTTATAGAATTGGTTTTTGTTTCTCTTCACCCTGTAAGTGTGTCTTCAGCCTTCTCGCCCTTTCCTAATGGTTACATAGGCAAAGGGCACAGTTGTGTTTATTAGAACCTCAGTATTATTGCTGGTTAATTTGGATGAGTGACTGTTATGCTTAGGGCTTCAGTGTCTTTATTTATAAAATGAGTGTAATACTTTCTATATTGTCACAATAGGATGGAAATGCAGTCAACAGACAGATAGAAGATTTTAATGGCAAATGGTTAGGAAACCAGAGAGGCAGAAAAAACAGAGAACAGACACGTAAAACAGGAGTTAGCACAGTGAGGTTTCAGAGGCAGCTGTGACTTCTCATATGACCTCAGCATTGCAGTGAAATTACATAGCTTCAGATGATACTGCCTAAATGGAGCAAGAACACCATCAGGTAGGAGAAGCTTCCTTTGCCTTTCTCTTTTTTTTTTCTTTTTCTTCATGGTATCAGCTAGGCTGTTCTGGAGATTCTGGCTACAGGCCTGCTTCCTCACTAGGTGCAAATAACTACTGCAAAACAAAATTAGCACCTTCTTGAGTGTTTACATGGAGGTGGGATGAAGTGAGGTTCTATTACTCACACTCAGGCTTCAGCAGGCCTGGGCGTCAAGCTCTGTGAGTACCCCTCCTGCAAACAACTATCTCACAAAGATAATATGAAATGTTGGAAACACCTAGCACATAACATGCACTCAATCAATTAAAAACTGGAATGTTATGACATGTATAATTTTGTCCATAATTCTATAGGTATATTGCTATGTTACCAGATTGACTTGAAATGATAATATTCTATGGGTTGATTTCTTTTTATTACTAAAGTCACTCATAACAGCAAGCTATTGTTATTGTCATTCTGTGTGTTATTACTCAGTGCATTATTCAGCATGCTATACCCAGAATGGATTCAGAATTTTTATATTTCTAACCTCTTGTGCATTTACTATTTCTACATTCCCAGGAAAAAAGGGGGACACTATTCCTCTTTGCATGTACCTAATACTGGTGGGTACAGGATATTTTACTCATTATATTGAGCAGGAACAAGAGTGTAATGTACATGCTTAAAGGCGATTCAAATATTTAATTGGTTTTAGTAGGAAGGCGATTTTCCTTGATTCTCTTCATGTTAAGAATAGCAAATTATACTATCTCTGAATACAAATTGTACATTTTAAAAAGTCATTCAGTTGCATTGTGTTACATATAAAAACATGCAAAACTTGTGATTTTCTTTTTATGTAGACTTATTTGTACTTTCCACAGTCTAGATGTAAAACCACTTTGTATTCAACCCCAATTACTCTTACCATATGCAGAAACTGTTAGCAGGATAGCTGTCTGTTGGTAAAATTAAGAGTTGATTAAATAAAGAATAAAAACAAATCTGATCATGTCATGTCTCTCAAACAGCATGACACCCCCACAAGCAGACACAAACATGCAGACACACGCCCCTTAAATGCTTCATTGACTTTATTTCTCTCTCAGAGTGGAGACAGAACTCTGTATCATGCCTCTGAGGCCCTTTAGGATGTGGATCCCCCATGTCTTCAGCCCCATTCATGCCACAGTGCCTTGGCACTCTCCACGTTAGCCACAATGACCTCCTTTCAGCCCCCTCAACTGATCATACCGTTTCCTGCCACCATGCCTTAGGACATGGGTGTTTCCTCTGCCCACAATAACCTTTCCCCTCCCTGCTTAGTTAATATCTAAGGGTCCTTCAGAACTTCTTTATAGAAGTTGTTTTCAATTTCTGGTTTAGTTAAAATACTCCAATCATAGATTCTAAGCACCACATACACCACATATCTCTCCTTCAGATTTGTGCCCATTGCAATTTCTCATGTGCTTATAGGAACTTTTAATTACTACGCCTGCCTCCCCATCCTCATTAAACTGTGTGGGCTCCGCAGGATGGAGATACAGTCCTTGTTGGTTTCTGCTCATCGTTGCATTCCCCAGTGCCTAGCACTGTGCCTTGCAGTAGTAGAAATTGACAAGTATTTGTATCAAAAAAAAAAAAAAAAAAAAAAGAGGAGCATGAACTGTGTGTGAATGAAATCATTGTAATGTTGGCCAACTTTCCACAATATATATTTGTGCAGAACTATCAGAAGACATACATGGTTTAATTTATCTATTTGAAATATTGAAATCAAAACATTTTTGTGAATGAAGTGCTAATAGTTTCTGCCCTTGCTTTGAATTCCTTAGGGCAGCTGCTAATTTGCCAAATGCCTTTTATGAAAATGTTTGCATTTTCTTTTATTTTTATTTGTTTTCTTGTCATCCTTAGGGAGCAGAATGCCTGTCTGACTCACCCTGACAGATCTGCTATGGCAGGTCTGCTGTTGTAGAAAATTCTCCACCCCAGGGGCTTTCTCTCTCTTGCAGGGAAGGCTCATGAGCAAATGCTGTCATTAGCAACCATGCATTGTTGAAGACATATAGTGAGAAAATATGTCAGGCATTGTTTCAGTGTACCAATTTTAGTAGAAAATCATGAAGAATTTTTGAGATATTAACTGTAGATTAAAATAACCTTTAACCTAAATCTTGAGAGTTTCCCATGGTATTTTGATTTTCTTTTGGTCTTTCTTGGCCATCTTTTAAAAATTAAATCATTTGCTATTGTTTTTCTGGGAAAAATGCTTTTATCTGAGGATTTTTCTAAGCTGTACCGTTAGATTTCACTTCCCTTTTTACATAGTCTATTTTATACCTATTGGTTTAAAATCATCAAAAGATCCGGGCGTGGTGGCTCACACTTGTAATCCCAGCACTTTGGGAGGCTGAGGCGGGTGGATTGCCTGAGCTCAGGAGTTCGAGACCAGACTGGGCAACATGGTGAAACCCTGTCTCTACTGAAATACAAAAAACTAGCCGGGCATGGCAGCATGCACCTGTAATCCCAGCTACTCGGGAGGCTGAGGCAGGAGAATCGCTTGAACCCAGGAGGCAGAGGTTGCAGTGAGCCAAGATTGTGCCACTGCACTCCAGCCTAGGTGACAGAGCGAGACTCCAACTCAAAAACAAACAAAAACACACACACACATAACAAAAATAAAATAATCAAAAGACATCTTTCCTAGAGCTTGGACAATAGACATATCAAGCTTCCTTACAGAGTAGCTGTATTTTTGTAAATGTGCAAATATACCTCACTGTTTTTTGCGTAACAGATAGCAGGTAAATATTTGCTAAATTAGTAAGTGCTTAAATAGTTATATGTATATGTACTTTTTTCCCCCACAAACCATTCTGGGAAATAGTAACACTTTACATAATTTGGTGAAGATGTGTTGTTGCTTTTTAAAATTTTCTAAGCTATAAACTAGAGTAATAATACTAAGCTCTGTGTGGGGCTACAAACCTGGGTGAATGTATAGACTTGACCAAAAAAGGAATTCCCTATACAAATAACAGTGCCTAGAATAATAGTCAGGATTGAAGGCTGATTTGTTATGGGAACTTCTAAGATAATTGTTTTCAGACTGTTTTCTTTCAGGTTTTAAGTTCAAAGGGTATCTATATATGGTTGATTATAAAATAAATATTTGGCAGGAAAGGGTTTGAAATTGAAGTATAATAGGTAGTAGGAAAGGGGCCACAGGATGATTAACACTTGGGCTTGTAAATAAATAGTTATAATGGGAATTCTCTTATCTAACTCTATTAGAATCTGTATTTGGTTACAGAATTAAAAAGCAGTGAAAGTAAGGAATCATTGAAAAGTTAATATATACCTTAAATACTTATTTTAATCTAAAATATATAAATGTTCATTTATTCACCAAGCTTTTGGGATGAGGCCAATAACATGAGTTCTATTTCCTGAATGAAGGTCCTTACCTTCTTTTTTGCATAGACCACACACCTATAACATATCATTTACGTTTCCAGTTTGGTGTTCATTAAAGTTAAGAACTTAACACTTAATAAAGCAATCTAAAAGCATAAGCATTTTTAACTTTTTATCATAACATTTTATAGTTTTCTTACATCTAACTTAACATTTTAAAAATCAAATCTTTCTGAAACATTTAAAGAAATGACTTTATTTTCATAATCATATCTCATCACTTTTTAATATAATGTTAATTTGCATAATTACAATGACAAGTACAAGTGACTTTCACAAGTAAAGAAGCAGACACAACTGGTTTTGACTCTGGTAAGCAACACTACTGGAGGAGACGGCTGGAAGCAGAAGTGCCTGAGTCTCCTATGGAGTAACCTGTCAGTAACTGGGCAGCCCTTTGGCAGTCCATGTGTTATGGGTGGAAGGAAAAGCATTACTGAATCCAATAGTTTGGTTAATTCTAACTGAACAGTATTCTTTTAAAATTTACATGCCCCTTATTTTAAGAATAACATTTATTGAAGAAATTGAAAATAAAACACATGCATACGCATACACACAATGCACCACCTGGAAAATCACTATAAATATTTTCAACCATTTCTCCAATCATTCTATTTCCATAATGCTTTCTTATGTAAGGACCACTGAAAACACAATAGTTTTTAAACACAGTCCATGTTTTTAGCTAATACTGCATATATCACATAAAAATAGGACAATATGCACTTATAATGAGTTATTCTTGTTATAACTCATGAATATTAGTACCAGTGTTGGACCTATTGCTAGAGTTTCCAGATTTCCTTCTGTTGGATAAACTCTCTGTACGAAAGAGAGATTTTTAAATAAACAATGTAAAGAATGTGAATCACTAATATGGAAATTACATGAATGTGAAAAATATTTATTATGTTTTGGAATATAATATTATTCAACAGTGCCTTAGCCATTTTCAAATGAGGATATGTGAGCACAAAAAGAATAGAGATGTCCCTAATCCTTCCAGGTAGTTAATGAAAGAGTCAGGATTAGAACCCAAGCTTTTTCTCAATATTGTAGTATTTATGGGTACCTGATTAAAATATAGTCATTGTGATCTAAGTGAACAGTATGCTGTAATGGTCTGAGGAGATGTTTTCTTTCAAAATATATTTCTTCGATTAAAATGGCAGGTTTCTAACATTCTTTAAGTGTATTTCCCAGTAACAATTTAAAATTATAGGAATTTCTGTATAAGCAATTATGGGACAGCAATAAATGACCTCAAAAACAAAATTCTGGATTGCTTTTGAAAAATGGCACATGAAGTAAAAATAATTTTAGAACTTGTTAGAAATAAAAATGTCTTTTGTCATGTTGCCCCAAAGCCCTGCATATAATGTTGAAGCTTAATTTTAGATTATACAACTTAAAGTTAAGAACTGCCTTGGCTCAGTTTGCTTTGTCAGGCACCCAGCCCAGTGCCACATGAAGATGGCACATAATAGACACTTTCTGATTGACTGTCTCCAATTATTTTTCTTTCTTTATTGTGATCTCCAAGTCTTTCTTAAATACTGGACTTGTTTCATTTCTCTTCATCTCAAGCCTTAAGAGAAGAAATGCCTTCTCCTCCCACCTTCCATTTTGTGCTAGAGTCAGGTAAAACTGTTCTCCAGAGATAAAAGCTTGTTACGGATCTCCTTTTTTTGTGTATGGCCCTCAAGGGCATTCAAGAATAAAGAGGCAGAAATGATTCAGTTTCCCATAACAGCATCACAGAAGGGCTGTCCTTCAAACTGATCTCTGATAATTTACTGGGTAGAGGTGTGAAAGTGATATGACTTGGTTCTCCTTCTTACTTCCTCTGCTTTATAGAGCTAGAGAGGAAATCTTTCAATGTATAAAAACCTCGATGGGTTGTGGACACATTATATAACCTTATACAGTTAAAAATCCAAGATCTAGAATACTTAACAATTTTTATGCAAAACTCTGATATTGTTTAGGGTTCCACCTGTAGTCATTCTACTAAGTTTAGCATGTTGATTATAAATCTTCACAGTGATGATGTGTACAACTTTTTCATAAAAGTTAGGGAATTTGAGTAGATAAAAGTGTAATAAGGTTTCTGGACAGGGAGTATTTGTAATGACAGATTTGATTGCAAGTAATTGAACAGCAGCTCAACCTTAGTGACAAAGCACTGGAGTATCTTATGGACTCCAAGGACTGAGTGGCAGCTGGATTTCAGACACAGAACTATGTTCTGGAGCTGGTTGGTTTCCTTTTCTGAGTCTCCTTCATTTGTCTTCCAGGTTACAAGTTGCTTTTCTATGTGCCTTTATCCTCATTGAAAACATATCTACCAGTAGCTCCCATGTCCTGTCTAAACTGAAGCTACTCTGTGCATCCTCTTTCTGTTTTTGTCCCAGTTGGAGGAGTCCCAGATATGGGACTAATTGCTCAAGCTTTGATCAATTTTATAGAGCCAGTGCTAGGACAATAAACTGTTGGAGTTGTTGTACCTCCCAGAAAAGCGAGTGTGCCTGGGGGCTGAGTGGAGGTAGTCATGGCCATAGTAAGACAAAACAAGGGGTCCTTGTGAGTACTTTACATTTCTCAAGAGACTAAAATCAATTCAACAACAGTAACTCAACCGAACAACACCCGCATGTCACTATGCCCTTTGATTTTACATCCATTACCTTTCAGTCATTACAATCTTGTGTGTCAATGAAGTGAACACCCGTAACTTTTTCTGTCCGGAACCCTTTCTCATACTTAGAAATCTTCTCACCATTCCTGCTTCTATAAACTCACCTCTCTGCATAACTGTGCAGTATCTGTGGAAGCCGTCTACTATTGCAGGTTGCACATTCCCTCCAACAAAGTTCAGGTATGCTCATCTGACCATGTGACGTTCCTGCCTAGGATACTGAAACTAAAAAAAAGAGAACTCAGCCTATTTGTCCCTGTAACAACTGACTGTTAATGCATAAATGAAAAGGGTGTTGGCAGGCATATTTTATCATATATTTGAGATGCAAAGGAAGCTAGAATGCAGTGAGAAAGAAATAATTGAAAAAAAAAAAAAAAAGCTGAGTGGTAGAGAGAAGCCAAGACAAGGGATGGGTTTGGTTTAGATTTACTTCCTGCACCTCCATTCACCCCCTGCACTCCTGTAGGGCATTCTGTAGGGCTTCCTTGGTGGTAGTGCCAGTGGGAGTGCTCTCTGGTTGAAATTCACTGGCTCTTAAGTCCATGTTTCCCTTCATTGCCTCTCTGGCCTGTCTCTCCCCATTTCTACTTACAGTTCTATTATAAGCCACACTGTACTACTGTCACTTTTGTAAGTCTGTGATGTTGAATTTCAGCTTTGTCCTGGTTTCTTTTGGATGTCCAACTCTCCCCTTCCCTCTTGTCCCCCTGTATTCACTTGCAGATCTCAGTTTAGAACTTCTTCAAAAACATCTACTTTGTCCCCTCCGCCAGTCTATGTAAGATACTTCTTTATGTCTTCATAGCACTTTATATTTCCCTATTTCTAAGAGCGAATTTTGTCATAGTACCTTCTAATTAAACGTCTACTTACATGATTAAATTGCCTATTGCCATGTAAACTCCTTAAGGATTTGGGCCATAAACGGCTTTTCTTGCCACTGTATATCTAGCCCACCTAGCACATAGGAGGTAGGCAATAAGTATTGTTGAATAAATAAAGAGATTAATATATATTTGAAGATCATTAGGCTCAGAATAAGTGGCCAAATAATAAGTATTATCCTAATTAGGCACTTTTCAAAAACAATATAATGACTTTTTTTTTTTAAAGAACAAAAATTATCATCCCTTGTTTCTAGCAGCACTGAACTGCTTGTAGTTCCATACACGCCATCCTTTTTCTCTTCTCCCAGTCTGCTGGTGCCAGTCACTCTGTTGCCACATGGACTCTTTATTCTCTTACTTCAGTATCTTACTTCATCCACCTCCTTCAGGAAGCCTCTCTGAATTCCTGACTGGTTTGCCCCTTTCCTTCAATCTCAAAAACCTTGGTTTTCAGTCCAAGTTCTATTTCTATTACACTACATAATATAGGGCAAATAATCTCACTGACTTTGGTCTCAGTTTCCTTATTTCTAAAAGGAATGGGGAATACTGGATTATTGATCTTTAATTGCTTTTTAGCAGTCAAATTCTCTTATAAGTACAATTCTTTAATGAAGTCCAGTGTTTACATTCATTAAAATCTTATCAGAGATCAAATGTGTCTTTTCTTTAGTGAGCTGAAAAGCATCTTGAAATCTTAGAAGGGACACTGCCCTCAATACTACATGACCCCAAAGGCACCACCCTTGTGAACATTTTGCAGTCACTAGGAGGTGCTTCTTTTGGACCACCACAAAGATCTTCAGTCATGTTATCACATGTGTGTAGTCTCTCTAACACAAGAGGAGATAATCAGTTTCCTCGTTGTCTAAAACGCGAAACAAAAGTTTTCTCAGCTTCTAAAAGTAGATGCTCAGGGAAGGATATTGAGTTCACAAAGAAGTAAACAGAAAACTAGCTTTGAAAAAGCATTCCATGGACCAGCCGGGGCCTTGGAAGAAAATCCAAACACTAGAAACTAGTAATATCAGGTAATCCAAATTTCATTATCTTGGGCCAAATCTTAAACTTTTATTAAGTTGATCATTCAAAATGTCTACATTATCAGGTCAATTTGTGGTACTAAAACTGAGTCACACCCTCTCAACATCCTGAGTGAATTAAAAAAACTAAATATAAAACAGAGATACCTTTTTCTTTCTTTCTGGACCTCAATCCGCATAAAGAAATAGCCCCTGCAGAAGATTCTAAAAAGTGAACAAGCAAATCAAGAAGATTATACTAGAAAAGCTATTTGTTGTTGTTTTTGACCAGTCTTTAGGGTAGTTTTATAACTCTCACAAAGCAAATATTGTTTTGGTACTATTTATATTTCAAACACTAATCAGGAAAATAATTGCTAAATGTGCCAAGACTCAGGTCTTAGATGTGTTCATTGAATTGATTTCTTTGCTGGAACTAAAATTTAATAGGTTGCCAGGAGAGTCAAATCAATGGTGTATTCTCTTTTAAAATCCCTTCTAACTGTCTCAACTTTTCACTTTTCATATAGAAATCCATGCTCTTCCTTACTGACTCTGTATACAGAAATTATTCTGGTCAGAATACTAAAAATTCCAATTTACTAGCATTTGTTATTTGAACCAGGCTGACACTTCTGCAGTTTGGCCTGACTTGCTTTTATTCTAGTGTATTATCCAGTATCAACATTACACAGAAAACAATTTAAATAATAATGCTTGGTCAGAGATGGAGCAACAATATAGAATAAGATGATTTGTTTTAAACAGTCTCAGAAGGAATCTTATTGATACAGCATACAGCTTGGACTCAGATTCTGGGAGAAGGAAGTAAAATGTATCTTTATATCACATTTATTTTGGTATAGCTTCATAACACATTTATTTTGGTATTATAAAGATACAATAAAATGTATCTTTATATCACATTTATTTTGGATAATTGTTAAAAAGTTCAGCTTACTATGATTTTTAGAAGATTTACAATTAATGTGCTTACTAGGGAAAATACACAATTTGAGAAGTCATGAGAGGCTGAAGCCTGAGATGCTTTGATCTCCTGCTACACTGCTATTGGCTGAGGGCCAACTAAGTATCAGAATTATCTTTGCTTCAAAAAGGATGTTGATCAAAAGGTAGGGATGCATTTCACAAGCATGTATCTCTATGAAGAATTGTGAAAGGTTGAGAATGTTTGGTTATGCACCTGTTAATTCATCTTCAATTTCACCCTTTTGCATTCAAGTTTCTTTACAAACAACAACAACAACCACCCAAACCCAACCAAACCCAAAGGACTTGGCTATGCCATTAGTGTATTGGTTCAAGTATGGTTCAAACATATTTTATGTAGCCCAATGGCTACATTTTTGTCTAGAATAAATAAAGGACTATTTTGATTATTGTTTTATTTTAAATTTTAAATACTTTAATTTTGATATTTGATTTTTAAGGTAGACATTACCATATTGGTATTATATTCCAAGCAGTACCATTTCCCACCCATTGATGATAATGGGGCTCTTGTATATGGCAAAAGAGAGAGGTGATTAATGAAGGTGATCAGTGGAGGCTTCCAAACTAACAATTAGTAATTCAGTGACAGAGGCTGCAACCACAAACTATTTGGAAAACAGACACATTTTGAATCTCAGAAAATAATAATCTATTGGTGGTATATTACAGTTTCTTTCAGAAAAACGGCCCTTTTGAGTTACCTGAGGCAAAAAAGGAAGAAAATTATTTGAGAAGTGAATTGTATGCTGGGTAAAGCTTCTGTTCAATGATGTATCTTAAAACTTGAAATAATAATTTCTCTCATTCTGTAATGTGTCTTATTTCAGCACACCAAACACCAAATGAAGTGTAACAGATTTTATAAAAATGCCAAGACAGGTAATAATTTACATGTTCTTTTTTATTAAAAAAATCAATAGTATGTATTATAAACCTTGTGAAATGCTGACACAGAAAAAAAATCCATATTCAAATCAGTTTTCTTTGTACAGATAAATGGCCTCGGATGTAAACCAGACAATGATTAGCTAATTTCTTTTCTGATCTATATTTCTAAAGTAGAATCTACACAAATGAATGAGTTGTGACTATTCCCATTTAAAATGTATAGTTACAGCTGAGCTAAGCTTTGGAAAAATTTTTGAAGACATGCTTTTCTTTTTGCAGGGAATGCATTCTAAATTTTCTTATAAACCTATTTACACTTTTATTTATCAAGCATATTCTTTTTCAAGGATTATGTGTTTTTGACAGCATTTAAATTTCACTAAAAACAACAAAGTTGAACTACCAAGAGCAACAGTAATAAAAATTTTATTTTTTATATTTATTTATTTATTTATTTTTGAGATGGAGTCTTGCTCATCGCCCAGGCTAGAGTGCAGTGGTGAGATCTCAGCTCACTGCAAGCTCCGCCTCCAGGGTTCACGCCATTCTCCTGTCTCAGCCTTCCGAGTAGCTGGGACTACAGGCGCCCGCCACCACGCGCGGCTAATTTTTTGTATTTTTAGCAGAGACGGGGTTTCACCGTGTTAGCCAGGATAGTCTCGATCCCCTGACCTCGTGATCCGCCCACCTCGGCCTCCCAAAGTGCAGGGATTACAGGCGTGAGCCACCACGCCCGGCCAGTAATAAATATTTTATACTTTATGTAGTCTTTTCATATCTGCCTAATCCACATAACAACTTGGGTGGGCAGAGCTGAGAGTAGGTATTAGTATCCTTGTTATACAGATGAGGCAATTGTGTTTCCAAAAATATAAATAATTGATATTGACCCAGGCTCCAATAGGGTGGCTGGAGCTCTATGGTTTTATTCATGGTCAGAATAAATTAGAGAACCAGAACTTGGCAACTATCCAAGTAGGAAGGCATCATTGTTCAGGTTAAGGAAGGGACTACTTATGAATGAGATACCATCACAGAGAAACATAGGTAGCTCTTTCTTCAGGACTTTCCCCAGCCACTCTCCAAGCATCCTACCTGAGTTCTATAGCCCATCACTTTGCGAATGATGCCCAACTCTGAGCCCAGCATGTGTGAATTACAATGGAGCTTCTAAGGGAGCAGGTAAAAGGATTTTTCCCTGTTTAGCTTTGATTCCTTTCTGTGTAGGGGTAGAGATTAGTGACAAATTTATATGGTTTAGAGTAAAAAGGATAGAAACATAGCTTACTTGTGTAACTTCAACTCTAAGCTAATAAGATAAGAAGGGAAGCGATATTACTGTTACATTTTGGCAACTTATTTTTCCTGTTCCATTATGAATCCAGATTTCTCTCTTCTAAATTTTTTTAAAGAAACAAGATACTACAGTTAGAGTAGAAGCTTCCTTCCATCCCATTACCATTCTTCTATTTCCTGAGGTGACTAATATTCTGAAGTTGATGTGTATTTATTCCATGCACATATTTTATATGATACACCATGTAATGTATGATTATTAAATTGTTTTATGTGCATTTTAAGAGAGACACAAATGGTAGCATTATATAGTTAAGACATCAAGTTCTATGTTTTTCCCTTACATTTCTGTTTCTGAGATTCAGTCTTGGTGATACACATAAGCCTAGTTTGTCCTTTTTATAAGTATACAAGAAAATAAAAATTCAGTGAGAGCACAACTTTATTTTATTCATTGCTCTGGCGTAAGTAACTTGAGCAGAATATTTCTTTAATGAAGTAGTGAATTTGAGAGAATGAGTTAGTGTATATAAATGAATAAATTAACGTACAAAGGAATATTGCTGTTAGCTTATATTTTTCACTATTTCTGGCTTTGTCTGATTTTGATATTAAGGTTATTCTGGCTTCACAAAATGAACTGAGTAGCTTTGAAACATTTTGTATAAATGTATATTTATTCCATAGGATATGCTAAGGTCTAGTGCTTTCTTCTGGGTAGATCTTGATGAATGATTTGATTTCTTTAATGTTATAGTTCTATTACAGTTTCTGAAAATTTTCTTCTTGAACAATTTTTGGTAGTTTATATTTTTCTATACAATTATTCCTGTTGTCTCCATTTTTAGATTTAATGGTGTATTAGTTTACTATTGCTGCTGCAACAAATGACCACAAATTTTGTGGCATAAAACAACACATATTCATTATCTTACAGTTATGGAAGTCAGAAGTCTCAAATGGGCTGGTAGATCCTTTCTTATGCCCATTCTAGGTTCCAGAGATTGCCCACATCACTTGGCTTGTGTTTATGCTTTTACTCTGACCCTCCTGACCCTCATTTGTAAGGGCTCTTGTGATTATAATGTACCCACCTGGATAATCAGGATACTCTCCCCATCTCAAGAGTCTTAGCTGAATTACATTGTCAAAATCCCTTTTGCCCTGTAAAGTAACATACTCACAGGTATTAGGGATTAAGATTCGGACATCTTTTGGGGGGGGGGCATTATTCCATTTACCACAATTAGTATCATATGTTCCATTTTATATTCTCCTGCCTCTCTAGATGTGTTGCTTTTAAAAAAAATCAGGCCAGGTGTGGTGGCTCACGCCTGTAATCCTAGCACTTTGGGAGTCCAAGGCGGGCGGATCACGAAGTCAGGAGTTCAAGACCAGCCTGGCCAACATAGTGAAACCCCGTCTCTACTAAAAAAAAAAAAAAAAATTAAAAAAAAAAAAATTAGCCGGGCATAGGGGCGGTGGCGGGTGCCTGTAGTCCCAGCTATTTGGGAGGCTGAGGCAGGAGAATCTCTTGAACCCGGGGAGGCGGAGGTTGCAGTGAGCCGAGATCGCACCACTGCACTCCAGCCTGGGCGATACAAGGAGACTCTGTTTAAAAAAAAAAAAAAAAAAAAATTCAGAATGTGTTTATTTCTTCCTCTATCATTTTCTCTTCATTAATTTGTCTATTTTATTAGCTATGCCCTGACAATTTTGACAGGGCTGTGGGGTGGGTAGAGTAGAAAGGTTGGAAAGGCATGGACAGTCGTGCTGGGAGTTCTGTTCAAGTAATTTTCTGCCTCCAGTCCTTTTCCACTACTTCATCAAATACAACTACCTCACTATGCTCTGGGTGGTACGAAGTAACCCATGGTAGGATGCTTCCTAACTCAGTGTTAAAGGTAATGATGCATCCTGAGCATTCTCCCTCTGCATCCCAATCCTGGAACTGGTAACTCCCTCTGCATCCCAATCCTGGAACTGGTAATTCCCTATGACTGACACCTCTGAGCTCCCATTCTCTCATATCTCACTCTAGAGACTACCTGAGGAGGTGAGGTTTCACCTTCTTACTCCCCGCGGACCCCCCTCCCCCGGCCACCCCTCCCCCGCCCCCTCACCCCTTAGAGCTGAGACCTGGGCATGCGCATCAGCCGCGACAGATTGGAGGGGACCCTGCTGCTCTCTCCCGTGCTACCCTCTTCCCTTCCCTCCACTGACCCCTCTCATATTCCGGTTCCCACCCCCACCCTCCACTCCCGCCCCGCACCCGCCCCCAGCCCGGGCTCGGGGACCTGTCAGGCTGGTTTCGACATCTGGGGAATTAACCTGTCCCGCCCATCCCTAGCCTCGAGCCGCGCAGGCTCCGCGCCTCCGCCCTTGTTCCCTCCCAGCTCCTCGGAGTGGAAGCCGCTACAAATGGCTTGAATGAAACGTGTGTGGGTTTAGTGAGTGGTGAACCACCAGGGGATCCCGTCTCCCCACAAACCAGTATCTCTCCGAGAAGGAGGCGAAGGAGTGGGAGGAGGCAACAAGCGAAGAGTCGAGCTTCGCGGGCGCGCGCAGCGACTGGAGCGCGAGGGCGAAGCCGGGCCACCTCCCCTTCCCGGCCGCGCACTGCCTGGCCCGCGGCGGTTCCAGGCACCACCCTCCCCGCCCCGGCTGCGCCCGCTGTGGCAGTGACTAGCTCCCGCGGCCAGCGGCACTGTCCACCGACGGGCAGGGGCCCTCTTCTCTCCCTTCTCCCCACGATTTCCTTCTCTGCGGCGGCACGCCGTCCAGCAGCCCGCTTCGCCCAGTCGTCAACTTTGAGCTGGAGGAGAAGCAACTTTGGCAGTGGCCGCGGGGTTGGAATCCCGCTTCTTCTCGGCAGCAGTAGGCTCTCAAGTCGCTGGGGTTCGGTGGGGCAAGAGTTTCGCCGGCGCATCAGCTCTGCTTCCGACTGTTTGCAACCTGTTTCCAGCGAGCTGGGAGCGGGGTTTTGACTGCTAGTCGTCTGGGGGAGGGGGACTTGTTTTTCTTTTCCTCTAGAGACCTCGGCTTGCAACTGGATAAAACACTGTCGAAAGGATGTAAATAGGCAGAGCAACTGTTGTTACCAAGAAGGCCACCACCCCCACTCAAAGGCAGTGAGGAGTGTGGGGCTTCGTCCGGGCTCCCCCGAGTCTCAACATAATCAACAGTCAGGTGTTGATTGCAACTTTTCAAGGTCAGTCACCGGGAGTAGCCTATTCCCTCTACGAACCTTGGAGGGCACACCTCGCTGGGACTGAATTTGGCTGAGAAATGCACAAGATGCCAAACGAGGAAGGATTGTATTGGGCGTGTGTGTGACCCCCAAGACCCTTCTTCCGCTATCCCCGTAATCTCCGGTTCCCCGCTACCCGGGCGGGGGTGAGTATGTGACATGTGCCTAACTCTCAGCAGCAACTTCGGCAGCAGGTGTCGATCCTAACTAAGCAGGAGCTGCGGCTGCCGGGTGTGCCCTCACCAAGCCATGCGAGCCCCGGGCGCGCTTCTCGCCCGCATGTCGCCGCTACTGCTTCTGTTACTGCTCAAGGTGTCTGCTTCTTCTGCCCTCGGGTTCGCCCCTGCGTCCAGGAACGAAACTTGTCTGGGGGAGAACTGTTCACCTATAGTGATCCAGCGCCGCGGCAGGGACGTCTGGGGACCAGGAAATTCTGCAAGAGACGTTCTGCGAGCCCGAGCACCCAGGGAGGAGCAGGGGGCAGCGGTGCTTGCGGCGCCCTCCTGGGACCTGCCAGCTGCCCCGGGCCGTGAACCGGCTGCAGGCAGAAGGGCGGAGGCGTCGGCAGCTGGACCCCCGGGACCTCCAACCAGGCCACCTGGCCCCTGGAGGTGGAAAGGTGCTCGGGGTCAGGAGCCTCCTGAAAGTTTGGGGAGAGGGAGCCCCACGGCCCTCCAGCTCTTCCTTCAGATCTCAGAGGAGGAAGAGAAGGGTCCCAGAGGCGCTGGCATTTCCGGGCGCAGCCAGGAGCAGAGTGTGAAGACGGTGCCCGGAGCTAATGATCTTTTTTACTGGCCAAGGAGAGCCGGGAAACTCCAAGGTTCCCACCACAAGCCCCCACCCAAGACGGCCAATGGACCGGCGGGGCACGAAGGGCGTACAATTGCACTCCCGGGCCGGGCGCTGGCCCAGAATGGGTCCTTGGGTGAAGGAATCCATGAGCCTGGGGGTCCCCGCCGGGGAAACAGCACGAACCGGCGCGTGAGACTGAAGAACCCCTTCTACCCGCTGACCCAGGAGTCCTATGGAGCCTACGCGGTCATGTGTCTGTCCGTGGTTATCTTCGGGACCGGCATCATTGGCAACCTGGCGGTGATGTGCATCGTGTGTCACAACTACTACATGCGGAGCATCTCCAACTCCCTCTTGGCCAACCTGGCCTTCTGGGACTTTCTCATTATCTTCTTCTGCCTTCCACTGGTCATCTTCCACGAGCTGACCAAGAAGTGGCTGCTGGAGGACTTCTCCTGCAAGATCGTGCCCTATATAGAGGTAATGCCTTCCAGGGGGGTCTCAAGCTATTGGCTTTATCTGTTTTCGGAATTATGACATCAGAGAACTGCTGCTGGATGCAACTACCTAGCTGAACGCCTTTCCTTTTTATCTGGGGCCCTCTTTCATTTCTCTTTTCAATCATTTATGCATGTATATATGTACAAAAAGAGGCAGTTTCGCGAAATCAAATTCATCTGCTCCTGTGCTGTAAAAAAAAATGATGATCTCACAATATACAGAATTGTTTTGTGTATAAATCTATCTCCCTGAATATGGTGTTATGCATATTTCTGATTTGGCACTTGTCAGAGATTTTAGGGTTAAATGAATGGCCAGCCTACGGTTGTCATCATCACAGCCTACAAGAAAAAAAAAAAAATCATTAGCATTTATTTACTAGTTATCTAGTGCTTCAATGTGACTTTTCCCCCAAGAAGATTATTGCATTTTTTTCTTAAACACCAGAGTTGGAGTAATATTTTATTGAAAGAAAGAAAGAAAATTATGTTTCTTTGTGAGTTGGCCTAATTATGTATTAATAACCTTTCAAATTAGTTTAAGTGTCTGGCTGTCTTCCATGCTATCCCATCTAAATTCTTAAAGTCATTTCTTGTTTCTCTCTTTTCTCATCTTGGTTTCTTAATTTTATTTTTGTGTGTTTGCGTGAACTTAAGCAAAAATAAGACTTTGGCCACAATTTGTTTAACATTCTCAAAGTTATACATTTGTCATTTGTTATAGGTGGAAAGATTGGCTATTTTAAGGGATTGACCCTAAGACTAGAAAATTTCTTGAGAAGAAGGGGGCACATCTAGTTTCCAAACTTTGGAAACAAAAATCATTTTGAGTGAAATTGAGTGTTTCATCCTACAGCTAGTGTCCTGGCCCACTATTGTGGTAGGTGGAATTTGCTCTTTATATGGCCTCTCTTTAAACACCAGCTCTTGGAAGGGGCCCAACTGTTTTGCTGCCAGTTGTGTTTTTAGCCAGCTGGCCCTTGATTTTCTCCATTCAGACTGTCCATTTCATTTATGGAAGCAGAAGAAGGGAAACTGTAAATATTCCACAGCCCCTGATCCTGTCTGGCACCAGGGCCTGTGACACTATGTTCAACATTGTTCCAGGCCTAAAGCTGGGGGATAAGTAAACAGAAAACAGTACCTACTTAGACGGACCAAAGCTGGAGACAGTAAATAAGACCCTCTGTTATCCTGACAGGGATCAGGTGCAGGATCATTCCATGACTATGAAATCAGCTGTTGCTACTTTAGTGGCATCCATGAGTTCTCCTGTTGCCAAGCTTGGCGTATCTCTGAAACATCTACTTTGTTTGGTAGACAGTTCATTTTTGAATTGTGAAGGAGGCAGTTGAACTCATGTTAGAGAATACGTGTCTATTTAACAAACTGCCTCTTCAAGGTCAGTTTCAAATTTCTTTTTTTTTTTATTAATCAGAAGAAATCGACTTATGCCAAAAAAAAGACAAAAGTATAAAGCGGACAAGAGAGGTACCTCAATGACAGAGAAGTGTATTGGTTTATCTCACTGGAAATGTACTGAACATGTAGAAATCTGTATCATTAGAGGAAAAACAGTAGGACAGAAAAAAGAAATTGGGGAAAGAAAAAAAAAAATCAAAGTTCTTGAAAGAACACCTTAAAAGAATATCAAATTCAGGAAAGAATATAAAGACTTTGGTTAATTTAATGAGATATAAGCATTTTGAGCAATGGCATTTATTATGTATGTATTTTAATTTTCTTTTTCCATAATTCTGAGTTTTTATGAATGTAATACTTTCATTTGTATTTCACTTTTTAATTTAATTAGTTCCTCAAGAGTGCTTTGTTTTTTACCTCTTATTATTAGTAAAATCGTCTACTTTCTGTATTTTTGCTTAATTTTTCCCCATCCGAATAGCTTTCTCTATTTTTCAGTTATTAGTGCTAGCGTTTATTTTTCTTAGAGAGTCAAAGGCTTAAAAAATTCACTCATTTGTTTATATTTTTTAAATTAGAGTATAATATACATTTTTACTGTTAAAATAGTGAGTGGAAATTTTAATATATAGCGTTTCTATATTTCTACCTAATTCTTATTACTCTGAAATAATTTTATAATGTTTTATACAAATAATTATTCGACAATATTGCTGACTTCATAATTCCTGATTACTGAGAGCAAGAACTACAGCCCAAATGTCAAAATAAAAGTGTGTCTCCAGGAGGCACTGATGTTTTCACAAAAGTAAGAGGTATTTAGGGTCTCTCGTATGTTGGGTTCCTGCAAAAACAGGCCCTGAGATGTAGATTTATTGGGGCATCAAGTTTATTGGATTGTGCTCTCAGGTTCAACACCTATTAGGGAAGGAAGAAAGCAGGATTGGGCAAAGGGAGAAGTTGAACTGTGATGCAGTTGCCACAAAGACCTCAGCTGACACTATTAGGAGCTTTAGGGCTGGGATGGCCATGCAGCCATATCCTAAATCGGGGCAAGAGGGCTCAGCCTTTACATCTCTTTATGGACCAGTCATTAGATGTAAGGCATTGGATGCAAGGCCGCTCCCAGGTTGGGGTATAACCTTGAGTTGGGTGGATCTCTTTGGCCAAGGGCAATTCCTAGAGAGAGATGCAGCTAAGCACTGTCAACCAATAGCCCCAACAGCTGGAGGAATCAGTGCTTCAATTCTTGAAGGACTTTAGAGGGAGCTATCTGGGTGGAAAACCACAGCATCCACTACAGTGGCCTTTTTTTTTTTTTTTTTTTTTTTGAGACAGAGTCTTGCTCTGTCTCCAGGCTGGAGTGCAGTGGCACGATCTCAGCTCACTGCAGCCTCTGCCTCCCCAGTTTAAGCTATTCTCCTGCCTAAGCCTCCCGAGTAACTGGGACTACAGGTGCATGTCACCACGCCTGGCTAATTTTTTTTTTTTTGTATTTTTAGTAGAGACGGGGTTTCACCATGTTGGCCAGGATGGTCTTGATCTCTCGACCTTGTGATCTGCCCACCTCTGCCTCCCAAAGTTCTGGGATTACAGGCGTGAGCCATGGTGCCCGGCCTACAGTAGCTTTTGAACAGTCATGTTAAATCAGACATAGATATGTTCTAATCCAACTCCCTCATTTTAAAGATGAAATTTGAAGCTCCGAGACTATCCTAAACATATATACCTAGTCAGTAGCCACCAGACCCTTGGTCTCAATGCTTCATGTTTATATTTGCTGATTAGACAAACATGTATGAAGCACAAGCTTTATCCAGTGAGTGTTTTCATTTCTGCTCTTTGGCATCTGAAACATTTTTTTCTTTTTTTTTTTATCCACGACACAGGAAAAAATAAAAACCTGTAAACATCATTTGTTATATAATGAAATGTATAGATTCTTTTGTTCTTAGGTTTCATCTTGTTTCTCAGTAATTTCTGCAGTAAGTTCTGCAGTTGATAGTTAATTAAAATTTTTAAAATTGCAATAATCTGAGACAACTATGCTTTTTAATGAGCCTAGCAAGATTACTTTAATGACCAAAAAGTTATATAGGTTACATTTTATGTTCTTAAAATCATGAAGTATGTTAGATTGGTGAAGGACATTACAAATATATTATATTCGTTCAAACTTTCTCCAAATCCCCTTCCAAAATTTTGCCTCTGACCTCAAGATTTTTAAAAATTGTTTGACATCTTGTCTCCTTTCATATTTCTTAATTTTGTCTTTCCTTCACTTGTTACTTTCTTATACTAATTTATTTCTTGGCTATTTTTCCTTTTTAAAAAAACTATGTATAATACCTTCTTATTGATTTATGATGTAACACTTACCATTTTCCAGTAATATGTGTAACCTTTTCCAGTGTTTTTATTTTAAAATTTTTCATAGTTAATTTTAAATTGTATTCTCAATTGATTATGATTGATTTTTACAATTTTTCTCTCCTAGCTTCTCTTTTGCTTTATTTTTCTTTTCTACCGCAGTTCTTTCTCCTCTACAGCTTGAGTATTAGCATAATCTGAAGGGAATCATGGAATTTTGGGGGAGATTTGGGTTTGTGTAGAAAAATAGGAGATATTTCTTAAGTAAAAACTATACTCTTTGTACTTTGCATTCAACTCCTCTTTCTATTTTAATTCGTTGGCCTAAAGCTTGAGGATAGCACCCAGCTTCCAAGGTCTATTGTGAGAAAGGAAGTTTTATGATGTTTAATATCGCTGTGAGTGAGAATGTTCTGGGAACTGTTGTAGTTGATGACTTTTCCTTTTCTATTCCAGGATTGTGACATCTTTATGGCCTAGTAATAAATCTCATAAAGACCAAGGACAAATGAAATGGTAGGAGAAGCCAGATAGGAGAGAAGAAAATTTGGATAGATGATGGCCATCCTCCTAGACACATCATTTTGAAGTGGTTTATTACATAGTCACAAGAAAAAAACTATACTCAGAACAAAAGTTGTATATGTAGTATGCTTTTATGTGTATTGGGGGAGGTGGAGATATGTGTGAGTGTGGATTGCAATAGGAGAATGGCAGAGGAGTTCCCTACCATACCTACCATTCACTTAGGAATCTAACAAGTGTTTAACACAAAATAATTTGGGCCAGGTGTGGTGGCACAACCCTGTAATCCCAGCACTTTGGGAGGCCTATGCAGGGAGATTGCTTAAGCCCAGAAGTTCAAGATAAGCCTGGCCAACGTGGCAAAACCCCATCTTTACAAAAAATACAAAAATTAGTGGGATGTGGTGGTGCATGCCTGTAGTCCCAACCATTCAGGAGGCTGGGGTGGGAGGATTGCTGGAACCCCGGAGGTTGAAGCTGCAGTGATCCATGATCATGCCACTGCATTCCAGCTTAGTTGACAGAGTGGGACCCTGTCTCAAAAAAAAGAAAGAAAAAAAAAAATTCAAATAATTCAGACATCGAATATGGCAACTGGAATGAATCTTTGCTCATTATTTAATGGAAGTCAGAATCAAGGTATCATCTGACCCAGATCCCAGGTAACAGATTAAGGTCTGTTTGTACATTAATTGGAGGTTTTGAATGATTGAGATTCTCTTTAGTTTAAAGAACTCACACCTCCATGGTGTGTTGTAGAGCAGAAGGCTTCAAATAATTATAATGAGATAACCCCAGATCTAACTGTATTTTTATTTTACTGGGATACAAAATTCCTGCACAGAGGTGGAGGGAGAATAAAGGGAACATGTCTTACCATGGCCTCTGGTCTGGGGATAATTTGTGACAAGTCTAGAATCTTTTCTAATGAGAGGAACCAGCTTCTCCAATGACTTTAGAAATACTGGCTTTAAATTGAGTGGAATAAATGGCTCTTTCATTGTCTTAGGTTGTAGCTAGCACTGACAAGTAAGAAAGGAAGGGTGTTTGGAGGTTGAAGATGATAGCGCTATACACCTATCCAATTCTACACAGATTTCCCTAGAACGCCTGCATTCAAGTAATAGAACATTTATCATGGCATATGGTAAATTTTCTTTGAGAGGTGGATTAGCCATTAGGTATTCTGCTGGACTTTTAAGTGGAAACATACTGTTCTATGAGCAATTTTAAAGTTACTAGTAGTAGTCTTAGGGAAAATGTACTCAATATATGAGAATGGTGCTGAACAAGTATTTTATGATTTCCCATTAATCTTTTAGTAATCATTTTGTATATTCTCATGCAAATGAAAATATTTAGCTGATGACTCTAACAGGAAGAAAAGTGTTTCTTAGAGTGTGTTTTTATTTATAACTTCATTTCTGAATGATGTATGGTGAAGTTAACTGAATTTGGATCTTACACAAGAAAGGAAAGCTTTATAGTATTCAAATAAGAAATCCAAATAGTTTCCTTAGCCATTGATTGTAATGAGAGCGTGTCCTTTTCTAAAGCTTGTCAATGAAGTATAAATAGGAAAATTGATTTATTTTACTTCCCTTCTGTAGATATTGTCTGGCATTCAGCTTTTAAGGATTATATATAAAACAGCAGCACCCAATAACTGATTAAAGAGCAATTTGAATACTTTATTATTTTCTGTAATCCTTTTACATAGATGTCATCATTCATTCATTTGTTCACCATTCATTAATTTATCAAATGTTTACCCGGTTTTTCTTGTATGTGAGGTACTATGTTAGGAGTGGGAAGGAGAAGGCAGTAGAGGAAGAGGGAGAAAAGTTTCCAAAGATGAATGTCAGAGATGAACCACTGCCATTAAAATTACAGAAAAGTAAAGTAATGTTCTACACCATGATGAATATTATAATAGAGGTTTGAACAAAGCATCGTGGAAGCTCAGAAATGGCACTGAATTGGGTCAGGTCACAGTTGTACTTGTTATGACCAGAGATGGAGAAATTAAAGGGAAAACTGTGCTCCCTCTAATTCTTTTCAATTATATTCTTACTATTAATCTTCATAAATGCCCATACAACCTAGATCCATGATGAAAAGTTACAAATATGAAAATGTTTTAATTCTTGCTTTTTTGTTTTCTTTAGCTTTCCCAGGATAGAAAGCCAATAATAATAATTGGCAAAATAATTCAGCAGATAGTTCAGTACTAGAAATTTCTTTTAAAATAGGAATTTGTGCCAGTGCCTAGGATAACTATCTCTGCATTACAGTTAGTCCTTATTAGCTATAAGGACACTAAATAAGTCAAAATTAAACATTTTACTTAAATGCATGGCTTATTTGGCAATGTAATAACAGTATATTAAATTTAGTTCTTTTCTTCTGAAAATATCAAAACATATACAAATTGTTTAATTTGACCTTAGAGAACCTAAGAAAGAAGATGGACAAGGGGGATACTTTAGACTCTATTGTGGAGTTGAGGAAAGGGGAGCATGATGAATGGATTTCCTCAAAATTAGATTCATCTCTCAAGCACATAATCAGAGTGAAGATTTATTGTGAGCTCCTGGGGGCTTCCAAGGTATCCTGTTATGTCAGCAAAGTATCCTTCCACAGAGACAAGGAAGCAAATAGGTCTGCAGAAGTAAAACAGATATAAGCTTTTGAGTTTACGGAAGGCTGAGTGGGTGAGGGTCTACCTTTGCTTTCATACTTAGGCTGCCTGGACCTTGATACAGTTTTTACACCTTTAATGGCATTCATCTTATGTGCTGCAGCCTGAGTTAACGGTATCCCATTGGAAGCACATGGACCTGTGTCTGGGATGTAGACTGTGGGAGAGGTCTGGGAAGGCAGCTACGCAGTGCAGTTTGTCTCTGCCTTTACACTTCTGCTCCATCCTCCAGGGATGCGCCTGTCATTTCACTTCCCAAGAATTGACCTGCCAAGGTCCAATAATGAACTCAACCTTGTTGCCAAGACTAACTCTTAAATATCCTAATTGAATAATATTCTTTGTGCCAGAAGAGATGATCTCATCCAAAATTTCAGAGTGGAGTTGAGAATGGGATTGCTGCAACCTCAAATATGGAGGGTCTTTTTTTTAATTTGCAAAGTAAGTGTAGATACTTTTCATAAAAATTCCATAAAATGCAGGATATGATCACTGTGCCAGTCTTGTTCTTGAGACAGAATACTTTCCATTTGTAAATTTGTGATAGTTTTCAGTGTTATCTGTACACTTGGATGGTTCATAACATTCATTAATGAGGCCAGGGTCATTGATTTGATCCCTGCCTAGAATGAGACATTCTCATTAGGTCTGTAACTCTACTCAGGGATGTTACTTTTTTTATTTTTTTTCAAAATAGCCCCTTCCTCGTCAATTCCCATCTTCAGGGCCTATCTTTACTATAGTCTCCCTAGTTCAAATCCTTTTTATATAGGAAAAGCATCTGATAAGCCAATTCGCATCAGGATGTGTGATTTAGAAATAACTGCCTTTTATAAGAAGATTGCATCAAGAAAGAAACTTCCTTAACAGACTACCAATGGTGAAATTTTGGTTAAAAGCAGATAAATTTTGTCCTAAAATAGGATTTTTCAATTTTATTAAAATCTTGATGAACTAAATACAAATAATCTTGTTTTTAGTTTGAATTCACAATCATGCAAATCAATGTCATTAGCCAGAAAGGGAAATATGTAAAAATGTGTTACTACTTTTTGGAAACTTATCAGAACCCCAAGGTAAACAACTGAAATTCCAAGTCACTTTAAGATTGATTAGGAACATCATAATAATACCAAAGATTGAAAACTGGACTGTGGGCTTGGGGAAAATATTACATTTTGAAATGATTTTGTAATTCCTGAGAATAAACATGGAATCTTTAGAATCTAATGTAGATGGTTTATATCTTAAGACAAAATGATGCTAATCTGCTTCATTTACATTTTTATTTTAATAAACACCTGACAGATTGATAGGAATTATAATATGTTAGACAGGTTGTAGTTAAATGAATTTTTTTAACCCATATAAGGAATGTACTGTGCTATAGATGTGATAATTGGTAAGAAACCTTAATTCAAGATAGGACTATAAAGGGAAAGAGGATTTATGGAATGAAGACAAGTTTTGGGAGAATATGTTGATTTTTAAATAGTCTTAAATGGTTTTTAAAATAAGTAAAGCATGGTATCAAGCTTAGACAAAAGAAAAGAAGGTAGAGAATGAGGCAGTAATGACAGTTGATAGTTGATGCTTTCAAAATATTTTTCCCCCACGGCATTGGGAATCACATACAAATGGAATAGTCTGAGTATATTAGAAATAAATGGTTATTTATTATATGTGGGCATGTCAGACTAAATATCAGTTTATAAGGATAAGAAGCCTTCCCTTTGACTGTGGAAGAGTGGCTGCCAGAGTTCTGTTTCATTCCAGAGAGTGCACAAGCAGTGTGTGCACGCATGTAAGGGATGGGGAAAGTCTCTCCTCTGTTTTTGGTTTAGAAATACTAATCTAAGTGTGTCACTGCCACAGTATCATGATCTGCATACACTCCAAAATGAAGACCTTTTGGAAAAGGTCATCTTATTCAGGGCAGTCTGATAAACAGTGGCTCTGATAAACGTGCTCCCCAACTCGTGCTCAAAAAAGTATCTCCCATGGGAAGCTGCCCTGAAATGCTGCAAGGACAAGGATAATGGAAAAATGCAAGAAGAAGCCAAAGACATACAAGCTCCAGCCATTTAGAGGCTCTACCCTGTGCTCATCCTGCTCTTTTCCTGACTGGTTGTTAGGCCTGTAACCACTGACATAATAGGTTATCATTCACGACCCAAATGAATGGGTTTTCATAACAATAATGCCCTTGTTTTGAGGGTTACTTGTAAACAAAGGACAGCACATAAATAGATGTACTTAAATATTTTTTATGTAAACTATAAGCCAAGCTAGAATGCAGTTAACAAGACCTTGGTTAGAAATTTTCCTATTTTATAAAAATCAGTGTATTCTAGTCACTTCACTGTACTTGAGCATGTAGATTCAATTTCATAGGATGGCAATTTTGCTTAGAAGGACACTGTTTTGTTTTTTCTTTCCCCATCAGTGTTATCACTGATTTGTACCAGAAAGTTTGGCGAAAGACACAATTTACTTTATGACTTGTATTTTATGGGTTCTGTGTTGTGTATTTCACATCTTACTCTCATTTTTAATCTTTTTTTTTTTTTTTTTTTTTTTTACTTGTCTGCAGTAAGCTTCTGAGAAATGCAGCAATAGCTAAGACAGGATCTCTGTAGATTACTGTTTTTCGTAAAGCATCCATGGGCTCTTTCTTCATATCATTTTGAATGAACAGACATTTAAGCACAAAGTGGCAATGGTAGCCCAGGTTCCTCAGGTCCTGATAGTCGCTTTAAATAAGACTTGAGCAGTGGGACAAATGAAATCTAGTTATATGTTGACTTATAAAGTATGCTTTATACCTTTTATTAAGTATTTTGCCTTATACGTTTCTTTCTGTTTGTACTTTTGTTTTTTTTTTTAACAGAAACCTAGGGAAACATGGGAATTAAAATTACTGGAAAGAGCAATACACTTTTTCTTATTTTATCAAGAGATAGTTTCACTCTGAATCTTTCCCCAAAGTCATTGTTGTCATATAACTTACTGACTGGGTTAATTTCTCATCAGTGGTATAAAGTAGCTGTCTTAAGTTGGACAGCATAGGTGCTGAACCAAAATTTGGAACTCATGATCTCATAAATACAAGTTTAACAGAGGGACAAAATATTTGAAAGCTGAGGTATATTTATGGTTCTCATAACTACCAAGTTGGGTTTCTCTAAATTCAGTCTTGCCAGTGGTGGTAAGGGACTAGATGAGGACCCGTATCATTTCCATGCAGGTGATTGTATTTGTACTCCTTCATTATCCTAACCAAACTACCTGTTTTTTGTTGGTTTCTTTCTGTAACAAAATTTAAAAGGTAACTCAAGAAACCATTCACAAAACCTTCCATTATATTTTCAAAATCCTCCATACTTTATAGGTTTCTTTTTTCACTTTGCAGTAGGCTTTCATAGTGTATCCTATCAGCATCCACAAATAAGGGGAGAAATACATATCACCTTACTCCTTCTTAAGAAGACTGAGGCAAGGAAAAGATGAGGACTCATCTGTCAGGGTACTGAATGTCGCTTGAATATTGAACATCTGGAATGTCACTTGAAATATCTGGATCATTAAATTGAGCCAATTGCACTTTGACTGTAATTGGGAATAAGCCTTTTTAGATGACTTCAAACTGGAGTTTTGTTAGAGTTAGAAAAACATTCAAAATATAGAATATAATAAAGTTATTTTATGAGTGATTTAAGCCCTTAGTATTCATTCTCCAGTATCTTATAAATCTCCAAATGAGCAAATAGTGTAATAGCATAAATTTTACCTCTAAAATTATATCATTGTAAGAGAAAATTTATCTATTTGTTATCTCTATATTATCATATAAGAAAAAACTTAAGAAACCCATCCAAACTTTAAATGATTTATTTAATGATTTTCTAAATGACTAAAGTAACATATAAAGCTAATGGCAATCATTCCTGGGCTATTTTTTTTTCCCACACGGGAGCAAACTTTTACAACTTTATAAGAGTTACTGTGTATGTCAAGAGCAACAAAGAGTACATTTAGACATGAATTTCAGGTGGTCTTCAAGTTCTCTTTCCTTTTTGTACCATCCTTCTATTGCACGGATTTAAATAGATACTTCAGTTAAAATACAAATCATTACTGTACTGCGTTGTTAATAAACAGTCAAACTGACAATCCCAAAGTTATCCTAGTCTAATAGACTAAGTAGGACATAGATGATATTTGCAAAGATTTAGATCACGTCTCTTGAAATGCAAGTATTTATCAGGAGATGTTTTACAATTTGGTCAGCCTGTAAAGCTAGTTAGACATCTGTAGCAATTTCCCTAAGAGATATTGTGAAATTATGTTTGTCTTCCAATCTTGTTAAACTAGTGATTCTCAACTGCAGTCTCCAGGCATACATGGGTATATCCCAGATCAAGGGGAGTCACAGCAAGCATGCCAGAAACTGTTAGTGAATCCTCTCTGCCTAGTAGACTGCAATGAGTCATTCCATATATAAAGCAACTTGCTGGCTGCATGGTAGCAGGTGGGAGATAGTCAAGAAATTCTGTCATGGATTCCAAACCTTTTGAGGATAAAATACCTGCTATATTCATCATTGTTCCCAGCAGCAGCTACAGTATATTTTGTAGGTGCTCTCTCTTTCTCTCTTAAAGACAAGACACACACATATAGCATTGTGCTAATGCGGTGGTCTCTTTGCTAGTAATACAGTGTTCAATAAAGGCATAATGATACTAAAATTGGGACACTTTAGGGGTGATCAAGAAGAATGACCCTAAACCCCTTCCTTTGGCATCCAGAGCCTCACTGCTCCACATGTGGACTAGGTGGGAGCTGAAGGAGCTTTATTGCTGTTACTCTGGGACACAAAGAAGCGCAGAACATTGTTGTTTGAAAGATCTTAGAGTTGTTTATTTTGATTCCTTTGCCATCTCTGTATTCTAATGCCAATCCTCTCAAAATGCTCAATATCGTATTTTCACCAATAGTTAAAATTGCATTTCTAAGTTTCCTCTGATCTTGAAATTCTCAAAGTTAATAGTCTTGTCTATGAAAAGTGTTTACAGTTCTGCTTTTGTTGCTGTTAATTATTCCTCCCATTGCAGTTTAATTAATAAGAGATTGCATCTTACTCATTCAGTCTCTCCGGATGTTGCTTCAAAGAACTACCCATCTAAGCCAATACTTAACAGCTTTACTCCCAAGAGCATATTTCATGGTGATATTGAATTTTAGCAATCAGATGTGGGCATTAAATGCAGAAGATCTGGCGTTCATGATGCAGTTTTATAATTGCACATAATTGCACTATTCATCTTGGTAGAATTTTTAATAAGCTGTATGTAAACAAGTATATTTCAAAATTGTGATAGAAATGTTTTCATGTTGCTCCAACATCTAGGAATTTTAATTACATGGATAGATTTCATGTTTGGGTAAGCAGAAATTAGAATGCCACTCATTATTCATATGATTTTTATCAATTAATTTCTGAGATGTGCAGTTAATTCTTTACACATGTTTAAAGCCTCCTATAAATAATTCAGAAAAGTACAGACAGGGCCTGTGTACATTTCTTGCTCTTTCACACCCTAAAATATAGTACATAAGTGAATTTACAGAAAAAAGATCTGAAATGATATCACTGCAGGAAGTGGCAGCAGGAGAGAGTAGATGTCTAGGACTGGCATTTGGGCTGCAGTTGCTCTTGGCAACTGCGTCCCAAGTGCTGGCTACATTTGGAGCAGGGCTACTTTCTTCATTGGCACCTTCAGCAACTTTCACTGTTGCTCTTGTGACCTTTCTGGACTGCTTACCCTGTTGCAGCTGGATCCTAACTGCAGAGAGTACCATCAGAGAAAAGTTCAATTTGAAAACAGGAGCCTGGATATAGGAGCTTTTTGAAATTTGTATATGAAATCTGGGGATGATTCCTTAATTCATGATTTATCAAAAAGACAACAAATCATGTATGTTTGAGCTTTTGACTTGGTACTAACGCTTTTGGGAATATGAAGAATTGAGCATCCTCAGATAAAACAAGTGTAGAATTCCTGACGATAAGTTGGAACACATGTAAATCTTGCTTAACATTTGTCCTGGCTTTTGTCATCTTATGACATTGAAGGTAAAGGACCTGGAAAAACATTGTTTTGCTTTCTTAGGCAGTTAACATCTTCTAATTAAGAGCGGATGTGCAGCACAGCTTCTGATATCTAAGGAGTTGGTAATCTAACACACCCATCTTAATACCTGTCCACCCACACGCATTTGCCATTACCTTTCATTAAAGACTGTAACTTCCTGGAGTTAGGTATGCAGTTACTAGCATTTGTGATAATTGATCCATATTTTTTCAATCTGTAGATTTAAAACTAGGGAGATTAATAGAGAAGATGCTATCTTTTGTGCATTGTGTGTTCTTAGCAAGTAATGATAGAAAACCACCAAGCAAATAGATGTTCTGAGCCCCTAACAGATTGCCTCTCCTCAGAGTCTCCAGTATTTTTATGTTACTGAGCTTTCCTTTTAATAGAAATCCTATTCATGATTTCAAAAGGATGCATAGCATAAACTTTGGTAGCTTTGTTTATGTGGACTCACTTGGGCTATGAAGTGACGGGGAAGCATGCACACAGATTTGCCTTAGTGAAGATGGCATGAAAGACTTGACGAGGGTCTCTGATAGTTGAAGAAGTTTTGTTTGTTTTCTTTTGTTTTTAACAGACTTAAGAGAAATGAATCAAAACATTTGAAAAACTGGTATACAAATGTCGTTTCAAAAATCTATAAATTAATGTACTGTAATTTCTATGTGATACGGTTTGATACAGAATTTTAGAAAGTGGCCAGCCATTCTTAGATGTCTTCAAGTGTGGCAATTGCTGACCTTTTAAAACATAATCATAAGACAGTTGTACAAGGAGGACCTCAATTTTAGAATTATTTTGTGCCTCCAGCATAGATGCAAAACAAATTTTCATCAATGTGAACAATTTTTAGTTTGAAAGTTAATTATTAAAAGGTGAAAGTGGAGATTTTTTTTTTTTTTGTCATTTGAAGTCATATTAGGTTGATGTTTCTTAAAAGTTTGGAGAATAAGAATTGTGGTGATAAGTCCAGTCATGCCTCTTTATCTGCACTGATCTAGAGCTTTGCTAGCCACATTTTTTTCATTTTTGCTTTTAATATAGTTAACACCTCATTATACCTCATTTTTAGACTGTCTCCACTAATAGTTATGAGAGTAGTCAGGGCGTACATACAATGTCCTTATTTTCTGTATTAGAACTAGTAGACACCGTCTGATATGTAGCGTACAAGGAGAAAATATTTGACATTGGAACTGTCGAAATCCACAAGGCAACTTGCCATAGCTCTGGGGAGAGTGACAGCTTGAATGTAGTAGATAAACAACTAATGTTTTGAGTACTAAAATTGTATGACAAATGGTTTCCCTTTTGTCAACATCATCCCTTTGACTTTTAAAAACTTAGATGTTAACATTATACTTACATTTCCCCTGCCCCTTTGCCAGGGAATGGCCTATACCATGCTTCTTAAACCTTCCTACCAGCAGGCAGGGGAGAGCCAATGCATATATTCGAGTTGTCTGGGGTGTAGACCAAAGCATTCCATCCACCCAGGGAGTTTTCTTTTAGTCTCATATTTTATCTGAAACCTTATTGACATTTTACCTTTTACTCATTGTTCTTGTTTAAATACATAGATAATGACTACACTTATTACATATTAAATTACTTAAATTTTCCCCCAAATATTTAAGTAGATTTAATATTGCCAGGTGATTGCTGTGTTCATGTTGTAACTTTGAGAACCATCGTCCCCATCTTGGTTGACTATGATGTGCTTGAGGGAAGGGACTGCTTCTTGTAGCTTTCTATTTTCTCGACACCAAGCATAGTGCTCGGCATAGAGTTGATATCAATAAATGGATGCTTGTGTTGGATATGTATGTGTTTACCCCATATGAGTACATGTACAATGCTTAATAAATGTTTTATAAGTAAATGAAATGATAGCATGCTTACATTAGGAACGTGTGTTTATATTCCTGGAAAGCCTCCATGTGAAAAAAAAATAGGTACATATTTTTGGTTCTTAACCTTTAAATGTTGACTTTTTTAGATGTCTGGACCATATGCTTACAAGAACAGTGCCTTTTTGAAGACAGTTTTTCATGTGGTTATTGTCAACGAGTTTTCTGCTCTAAAATTTTCCTGTGTTTGAGATATCTAGACCTTCTTTTTGGCTACTTTCTGCATATTTTCCTGTATTTTTACAGGTTCTATTTTCTTTGATTTTTTGAAGTATGTCCTATTTCTTTAAAGTTGATATACATACCTATTTTATGATAAATATATTTTTTATGTCTGATCCTGTATCTTTGGCATATAAATTCGTAGTGGCTAATTGTCTCTTGCATATTGTGACTTTTGATTTTGTGAACCTGTGTCCCTTGAATTTTAACTATAGGATTTTTTGAGGTCTGGTTTTAAAGTACATTCTTCCAGAGAGGATTTGTTTGATTTTTACCAGGTGCCTGGGATTATTTTAAATTGTATTTTGGGTTTTCTGAGCCACGTAGATCCTGGAAATTCTGATCCTCACACCATGTAAGTTCAGGCTCCTGGTTAGAATTTGCCATTTTTTGCCTCCTTTCCCCCCAGTTCATCCAGACCCAAATCCTGTCATATAGGCAGATTTCTTCATTATCTCCTTACGCCTCTAAAGATGTCAGCATTTGAGGAGTTCCAAATTCATAGGGAGTCTTTGACCCAATCCCCACCCACATTGGCCCCAGCTCTGTTTCCTGCCCCTGTGTACCTGTGTACCCATTTTTCTAGCTAAAACTAACTTGAAACCCTCACCAGGACTGGCAGGTGCCCCTAAGGTAAACACGCAGCATGAACAGGGAGGAGTCTCTGGCCTGTTTGAAATTTGTTTCCTTTTTGATTTTGGCCTCTGGAGAATTTCCCTTTCTTGTTTTCCATAAGTGTATACCTTTGAAAATAATACTGTCATACTTTATTTTGCATTTAGGAAAAATTGGAGGAGCCCTCTCATCATTTAGTCCATTGGAGACAATAAACTCTTTGGTATTTGCTGTCTGTAAGGCACACTACTGACCGTCACACTGGAAAACATGAGCATCCTGGTCAGCAATGAAAATGGGAATTTCTGCACTACCCTGACTCCTTATCTAGCTCTCCTAGTGGCAGACACTTTCGTGGTGAATAAGATTTTTAGTGTATCTGGGTTCTTATCTATAATAAAAAGGGATTGGACTAGCTGATCTTTATGGATCCTTCCAGTCCTAAATGTTCTGCACTCCATGACCCTCAACTCACTACAGTTTATTTTCTATTTTTATGCTTACAATGATTCAGCTGATGTCCTGAGCCCAGTTACCCATGCCTTATTCTGGAAAACTGTTCTCTCTCTCTTATTTTCATTTATGTATCCTTTTTTTTTTTTTTTTACGGTTTTGCCAATCTGCATTTATTCCCTAGTGCTTTGATCTTTCGGGGGACACTGGGAATAAATGTCTTCTCTGTTCCCCCACAGGTCGCTTCTCTGGGAGTCACCACCTTCACCTTATGTGCTCTGTGCATAGACCGTTTCCGTGCTGCCACCAACGTACAGATGTACTATGAAATGATCGAAAACTGTTCCTCAACAACTGCCAAACTGGCTGTTATATGGGTGGGAGCTCTACTGTTAGCACTTCCAGAAGTTGTTCTCCGCCAGCTGAGCAAGGAGGATTTGGGGTTTAGTGGCCGAGCTCCAGCAGAAAGGTGCATTATTAAGATCTCTCCTGATTTACCGGACACCATCTATGTTCTAGCCCTCACCTACGACAGTGCGAGACTCTGGTGGTATTTTGGCTGTTACTTTTGTTTGCCCACACTTTTCACCATCACCTGCTCTCTGGTGACTGCGAGGAAAATCCGCAAAGCAGAGAAAGCCTGTACCCGAGGGAATAAGCGGCAGATTCAGCTAGAGAGCCAGATGAACTGTACGGTAGTGGCACTGACCATTTTATATGGATTTTGCATTATTCCTGAAAATATCTGCAACATTGTTACTGCCTACATGGCTACAGGGGTTTCGCAGCAGACAATGGACCTCCTAAATATCATCAGCCAGTTCCTTTTGTTCTTTAAGTCCTGTGTCACCCCAGTCCTCCTTTTCTGTCTCTGCAAACCCTTCAGTCGGGCCTTCATGGAGTGCTGCTGCTGTTGCTGTGAGGAATGCATTCAGAAGTCTTCAACGGTGACCAGTGATGACAATGACAACGAGTACACCACAGAACTCGAACTCTCGCCTTTCAGTACCATACGCCGTGAAATGTCCACTTTTGCTTCTGTCGGAACTCATTGCTGAAGGACAGTACTTGGTTGGGTCAGATTTATTTGTTTGATTTTCATATCCCGTGAAAGTTTTTAATTCATATTTTTCCTTATAGGGAAAAATGCAAAAAAGAAACAATAAAGAAAGAAATATTAACTACTGTAGAACTGATTTTGCAAATTAATATTTGTGCTTTGAAAAAAAGTTTCTATTTAGTTATTTAAGAAGAATGAGAAGGCCAATAGTTTTAGATCATTTTATCTGGTATGGTGCTAATATTTTATTTGAAAAAAGTTACTGCAACTTAACTTAAAATTGCTAACGTTTTTTCTTCTTTTAAAAATACAATTATTGTATATTGATTATAGCCATGTGATTTTGTAGGTTATTTTATATTTGAGTTGTGATTGAAAGTATGTTGTATATGGTATTGTGAGATGATTTGTACTTGGAAGCATTCACAAAGTAGCGCCAAATAAATTACACTTTATTCTTTAATGTCATTGTCAATCTACTTTTAACCAATATTCAATAAATCTTCTAATTGCCTTAAAGATACAATTACTGGTTCTATGCACAATTTAAAACCGGCCTTACTGTTTTATAACCTATTTTCTTTTAAGGCAGGTAATCATTATGTCATAAAGAAGTTTTTCTAATAGCAGTATTTTATATGCATGATTCATAAAACTATGTTGTATGTTAAAACAAAGCTGTATTTTTAATATTCAGGTATAGATGTCAAGTTACTTCTGAATACTTATAAAATATGAATAAATAGCAGAATAGGAAGAAAGTTTCTTTTTTAAAAAATTTGCCTTTGAACTAGCACATAGAGCTACAGGTTTTCCCTTGAGGAATTCTGGGCAGAATCAAGAGTTTTAAAATGCAGTTGTCATCTGATTGCCTCTGAACACTGACCTTTGAAGCTTTGTGAATCCTACGTATAGCACTCTGAGTTCTAATTTTTCTCCTTTTGAAAAATAAACTTGATGAAATCTATACAACTTAATTTCTTTAAGTGCAATGAAAGTATAGGAGTGGAATAATAAAATATATATTTTTATTAGAACATTCAAATACTACCTTTAACTTGATACTTCATAAACTCTGAATAAAAACCTAACCTCCTCCAATGGGAATATTTGAATCCCCTCTTTTGCCTCTTCGGGAGTTTGAAGTGCAGCAATTGTGTAGGATGCTTGCTGTGTGGGAACACGTCTAACTCAGATGGCAGAGGCCATGACCTAGTGACACAGTCATATTTAAAAGCTACCAAAGAAGAGATGTGTAGTTGAATGCTTTTGTCTTCAGAAAAATCTTATTTTAGGGGAAGCCAGTTTTCTTGCTGGGAAAACGTATTTTCTGCTTGTTGATTTCTGTTCTACTCAGCACAAGTAAGTCAGTATTCCTTTTTTCCAAATTATAACGTGATGTTATTTAAAAATCATTAAAGAGATTGGTACAGGTGAAACTCGAGTTAACTAAATGGGAATGTTCAGGCTATCTCCTTTTTCCCTGTCCAATACTTTTCAAAGGGATTTCCCCCTCCATTGTGTGTATCCTGTGGGATCTGCAGGAGAATTAAAACAAGGCACCCTTGTCTTCTTATAGATCCCTGTAATACATCTTTGGAAAATTTCTCAAGAGGACATCTGAGTTAGGTTTTGGCTGCTGAGCAGGTCAGCAGTTGTGATTCCATAGTCTCTCTCTTGACAGTCACTTTTATAAATCAAGGAACAATAGAGCATGTCATGTAGAAAAGATTCCATCCTATTACCTGAGTAACTAAAGGTAAGTAGGTCACAGCCTCAGACCTTACAAAATCAGGTAGGGATGACATGGATGGGAAGGAATAAAATAAAAACATAGACAACTATGATATAAGCTGGGGCTTGTTAGGTGCCTCAGGAAGGTGTGAAGTTCTGTGATAGTTCGGAGCAGAGGGAACACTTGTCGGATTAAAAGAGAGCGTGAAAGGCTTTATGAGATAACTGGATGGGTGAGCTTTTAGAAGGAGCTGATTGATGAAAGATTGTGTGAGGAGTGGACACCTCAGGAGGAGAAAGGTAACTTATGAAGGAATAGAGGAAGAAATCACTGGGCGTTATTGAAGAATAAACAGCCCAGTTTGACTTCTGTGCTACGCGTGCATAGAAACCTTGCAGAAAATATTAATGAAAATATGCACCAAGGCCTCTAGTAAAAGGGCCATGTTTTGAAAGATGTTTAGATGTTGGTGCTTCAGGAAATGGGGCTTTGCTTTTAAGGTTTTTGAGTATGGAGAAATAGTATCGCAACTCTGCATAGGAAGATTAACTTGCAAACAGTTTAAATAGGCTGGTAGGGGACAGTCTGAACATGAAAAAGCAACTAGGAAGCTATTATAAGAGATTGAACCACAATGGAGGCAGCGGGAACTTAAATTTCTTTTTTCATTTATACTTACCTTTCAACTTTTTGTAGTTGCAACATGTACTTTCTTATTGAATCCTACCTCTGTCAAAGTGGAAACTTTAATAACTCAAAATAAATTGTCCCAAGTATAAAGTGATTTCAAAGTTTTCTCATAGTCTTGCGTTTTTCACAAAAACCAATTTCTATAACACACTTTAAAAAAATTGTTAATCATTTCTGTTCAACATTTCTCCGGTCTAGATCCTAATCCAGTGTCTTCCGCTCCTCATTAAACAACAACAACAACAAAAAGAAACTCACAGCTAAGATTAAGTTCAGTAAAATTTTGATTAATCAGAAAATGCTAGGAATGGCATTTTGGTTACTTAACAGGAACACTTTCGTGGTTTCAGGGTAGTCAATGAAAATATTTTCAAAATCTGTGTCTATATCTATAACTGGATATTATAATTAACTCAATTTAACATTTATTTGATTCGCAATTTTGAAGCCTTTGAATATATGACTTCAAGCAGTAAGAAAGATGGAGTGATGGTGAGAAGATAAAGGTGAAGTGGTGCTCGGAGGGATTAGTGGTTGAGAGGGAAGAAGGTAGGAAGAAGAGCTTCACAGAGGAAAAGGATCAAATCCTTATTGTTCCAGTTTATAGATGTAAGTAATTTACTGAATTCTAAGAAAATGCTGATATGTATTTTAAAAACTATATCCCTAATAAGTCTTTTTTTCCTCATCAGTTCCTTATTTCTCATAAAAGTAAAATTAGAATAAAAGATCCATTTCTTCAAGAATTATGGTGAGATAGATTTTAGTGTGTTATATAAAGTAGCAAGTGATACTGAGTGCAGGGCATTTTAAGTAACAGCTCTTTCATTATATCTCAGCTAATTTATTCAACAACTATTGAATGAACACTATTATATGTTAAGCACTATTGTAGGTACATGTGATATAGCTGTGAACAAATCATCAAGAAGCTTTGCCCTCGTTGAGACAGACACTATAAATAAGGAGAATGCATAGCATATAGCTTTTAGAATACATAGTATTTTTGGTAGTGAAAATTACCACAGAGGAAAGGAGTACCAGGGTAAGGTGAGGTTATGAAGAAGACCTTATTGCTAATATGACATTCAATTAAGACTTGAAAAGAGCAATCAAGTCTTGTAGCAACTGGGGGGAAAAGCAGGTTCTGAGGTAGGAATATGTCTGATAGGTTTCAGGAACGTAAAGCAACTAGTGAAGCTGGGAAACAAGGAAGAGGAAGAGAAGTAGCAGATGAGATCAGAGAGCTAACGGGAGGCCATGTAAACTATTGTAATGACTGCTTTTTATTCCTAGTAACACGCCACTGGAGGGTTTTAGATGAAGTGATCTGATTATTTTCAAACTAACAATTTCATTTATTTTAATATTACCATATAGTTAATACACCGTAAATTCACTCCTGTTAGCACACAGTCCTGAGCGTGCACAGTTGTGTAACCACCACTACAAAGTATAAAACAATCTCATTATTTCAGAAAATCTTCCCATCCCCCTTTGTAGCCAACTTTATTCCACTTTTTTGATTGTTGCAGAATGTCATATAAATGGAATTGTATCGTCGTAGCATTTCCATCTGGCTTCTTTCAGTAGTAGAGTACATTGGATGTTCATCCATGTTGTGTGTATCAGTAGTTTGTCTCTTTCTATTGCTGAAGAGTATTCCATTGTATGAATGTAGCACTGTGTGTTTATGCATTTCTTTCTCAGTTGAGGGACATTTGCATTGTTTCAAAACTTGGTGATTATTAATAAAGCCACTAGAAATGTCCACATATGGATATTTATGTGACTACCAGTTTTCATGCCTGTTTGGTAAACAGCTGGGAGTGAGAATTTTGGGTGATATCATAAGTATATTTTGTAATTTTATAAGAAACTGCCAACTGTTTGCTAAAGTTGTTATACCATTTTGCATTCCCACCCGCAAACTATATTGTCAATAGTCCTTGTCAATAGTCCTTGGTATTGCCAGTTTTCTTTTTTTAAAGTTTTAACCATTGTAATATGCATGCAGTGGTATCTCATTGTGGTTTTTGCACTTCTCTACTCAATTTTATTTTTTTAAAGAGGTTAACCAATAGAGAAGTTGAAAGACAAGAACAATGCATGCATGTTTACTATTTACCTAAAGTAACCCACCATTTACTATGTTTTCACACTTGTTTATTATTTTCTCCAATTTTTTCTCACCATTTGAAAAAAGTTATAGGTTACAGGCATTATTGATGTTTTCCCCATAAACACTTCAGCATGTTACCTCTTAAGAACAAGAATATTTTCCTACTTAACACAATATCATCATCAGAGCCAATAAATTAAACATGAAACAGTATTATTCCATAATAGATAGTTCATTTTCAAATTTCCCAAATTATTCCCAATAACATTCATTATGGAGTTTCCCTTATAGAAGGGCTTTCCCTGCCCATTTTCCTCCTGCCTTTTTAAATTGTTAATTTGGATTATCACCAATTGTCTTAGTTGGGGATCCCTCAAAAGCCAAAGTTGGAGAGAAAATGATTTGGGGGTCAGTGATTTATTTGCTCTTTCTTTCCTGACTGCTTTGATAGATATTAGTCTGTAGTTTATTTACTTGCTTTTTACTTGTGAGGTCTTTCTCTGGCTCTGGTGTCTTAGTGTCACTGGCCTCATAGAGTGAGTTGAGAAATGGTCCTTTCTTGATTTTTTGAAAGAATTTTTGAAGGGTTGCTACTATTTCTTCTTAAATAGTTAGTAGTATTTATGAGTAAAATCATTTTAGTTGGGGATTTTATTTGTAGAAAGATTTCAAATTATGAATTCAATTTTATTACCCCTTGTAGGTATTACTTGCATCTTCAATTTTTTCATGAGTTGGTTTTGGTAATTTGTGCTTTTATACGACTTTGCCAATTTCATCTAAGTTATCTAATGTATTAGAATAAAGTCATTAGTAACATTCGCTTATGTAATAGATAATTTTGAGTGTCAACTTGCCTGGGTCAAGGAATACCTAACATTCATCTAGCAGGTAAAACATTATTTCTGGGTATGTCTGTAAGGATGTTCCCAGAATCAATTAGTAATTAAGTAGCACTTAGATATTAAGCACCTCTCTGTGAATGAAGAAAATTTTCAAAGCAATAAAGTAAGATTATACCTTAAGAAACTAGAAAATGATGAGGAAACTAAATCCAAAGCAAAGCTAAGAAAGAAAGTAATAAAGATTAGAAAAAACATCAATAAAATATAAGACAGGAGAAAAAAACCCAATAAAATTAGTGTTGCTTCTTTGAAAAGATGAACAAAATTGGCAAATGTTTTACTAGACTTTTACAAGGAAAATAGAGAAGACACAAATTTTCAAAATCAGGAATGAAAGAGGGAACACTACTATCAACCCTGCAGAAAAGAAAAGTTGTAAGATATGTTAGGGTCCTTCAGAAGTGCAAAACCAATAGCACATGTATAAGCACGTAGTAGGGGATTTATTATGGAAATTAGGTTGCACAGTTATGGAGGATAAGAAGTCCCATATTATGCTCTGCAGGCTGAAAAACCAGAGAAGTTGGTAGTGTAATTCAGTCTGAGTCTGAAGTCCTAAGAACCTGCGTGGGGAGTGGAGGAGGACCATTGCTGTAAGTCCAGAATCCAAAGGCCTGAGAATATGGAGTGCTGATGTCCAAGGCCAAGAGGTGGATATCCTAGCTTAGGAAGAGAGCAAAATCACCATCGTCCACCTTTTTGTTCTAGTCAGGCCCTGCATGGACTGGATGATGCTAGCCCCCTTTGGTGAGGGCAGATGTTCTTTACTCAGTCTACTGATTCAAATGCTAATCTCTTCTGGAAACACCCTCACAGACACAATCAGAAGTGATGTTTTACAGTTATCTGGGCATCCCTTAGCACAGTCAAGTTGACACATAAAATTAACCATCACAGAGGATATACTTGTTTCTTAGGGCAATTGTTACAAAATACCACAAACGAAGTGGCTTAAAACAACAAGAATTTATTCTCTGACAGTTCTGGAGATTGGAGGTCCAAAATCAAGGTGTTGGCAGGGCTGTGCTCCCTCTTAAGCCTCTAGGACCAGCTTGTCCAACCCATGCCCACAGGCTTCATGCAGCCCAGGACAGTTTGGAATGTGACCCAACACAAATTTGTAAACTTTCTTAAAACATTATGAGATGTTTTTTGCAATTTTTTTTTTTTTTTTGCTCATCAGCTATCATTAGTGTTAGTGTGTGTTATATGTGGTCCCAGACAATACTACTTCCAGTGTGGCCCAGGGAAGCTAAAAGGCAGGATACCTCTGCTCTAGGAGAAGATCCTTCATAATGCCAAAATTTGCCCTCATCTTCACAAGGCCATTTTCTCTCTGTGTGGCTCTTCTCATAAAAACACCAGTCATGGCAGCTTAATAGTCCGTCCTTTCCAATACGACCTCATCTAACTTAACTAGTATTTTAAATAATTAATATTTCAGTTAATATATCTGCAATGTCTTATTTCAAATAAGGTCAAATTTTGAGGAACTGAAGGTTAGGGCTTCAACATACCTTTTTGAGTGACACAAGTCAGCCCTCTAAGGGCAGTCAAAACAGAAGACTGAATTCCTTGAACTGGAAATTATACCACAGGCTTTCCTGGTTTTCAGCCTTTCAGAATCAGACCAAATCACATCACCAGCTTTCCTGGTTCTACAGCTTGAAGACAGCATATTGTGGAACTTCTCAGCCTCCATAATCATGCAGGCTAATTCCTATAATAAATCCTATCATGCATATCTCCATATGTCCTATTGGTTCTGTTTCTCTGGAGAACTCTGACTAATAGATTTTATAACTTTTTATTTCTGCAAAGTTGGTAGTGATGTTCTTTGTTTTGTTCCTGATTTTAATAATCTGTCTCTTCTCTCTCTTTCTTTTGGTCAGCTTAAAGATCTGTCCATTTTGTTAATCTTTCCAAAGAAGCAATATTGATTTAATTTTTTTCCATTGTTTTTCTGTTTTATATTTCATTGATTCTTACTCCAATTCTTATTTCTTTTCTTAGCCTTGTAAAGAGCTTAGATATTGCCAGTTCATCCTAACAACAAGTAAGAAGTCCAAGAGACTAAAAAGTTAGCAACCCTTCTAGGATTTGGAAGAGAGTGAGGACACAGGACAAACTGCTACCCCGAAGACTAGAGAGACAAATGAAGTAAAGGAGTCCTGGCTGACATACCAGAGCAGAGATTAAATGAGCGGAACCCACCACAAGAACCAGTATCCCGGTAGGAAATATTGAACGGTCACTGACAAACTGCTGGAGGCTCAGTGTGGACAACTCTCAGTTAAAAAGTCCAAGGGGATCCAGTCACTAGGAGGACTGCATAATTTTGTGAGATTTACCTCCGGGAGCTTACCCAGATTCTCACAGTAAATACTGAAGAGAAATCTCTTTATGCTTCCAGCAGGAAGAGAGAAAAAGTAACCATTTGAGATATACCATAGCACTCTATTCTTCTTAACAAGTTCTTCCCTCCGGAGAAATTAGTTAACCAGAGGCTAGCCTGCTGGGGTGTTACCACAGACTAATTGACCTGGGAAAAACACAATAAGCAACAACTCTATTCTTCCACATGAAACAAGATAAATACTCAACTCAAGCCTACTCTAGCCATCCCCTCCAGGTCAAGGGAGGAGAAAAACAATCAAACAAACAAGGAACACTTGTGAATATCACAGTCCAGAGACATAGGCTTCCTAAAAGACAGACATAATTATAAAAACTGCAGAATGCTACCTGTTACCCCCATCTTTTTTTTTTTTTTTTTTTTTTAATTTATTTATTATTATTATACTGTAAGTTGTAGGGTACATGTGCATAACGTGCAGGTTTGTTACATATGTATACTTGTGCCTTGTTGGTGTGCTGCACCCATCAACTCGTCATTTACATCAGGTATAACTCCCAATGCAATCCCTCCCCCCGCCCCCCTCCCCATGATAGGCCCCGGTGTGTGATGTTCCCCTTCCCGAGTCCAAGTGATCTCATTGTTCAGTTCCCACCTATGAGTGAGAACATGCGGTGTTTGGTTTTCTGTTCTTGTGATAGTTTGCTAAGAATGATGGATTCCAGCTGCATCCATGTCCCTACAAAGGACACAAACTCATCCTTTTTTATGGCTGCATAGTATTCCATGGTGTATATATGCCACATTTTCTTAATCCAATCTGTCACTGATGGACATTTGGGTTGATTCCAAGTCTTTGCTATTGTGAATAGTGCTGCAATAAACATACGTGTGCATGTGTCTTTATAGCAGCATAATTTATAATCCTTTGGGTATATCCCCAGTAATGGGATGGCTGGGTCATATGGTACATCTAGTTCTAGATCCTTGAGGAATCGCCATACTGTTTTCCATAATGGTTGAACTAGTTTACAATCCCACCAACAGTGTAAAAGTGTTCCTATTTCTCCACATCCTCTCCAGCACCTGTTGTTTCCTGACTTTTTAATGATCGCCATTCTAACTGGTGTGAGATGGTATCTCATTGTGGTTTTGATTTGCATTTCTCTGATGGCCAGTGATGATGAGCATTTTTTCATGTGTTTGTTGGCTGTATGAATGTCTTCTTTTGAGAAATGTCTATTCATATCCTTTGCCCACTTTTTGATGGGGTTGTTTGTTTTTTTCTTGTAAATTTGTTGGAGTTCTTTGTAGGTTCTGGATATTAGCCCTTTGTCAGATGAGTAGATTGCAAAAATTTTCTCCCATTCTGTAGGTTGCCTGTTCACTCTGATGGTAGTTTCTTTTGCTGTGCAGAAGCTCTTTAGTTTAATGAGATCCCATTTGTCAATTTTGGCTTTTGCTGCCGTTGCTTTTGGTGTTTTAGACATGAAGTCTTTGCCCATGCCTATGTCCTGAATGGTACTACCTAGGTTTTCCTCTAGGATTTTTATGGTATTAGGTCTAACATTTAAGTCTCTAATCCATCTTGAATTAATTTTCGTATAAGGAGTAAGGAAAGGATCCAGTTTCAGCTTTCTACTTATGGCTAGCCAATTTTCCCAGCACCATTTATTAAATAGGGAATCCTTTCCCCATTTCTTGTTTCTCTCAGGTTTGTCAAAGATCAGATGGCTGTAGATGTGTGGTATTACTTCTGAGGACTCTGTTCTGTTCCATTGGTCTATATCTCTGTTTTGGTACCAGTACCATGCTGTTTTGGTTACTGTAGCCTTGTAGTATAGTTTGAAGTCAGGTAGCGTGATGCCTCCAGCTTTGTTCTTTTGACTTAGGATTGTCTTGGAGATGCGGGCTCTTTTTTGGTTCCATATGAACTTTAAAGCAGTTTTTTCCAATTCTGTGAAGAAACTCATTGGTAGCTTGATGGGGATGGCATTGAATCTATAAATTACCTTGGGCAGTATGGCCATTTTCACGATATTGATTCTTCCTATCCATGAGCATGGTATGTTCTTCCATTTGTTTGTGTCCTCTTTTATTTCACTGAGCAGTGGTTTGTAGTTCTCC